>NC_138299.1:91872500-91910000 GCF_965601325.2 Salmo salar
TTTCCCTCCCTTCCTCTCCTCTCCCATCCTTACCTTTCCCCTTCTCTCCTCGCCTTTCCCCTCCCCTCCTCTCTTTTCTCCTCCTCTCCTCTCCTTTCCACTCCTCTCCCCTCCTTTCCATTCCCCTCCTTTCCGCTCCTTTCCTTTACTCTCCTTTCCTCTCCCCTCCTCTCCTTTCCTTTCCTCTCCTTTCCTCTCCTTTCCTTTCCTCTCCTCTCCTCTCCTCTCCTCTCCCCTCCCCTCCCCTCCCCTCCTCTCCTCTCCTCTCCTCTCCTCTCCTCTCCTCTCCTTTCCTTTCCTTTACTCTCCTCTCCTCTCCTCTCCTCTCCTCTCCCCTCCCCTCCTCTCCTCTCCTCTCCTCTCCTCTCCTCTCCTCTCCTCTCCTCTCCTCTCCTCTCCTCTCCTCTCCTCTCCTTTCCTTTCCTTTCCTTTACTCTCCTCTCCTCTTCTCTCCTCTCCCCTCCTTTACTCTCCTTTCCTCTCCCCTCCCTTCCTTTCCTCTCCGCTCCTCTCCTCTCCCCTCCTTTCCTCTCCTTTCCTCTCCTTTCCTTTCCCCTCATTTCCTTTCCTTTCCTCTCTTCTCCTTTCCACTCCTCTCCTCTCCCCTTCTATTCCTCAATCTGACCACAATAGAGATGGGGGATCACCATGCTTTCATTATTTCTGAATATCCATCTTTTTTTCTCTCCCTCTCTCTGTCCAGGAGCTCCTAACCATCTCAGTGGTTCCACCCTGCGACCCCCCCTGCCTCCCCCTCACAACCACCAGACCCTTTCCCACCACCACCACCACTCCACAGCCAACAGCCTGAACAGGAACACCCTGAGAGGGGGTAGGAACACCATCCACGCCCCCCCTCCAGTACCAGGGGATGGGCCAACCTCACCAGAGTCTGTACAGCTACAGGACAGCTGGGTACTGAATAGTAACGTCCCACTGGAAACCAGGTGAGAAACTAGTCCCAGTTATACACATTGAATATACACTACAGACCAGTTGAGAAACTAGTCCAAGTTCCTACAAACTCTACAGAACACAGAATACACACTACACACCAGGTGAGACTAGTGACAAAATGCTTAAATGCACTTAACCTCCCTGGGCTAGGTGGGACGTTTGCGTCCCACCTAGTCAACAGCCAGTGGAATTGCGTGGCGCGAAATACAAATACCTCAAAAATGCTATAACTTCAATTTCTCAAACTTTTGACTATTTTACACCATTTTAAAGACAAGACTCTCGTTAATCTAACCACATTGTCCGATTTCAAAAAGGCTTTACAGCAAAAGCAAAACATTAGATTATGACAGGAGAGTACCCTGCCAAAAATAATCACACAGCCATTTTCAAAGCAAGCATATATGTCACAAAAACCAAAACCACAGCTAAATGCAGCACTAACCTTTGATGATCTTCATCAGATGACACTCCTAGGACATTATGTTATACAATACATGCATGTTTTGTTCAATCAAGTTCATATTTATATCAAAAACCAGCTTTTTACATTAGCATGTGATGTTCAGAACTAGCAAACTTCCGGTGAATTTACTAAATTACTCATGAATAACGTTCACAAAATACATAACAATTATTTTAAGAATTATGGATACAGAACTCCTTTGTGCAATCGTGGTGTCAGATTTTAAAATAGCTTTTCGACGAAAGCACATTTTGCAATAATCTGAGTACATAGCCCGGCCATCACGGCTAGCTAATTTGACACCCACCAAGTTTGGCCCTCACCAAACTCAGATTTACTATAAGAAAAATTGGATCACCTTTGCTGTTCTTCGTCAGAATGCACTGAATGGACTTCTACTTCAACAACAAATGTTGTTTTGGTTCCAAATAATCCATAGTTATATTCAAATACCTCCGTTTTGTTCGTGCGTTCAGGTCAGTATCCGAAGGGTGACGCGCGACCGTATTTCGTGACAAAAAAATTCTAAATGTTCCATTACCGTACTTCGAAGCATGTCAAACGCTGTTTAAAATCAATTTTTATGCTATTTTTCTCATAAAATAGCGATAATATTCCAACCGGGCGACGTTGTATTCATTCAAAGGCTGAAAGAAAAAAAATGAGAATTCTCATGAACGCGCATCTCCAGTGTCACTGTTCCTAGCCTGACCACTCACAAACAGAGCTGCTGTACTTCGCCCAGAGACTGCAGACACCCCATTACACTTTCTGGCGCCTTCTGAGAGCCAATGGAAGCCTTAGAAAATGTCACGTTACAGCAGAGATGCTGTATTTTCAATAGAGATACCACAGAAGGAGAACAAATTGTCAGACAGGGCAATACCTGTATGGAATCTTCTCAGGTTTTGGCCTGCCATATGAGTTATCTTATACTCACAGACACCATTCAAACAGTTTTAGAAACTTTAGAGTGTTTTCTATTCAAATCTACTAATTACTGTATATGCATATTCTAATTTCTGGACAAGAGTAGTAACCAGTTTAAATCGGGTACGTTTTTTATCCGGCCCCAACAGGTTAATACCAGGTGAGACCAGTACCAGAGTGTATTCAATACTGGTTTATACTGGTACATACCAGTACATGTTGACCAGCTGAGACCAGAAGCATTAAAAGCCAAAACGTGTTAGTTCTACTTTTAGTAATAAAGAAGCTTTTTTATTGAATTCCACAAGACATTAACCAATGAACAATGTTGATCAGTCTATCAACCAATGAACAGATCAGCCTGTGTAATGTACAGGACACTGATGGGATGGAAGCCTCCTACTGTATCCCTGTGGTACCTCTCATGCTGAATAGCAGCTACTCTGGGGACTGCATGAGACCACACACACACACACACACACACACACACACACACACACACACACACACACACACACACACACACACACACACACACACACACACACACACACACACACACACACACACACACACACAGACAGAGAGAGAGAGCCTCAGAGGAAGGTGTACTGCTTACACACCATTCTCCTCTCCTTTAGTCTTGCATGCGCTCTGCTCTCTAACCCTGATCCCAGATCAGACTCCCAGAGAGAGAGCGCCATACAGTATTGATGAGTCTGATCATCACTAATTTACTAGGACAGGTCCCAGGCCTGCGGCAGAGCTGGCTGATGCTGTAACATGCAATAAGTGGAACAGAAAACACAAACACACACAATCGCTTTCAAACACATGTACATATACACATAAAGTAACACACACACACACTTTAGGGGAATGTCTCTGCAGATGGACACATACACTCTCCTGTCTCTCCTGCCAGCCCAGGCTGTTTAGGTTCAGGTGGTAGGGGTTGGGCATGGCTGTGTGCCTTGTCACAGTGACTGGAGCTGGAGCCCAGACCTCCAGACAAGCCTGCCAACCCCCTCCCTCTAGCCCCAGGACGGGCCCTCCTGTCTGGGCACGGGGAGAGGAGAGGCTGGGTGGTCTGGCTGGAGTTCTGGAGACAGAGCCAGAGAGAGACTGCCAGTCACACCATCAGACTGCTGCCAGTACCTATCCTCCCTGTCATTAAGAGATGACACTCTAGCCATGTGTGTGTGTGTGTGTGTGTGTGTGTGTGTGTGTGTGTGTGTGTGTGTGTGTGTGTGTGTGTGTGTGTTGTGGATAGTCTGGACAGGTTGGCAGGGAAGAGGGATGAAGCTTGATCTCCATGAAGGCACCAGAGTGAGATTTAGGGTTTAGGCTAGAATGAAACTGAGCGAGGAGTTGATAGAAAGAGATTGTTTTAGGGAGAAAGAGAGAGGGAGAAATAAGAGAGAGAGAAAGAAGAGAGTGAGAGAAGAGTAAGAAATAGAAGATAAAGGAGAGATAGAGAAAGAAAGGCAGGAAGGTGCAGAGAGGTGGAGGGATGATAAAAACAGATTGTATGGGAGGAGATTGAACGTGTTACTGTTGTGTCCCATATCCAATCTGTGTGTGTGTGTGTGTGTGTGTGTGTGTGTGTGTGTGTGTGTGTGTGTGTGTGTGTGTGTGTGTGTGTGTGTGTGTGTGTGTGTGTGTGTGTGTGTGTGTGTGTGTGTCTGTGTGTGTATGTTCATTTCTCACACAGTTTGATTTCCAATCGGTCCTGCAAAAGCTTCAATTTGCCAGAGAGGGGAGAGAGTGAGAGAGTGAGAGAGAGAGAGAGAGAGAGAGAGAAAGAAAGAGAGAGAAGAGAAAAAGAGGGGGAGAGAGAGAGAGAGAGAGGGGAGGGAGAGAGGGAGAGGGAGAGAGAGGGAGGACAGAGAGAGAGAGGGGGAGAGGGAAAGGGAGAGAGAGAGGAGAGAGAGAGGGGGAGAGGGAGAGAGGGTAGAGGGAGAGGGAGGGAGAGGGAGGAGAAAGAGAGAGAAAGAGGGGGAGAGGAAAAGGGAGTGAGAGAGGAGAGAGAGAGGGGGAGAGAGAGAGAAGAGAGGGAGAGGGAGGGAGAGATGGTGAGAGGGAGAGAGAGAGAGAGGGAAGGAGAGAGAGAGAGAGTGAGAGAGGGGGAGCGAGAGAAGGAGGGAGAGAGGGAGAGAGATCAAGAGAGAGAGGAAAGGAGAGAGGTAGGGAGAGTGAGAGGGAGAGAGAAGGAGAGGGGAGGAGAGAGAGGGAAGGAGAGAGAGAGAGAGAGAGAGGGAAGAAATGTGAGAGGCGGGGGGAGAGAGAAAGAGATGAGAGGAGGATCAAGGAAGGAAGGAAGGATGGAGCGAGTGAGGGGGGACCTGGACAATTAACAAGAGGACAAAGGGCATTCTGGGTAATTAGCAGAAAGTCAACTCTCTTATTCACCCACACTCTCTCTCTCTCACACACACACAGACACATCACCACACACACACACACAGCTCCACACACAGCACACACACAGCACCAACATTGCACGGCAATCTATGTAAATCAATGTTAATTAATTCGCACAAGCTTTTCATTTCTCTTCATAATTAGTCACATCTATTGATGAGCACACTTCCTCTATTGACAAGCACACTTCCTCTATTGACAAGCACACTTCTTCTATTGACAAGCACACTTCCTCTATTGACAAGAACACTTCGTCTATTGACAAGCACACTTCATCAAATGACAAGCACACTTCCTCTATTGACAAACACACTTCCTCTATTGACAAACCCACTTCCTCTATTGACAAGCACACTTCCTCTATTGACAAGCACACTTCCTCTACAAAACAGGGGGTGTTTCTCAAAATGCATGCTACCATGCTCCAAGTATGCAAATTGGAGCACAGTGTCACACCAGCCTTCGCTTTGGCTCCCCCTCCTGTCCAGCTCAGGCGTTCAGTGTCGTCGGCCTTCTAGCTGCTTCTGAACCTGCTGCTGGCAAACGCCCTTCACTCATCAACCCCGGACTTGTCTCGTCATCAGTACACACACCTGGTTGCAATCCCCAGTCTATCACTGTATATTTTCTCCCTCTGTCATTTGTCTTTGTCGGTCATTGTAAATGTTGCTTGTTTTCCTCAGAGGACAACAAGCAACTACTATTTCCTACTGTTTCCCGAGTACTTTATTATTTTGCACTTTGGGTTTCGTCCCACTTTTATATATATATAGTGCTTTAATAAGCTCAGTAGTTCTAAACCTGCGACTGTCTCCTACTACTCCTCTCTACACTGGTGACAAACGGGCACAGAAATATGATGCAACCACGTCAAAAATGATAAACGTTTATAAGAGAAAATACACTCCGAATTCGGAAAATAAAATGTTGTCTATTCACATCTCATATGTTGCCTGACTACAATGTTTTATCTTGTTAAGTTAAGGGTTAAGGTTTGGGATAGCGGAGGGTATTCTAGCTGAGCAGCAGGTCTGGTTCTAGTAGAGAAGAGGAGGAGGGTATTCTAGGTGAACAGCAGGTCTGGTTCTAGTAGAGTAGAGGAGGAGGGTATTCTAGGTGAACAGCAGGTCTGGTTCTAGTAGAGAAGAGGAGGAGGGTATTCTAGGTGAACAGCAGGTCTGGTTCTAGTAGAGTAGAGGAGGAGGGTATTCTAGCTGAGCAGCAGGTCTGGTTCTAGTAGAGAAGAGGAGGAGGGTATTCTAGGTGAACAGCAGGTCTGGTTCTAGTAGAGAAGAGGAGGAGGGTATTCTAGGTGAACAGCAGGTCTGGTTCTAGTAGAGAAGAGGAGGAGGGTATTCTAGCTGAGCAGCAGGTCTGGTTCTAGTAGAGAAGAGGAGGAGGGTATTCTAGGTGAACAGCAGGTCTGGTTCTAGTAGAGTAGAGGAGGAGGGTATTCTAGGTGAACAGCAGGTCTGGTTCTAGTAGAGAAGAGGAGGAGGGTATTCTAGGTGAACAGCAGGTCTGGTTCTAGTAGAGTAGAGGAGGAGGGTATTCTAGCTGAGCAGCAGGTCTGGTTCTAGTAGAGAAGAGGAGGAGGGTATTCTAGGTGAACAGCAGGTCTGGTTCTAGTAGAGAAGAGGAGGAGGGTATTCTAGGTGAACAGCAGGTCTGGTTCTAGTAGAGAAGAGGAGGAGGGTATTCTAGCTGAGCAGCAGGTCTGGTTCTAGTAGAGTAGAGGAGGAGGGTATTCTAGGTGAACAGCAGGTCTGGTTCTAGTAGAGTAGAGGAGGAGGGTATTCTAGGTGAACAGCAGGTCTGGTTCTAGTAGAGAAGAGGAGGAGGGTATTCTAGGTGAACAGCAGGTCTGGTTCTAGTAGAGTAGAGGAGGAGGGTATTCTAGCTGAGCAGCAGCTCTGGTTCTAGTAGAGTAGAGGAGGAGGGTATTCTAGGTGAACAGCAGGTCTGGTTCTAGTAGAGTAGAGGAGGAGGGTATTCTAGCTGAGCAGCAGGTCTGGTTCTAGTAGAGTAGAGGAGGAGGGTATTCTAGGTGAACAGCAGGTCTGGTTCTAGTAGAGAAGAGGAGGAGGGTATTCTAGCTGAGCAGCAGGTCTGGTTCTAGTAGAGTAGAGGAGGAGGGTATTCTAGGTGAACAGCAGGTCTGGTTCTAGTAGAGAAGAGGAGGAGGGTATTCTAGGTGAACAGCAGGTCTGGTTCTAGTAGAGTAGAGGAGGAGGGTATTCTAGGTGAACAGCAGGTCTGGTTCTAGTAGAGTAGAGGAGGAGGGTATTCTAGGTGAACAGCAGGTCTGGTTCTAGTAGAGTAGAGGAGGAGGGTATTCTAGCTGAGCAGCAGGTCTGGTTCTAGTAGAGAAGAGGAGGAGGGTATTCTAGCTGAGCAGCAGGTCTGGTTCTAGTAGAGTAGAGGAGGAGGGTATTCTAGGTGAACAGCAGGTCTGGTTCTAGTAGAGAAGAGGAGGAGGGTATTCTAGCTGAGCAGCAGGTCTGGTTCTAGTAGAGAAGAGGAGGAGGGTATTCTAGGTGAACAGCAGGTCTGGTTCTAGTAGAGTAGAGGAGGAGGGTATTCTAGCTGAGCAGCAGGTCTGGTTCTAGTAGAGAAGAGGAGGAGGGTATTCTAGGTGAACAGCAGGTCTGGTTCTAGTAGAGTAGAGGAGGAGGGTATTCTAGGTGAACAGCAGGTCTGGTTCTAGTAGAGTAGAGGAGGAGGGTATTCTAGCTGAGCAGCAGGTCTGGTTCTAGTAGAGTAGAGGAGGAGGGTATTCTAGGTGAACAGCAGGTCTGGTTCTAGTAGAGAAGAGGAGGAGGGTATTCTAGGTGAACAGCAGGTCTGGTTCTAGTAGAGTAGAGGAGGAGGGTATTCTAGCTGAGCAGCAGGTCTGGTTCTAGTAGAGAAGAGGAGGAGGGTATTCTAGCTGAGCAGCAGGTCTGGTTCTAGTAGAGTAGAGGAGGAGGGTATTCTAGGTGAACAGCAGGTCTGGTTCTAGTAGAGAAGAGGAGGAGGGTATTCTAGCTGAGCAGCAGGTCTGGTTCTAGTAGAGAAGAGGAGGAGGGTATTCTAGGTGAACAGCAGGTCTGGTTCTAGTAGAGTAGAGGAGGAGGGTATTCTAGCTGAGCAGCAGGTCTGGTTCTAGTAGAGAAGAGGAGGAGGGTATTCTAGGTGAACAGCAGGTCTGGTTCTAGTAGAGTAGAGGAGGAGGGTATTCTAGGTGAACAGCAGGTCTGGTTCTAGTAGAGTAGAGGAGGAGGGTATTCTAGCTGAGCAGCAGGTCTGGTTCTAGTAGAGTAGAGGAGGAGGGTATTCTAGGTGAACAGCAGGTCTGGTTCTAGTAGAGAAGAGGAGGAGGGTATTCTAGGTGAACAGCAGGTCTGGTTCTAGTAGAGTAGAGGAGGAGGGTATTCTAGGTGAACAGCAGGTCTGGTTCTAGTAGAGAAGAGGAGGAGGGTATTCTAGGTGAACAGCAGGTCTGGTTCTAGTAGAGTAGAGGAGGAGGGTATTCTAGCTGAGCAGCAGGTCTGGTTCTAGTAGAGAAGAGGAGGAGGGTATTCTAGCTGAGCAGCAGGTCTGGTTCTAGTAGAGTAGAGGAGGAGGGTATTCTAGGTGAACAGCAGGTCTGGTTCTAGTAGAGAAGAGGAGGAGGGTATTCTAGCTGAGCAGCAGGTCTGGTTCTAGTAGAGAAGAGGAGGAGGGTATTCTAGGTGAACAGCAGGTCTGGTTCTAGTAGAGTAGAGGAGGAGGGTATTCTAGGTGAACAGCAGGTCTGGTTCTAGTAGAGTAGAGGAGGAGGGTATTCTAGGTGAACAGCAGGTCTGGTTCTAGTAGAGTAGAGGAGGAGGGTATTCTAGGTGAACAGCAGGTCTGGTTCTAGTAGAGTAGAGGAGGAGGGTATTCTAGCTGAACAGCAGGTCTGGTTCTAGTAGAGTAGAGGAGGAGGGTATTCTAGGTGAACAGCAGGTCTGGTTCTAGTAGAGTAGAGGAGGAGGGTATTCTAGGTGAACAGCAGGTCTGGTTCTAGTAGAGTAGAGGAGGAGGGTATTCTAGCTGAGCAGCAGGTCTGGTTCTAGTAGAGTAGAGGAGGAGGGTATTCTAGCTGAGCAGCAGTGTGGGGAAAGAGAGAGCCAGGGTGGGGAAAGAGTGACGGTTCGGCTGACCTTGACTTGAAACAGGCAGAATAGGATATCAGACCAAAGATATAGAAAATAACGTAATCAAACGGTTTTATTAAAGTTTCATTAAGGGGGGAATTGGATAAAGGCACACCCCACCCTGCACAGATGTCATTTGAATGTGTATTCCATGTAGGTTCTACGTAATTTCATGGAAATATTGTAAAAACATAATTAAGTCCACCAGTGAGTGCCCAAAGCAACGTTTGTGTGTGTGTGTGTGTGTGTGTGTGTGTGTGTGTGTGTTTGTGTGTGTATTTCCTTCACCTATACTCTGAGAGCAATTGACTCTCAATCTCTGGCCTTTTATCTCTCTGTTCCTCTCCACTCTCAGTCTATGTCCTCAAATCTCTCTTTTCCTCTCCACTCATAATCTGGCCTCATATCTCTCTGTTCCTCTCCACTCTCAATCTCTGGCCTCATATCTCTCTGTTCCTCTCCACTCTCAATCTCTGGCCTCATATCTCTCTGTTCCTCTCCACTCTCAATCTCTGGCCTCATATCTCGCTGTTTCTCTCCACCCTTAATCTCTGACCTCATATCTCTGTTTCTCTCCACTCTCAACCCCTCTCTCTCTCTAGTTGACTTCTTTGGGGTTTCTTTGTGTTTTGACTCTGTATGTTTTGGACCTCTGTGTGTTTTGACTCTGTGTGTTTTGGACCTCTGTGAGTATTCTTTTTGTCCAACTAAAACAAACATCTCTCTCTCCTTCTTTCTCCCCCTCTCTTCAGGCACTTCCTGTTTAAGACATCGTCGGGGACAACCCCTCTCTTCAGTAGCTCCTCCCCTGGTTACCCTCTGACCTCTGGGACGGTCTACTCTCCGCCCCCTCGCCTATTACCCAGAAACACCTTCTCCCGCTCTGCCTTCAAGCTCAACAAGCCGTCCAAGTACTGCAGTTGGAAATGTGCTGCTGTGTCGGCCATTACTGCAGCCAGCCTGCTGGCTATACTACTGTCTTACTTTATAGGTAGGTAGAGTACACACACTCAGCCTGCTGGCTGTACTACTGTCTTACTTTATAGGTAGGTAGAATACACACACTCAGCCTGCTGGCTATAATACTGTCTTACTTTATAGGTAGGTAGAATACACACACTCAGCCTGCTGGCTGTACTACTGCCTTACTTTATAGGTAGGTAGAATACACACACTCAGCCTGCTGGCTATAATACTGTCTTACTTTATAGGTAGGTAGAATACACACACTCAGCCTGCTGGCTATACTACTGTCTTACTTTATAGGTAGGTAGAATACACACACTCGGCCTGCTGGCTGTACTACTGTCTTACTTTATAGGGAGGTAGAGTACACACACTCAGCCTGCTGGCTGTACTACTGTCTTACTTTATAGGTAGGTAGAGCACACACACACACACACACACACACACACACACACACACACACACACACATACACACACACACACACACACACACACACACACACACACACACACACACACACACACACACACACACACACACACACACACACACACACACACACACACACACACACACACACACACACTGTTGATCAATTCCAGATCAATCTGGTTTGATTGCAGTTTATCAATACCAGCAGCTGTGTTGCCTGTAGCCTGGTTTGGATTTGTAACAAGGAGTCTGATTTGATACTACGCCCCATGTGGCTCGTTGGCTGGCGTGGTGCTGTGTGAATTGTAGTATGAACATACCACTTAGTTTCCCATAGTCACAGCACGGCGCTAGGACACATACACAGGTCTGGGAACAGATAAAGGACTCAGACACACAGAGACTTAGCAGGCCGCTGGAGTATTATCACTGATTTGAGAACAGTTTAAAGGATAGGCACCTCTCTAGCAGAGCAATGCAGGAGTATAAAGGAGATGAGCTGTGAAAAGATGAGAATAGATCTCTCTACTCTCACTGTAGTTACTGTAGTAAAAGATGGAGAGATGAATAGTGAAAGAGGGAGCTAGCAGGATGGAGTGGGAGAATAAGAAGCATGGTCAGAGATGTTGGCAATGAGAGAGGGTGTATATTGTGGTCATTGATGTCAACACTCTCTTGCTTCCTAAAAGCTTATATGCATACATGCGTGTGCATGTGTGTGTCAGGTTATAGGGGTGAGGTAGAGGGGGAGTCGGGTTGAGGCAGATGTGTTGTCAAGGCCTTTATTGCTCCGTTACCCTGGAGACTAGAGTCCACAGATGAGGAATATACAAAATCAGCAGTTAAAAAACTATGCCGATCCAACATGCATCATTTCTATATGTATATCCATAACATATGTTTGGTGGTGTATGTGATTGCTTCCTCCCTACGGAGTGTCCTTAGCTGCTTGCCTGAAAAGGGTGTGTGTGTGTGTGTGTGTGTGTGTGTGTGTGTGTGTGTGTGTGTGTGTGTGTGTGTGTGTGTGTGTGTGTGTGTGTGTGTGTGTGTGTGTGTGTGTGTGTGTGTGTGTGTGTGTGTGTGTGTGTGTGTGTGTGTTGTGTCCTCTAAAGTGGATCAAACCCGTTGCCTAGGGGGCCAACTCTCCTGTAGAGTCACATTTAGCAGATACTTTCATCCAAAGTGACTTACAGAACTTGCAACATTTACATTATGTGTAGAATGTGGCGTGACCACAACCCTGGTGTTGACACATGAGAGAATGGAACCTACAACCCTGGTGTTGACACATGAGAAAATGAAACCTACAACCCTGGTGTTGACACATAAGGGAATGGAACCTACAACCCTGGTGTTGATACATGAGGGAATGGAACCTACAACCCTGGTGTTGATACATGAGGGAATGGAACCTACAACCCTGGTGTTGATACATGAGGGAATGGAACCTACAACCCTGGTGTTGACAATTGAGGGAATGGAACCTACAACCCTGGTGTTGACAATTGAGGGAATGGAACCTACAACCCTGGTGTTGACATATGACGAAATGGAACCTACAACCCTGGTGTTGACACATGAGAAAATATAACCTACAACCCTGGTGTTGACACATGAAGGAATGGAACCTACAACCCTGGTGTTGACACATGAGGGAATGTAACCTACAACCCTGGTGTTGACACATGAGGGAATTGAACCTACAACCCTGGTGTTGATACATGAGAGAATGGAACCGACAACCCTGGTGTTGACACATGAGGGAATGTAACCTACAACCCTGGTGTTGACACTTGAGGGAATTGAACCAACAACCCTGGTGTTGACACATGAGGGAATGGAACCTACAACCCTGGTGTTGAGACATGAGGGAATTGAACCAACAACCCTGGTGTTGACACATGAGGGAATGGAACCTACAACCCTGGTGTTGACACATGAGGGGATTGAACCTACAACCCTGGTGTTGCCAGCACCATGCTAACCGACTGAGCCAATAACTTATTGTTCCCCGTAGCTCCTGCTCTAAACCAGCATAACCCCAGAGTTTATGTTGTGTTGAGTTTAGTACTCACAAGGGGGACTTGGCAGTGCTGAGTGTGTGTTCAGAGCTCCCAGTGGGGACTCTGTGGAGCACCCAGTGCCATGCAGCGTGAAGAGGACCCATGTGAGGTGTCCTCTGTGGAGCCCGATCATAAATTACAGCAGGACATGTGCCTGAACAGCACTTTTACCTCCCTCTCTCTCTCTGTGTGTGTGTGTGTGTGTGTGTGTGTGTGTGTGTGTGAGTGAGTGAGTGAGTGAGTGAGTGAGTGAGTGAGTGAGTGAGTGAGTGAGTGAGTGAGTGAGTGAGTGAGTGAGTGAGTGAGTGAGTGAGTGAGTGAGTGAGTGAGTGTGTGTGTGTGTGTGTGTGTTGTGTCCTCTAAACTGGATCAAACCCGTTGCCTAGGGGGCCAACTCTCCTGTAGAGTCACATTTAGCAGATACTTTCATCCAAAGTGACTTACAGAACTTGCAACATTTACATTATGTGTAGAATGTGGCGTGACCACAACCCTGGTGTTGACACATGAGAGAATGGAACCTACAACCCTGGTGTTGACACATGAGGGAATGGAACCTACAACCCTGGTGTTGATACATGAGGGAATGGAACCTACAACCCTGGTGTTGACAATTGAGGGAATGGAACCTACAACCCTGGTGTTGACAATTGAGGGAATGGAACCTACAACCCTGGTGTTGACATATGACGAAATGGAACCTACAACCCTGGTGTTGACACATGAGAAAATGGAACCTACAACCCTGGTGTTGACACATGAAGGAATGGAACCTACAACCCTGGTGTTGACACATGAGGGAATGTAACCTACAACCCTGGTGTTGACACATGAGGGAATTGAACCTACAACCCTGGTGTTGATACATGAGAGAATGGAACCGACAACCCTGGTGTTGACACATGAGGGAATGTAACCTACAACCCTGGTGTTGACACATGAGGGAATTGAACCAACAACCCTGGTGTTGACATATGACGAAATGGAACCTACAACCCTGGTGTTGACACATGAGAAAATATAACCTACAACCCTGGTGTTGACACATGAAGGAATGGAACCTACAACCCTGGTGTTGACACATGAGGGAATGTAACCTACAACCCTGGTGTTGACACATGAGGGAATTGAACCAACAACCCTGGTGTTGACACATGAGGGAATGGAACCTACAACCCTGGTGTTGACACATGAGGGGATTGAACCTACAACCCTGGTGTTGCCAGCACCATGCTAACCGACTGAGCCAATAACTTATTGTTCCCCGTAGCTCCTGCTCTAAACCAGCATAACCCCAGAGTTTATGTTGTGTTGAGTTTAGTACTCACAAGGGGGACTTGGCAGTGCTGAGTGTGTGTTCAGAGCTCCCAGTGGGGACTCTGTGGAGCACCCAGTGCCATGCAGCGTGAAGAGGACCCATGTGAGGTGTCCTCTGTGGAGCCCGATCATAAATTACAGCAGGACATGTACCTGAACAGCACTTTTACCTCCCTCTCTCTCTCGTGTGTGTGTGTGTGTGTGTGTGTGTGTGTGTGTGTGTGTGTGTGTGTGTGTGTGTGTGTGTGTGTGTGTGTGTGTGTGTGTGTGTGTGTGTGTGTGTGTGTGTGTGTGTGTGTGTGAGTGAGTGAGTGAGTGAGTGAGTGAGTGAGTGAGTGTGTGTGTGTGTGTGTGTGTTGTGTCCTCTAAAGTGGATCAAACCCGTTGCCTAGGGGGCCAACTCTCCTGTAGAGTCACATTTAGCAGATACTTTCATCCAAAGTGACTTACAGAACTTGCAACATTTACATTATGTGTAGAATGTGGCGTGACCACAACCCTGGTGTTGACACATGAGAGAATGGAACCTACAACCCTGGTGTTGACACATGAGGGAATGGAACCTACAACCCTGGTGTTGATACATGAGGGAATGGAACCTACAACCCTGGTGTTGATACATGAGGGAATGGAACCTACAACCCTGGTGTTGACAATTGAGGGAATGGAACCTACAACCCTGGTGTTGACAATTGAGGGAATGGAACCTACAACCCTGGTGTTGACATATGACGAAATGGAACCTACAACCCTGGTGTTGACACATGAGAAAATGGAACCTACAACCCTGGTGTTGACACATGAAGGAATGGAACCTACAACCCTGGTGTTGACACATGAGGGAATGTAACCTACAACCCTGGTGTTGACACATGAGGGAATTGAACCTACAACCCTGGTGTTGATACATGAGAGAATGGAACCGACAACCCTGGTGTTGACACATGAGGGAATTGAACCAACAACCCTGGTGTTGACACATGAGGGAATGGAACCTACAACCCTGGTGTTGACACATGAGGGAATTGAACCAACAACCCTGGTGTTGACACATGAGGGAATGGAACCTACAACCCTGGTGTTGCCAGCACCATGCTAACCGACTGAGCCAATAACTTATTGTTCCCCGTAGCTCCTGCTCTAAACCAGCATAACCCCAGAGTTTATGTTGTGTTGAGTTTAGTACTCACAAGGGGGACTTGGCAGTGCTGAGTGTGTGTTCAGAGCTCCCAGTGGGGACTCTGTGGAGCACCCAGTGCCATGCAGCGTGAAGAGGACCCATGTGAGGTGTCCTCTGTGGAGCCCGATCATAAATTACAGCAGGACATGTGCCTGAACAGCACTTTTACCTCCCTCTCTCTCTCTGTGTGTGTGTGTGTGTGTGTGTGTGTGTGTGTGTGTGTGTGTGTGTGTGTGTGTGTGTGTGTGTGTGTGTGTGTGTGTGTGTGTGTGTGTGTGTGTGTGTGTGTGTGTGTGTGAGTGAGTGAGTGAGTGAGTGAGTGAGTGAGTGAGTGAGTGAGTGAGTGAGTGAGTGAGTGAGTGAGTGAGTGAGTGAGTGAGTGAGTGAGTGAGTGAGTGAGTGAGTGAGTGAGTGAGTGTGAGAGAGGCAGCTAGCATGCCAGGTGTAGCCCTCAAACTCTCCTCTTCTCCTCTCCGGAGTATAAACTGTGCCACAACATATCTGAATCCTTCCTCACCTTTAGTCCTGGAATGAATGACTGATTAATGAATGAATTAATAAAAAATGACCGAAAGAATGAATGAAATGATAGACAGATGGACAGATGTAGAGTGAAGAGGGCTAGTTCTTCATTCTTCCGGCATCTTGTTTTCTCGCTCCCTCACTCGGCCTAGAAAGGGGAATGCGGAGAGGAGGAGAGGAGAGGTAGTTGCTAGGAGACAGGTGAGTGGCCCTCATACAGAGAGAAGACATGTCTGTCACTAAGAGAGAGAGGGAGGAGAGGAGAAAGGGATTGAAAATAGGGATAGAGGAGAGGTGAACTGGAAGAGGAGAGGTCTGCCATTGTGTTCAGGAGATAAAGAGGAGAGGGAGGAGGAGAGGAGAGGAGAGGAGAGGAGAGGAGAGGAGAGGAGAGGAGAGGAGAGGAGAGGAGAGGATTTTACATTCTAAAACATTTTACGTTTTAGTCATTTAACTGACACTCTTATCCAGAGAGACTTACAGTAAGTTGTGACTGCATACATGTTCATACTTTTTTGTACGTAGACGAGTGGTGAGGGGGGAGAGGAAAGGAGACTAAACGCAAAGCTCTCATTGTTTATTGTGCAGAGAAAGGAGAAAGGAATAGGGGAGAGGACAGTAAAGGTTGGTCTCATCATATGTTCTGTAGAGGAGAGAGGAGAAAGAAAGGAGTGGTGAATAAGTGGAGACAGGAAGGACAAGGATAGACCGAAGAGAGGAGAGGGGGATGACAAAGGGACTAGAGGAGAGAGAGGGATTACTCTCCCCCTGAGGTGCTGTCACCTGGAGGAAGGGAGTGACTAATGTCCCCTAATAGATCACTGAGAAACGACAGGAACAGAGGGAGACGGGAACAGAACCCTAGGAGATAGAGGGAGGGAGTTAGGAGGAATAGAGGACAGAGAGATAGATGGAGGGAGTTAGGAGGAATAGAGGACAGAGAGATAGATGGAGGGAGTTAGGAGGAGGAGAGGACAGAGAGATAGATGGAGGGAGTTAGGAGGAGGAGAGGACAGAGATAGATGGAGGGAGTTAGGAGGAGGAGAGGACAGAGAGATAGATGGAGGGAGTTAGGAGGAGGAGAGGACAGAGAGATAGATGGAGGGAGTTAGGAGGAGGAGAGGACAGAGATAGATGGAGGGAGTTAGGAGGAATATAAGACAGAGATAGATGGAGGGAGTTAGGAGGAATAGAGGACAGAGAGATAGATGGAGGGAGTTAGGAGGAATAGAGGACAGAGAGATAGATGGAGGGAGTTAGGAGGAATAGAGGACAGAGAGATAGATGGAGGGAGTTAGGAGGAGGAGAGGACAGAGAGATAGATGGAGGGAGTTAGGAGGAGGAGAGGACAGAGATAGCTGGAGGGAGTTAGGAGGAGGAGAGGACAGAGATAGATGGAGGGAGTTAGGAGGAATAGAAGACAGAGATAGATGGAGGGAGTTAGGAGGAGGAGAGGACAGAGAGATAGATGGAGGGAGTTAGGAGGAATAGAGGACAGAGAGATAGATGGAGGGAGTTAGGAGGAGGAGAGGACAGAGAGATAGATGGAGGGAGTTAGGAGGAGGAGAGGACAGAGAGATAGATGGAGGGAGTTAGGAGGAGGAGAGGACAGAGAGGTGCCCATAGAGATGAAGAGAATATGGAGTACTCAACACGTACAACTTCATGCATACAGGTACAAACGTTTCAATCTCACACATACACACACATGCAATACACACACATGAACATAATCTATACTTCATTACTTACCCCCCCCATTGTTGGCCACCAGGAGTGGCACAGAGTGAGGTAATTTTGGAACATGGCCATACACACCTCACATTCCCCATCTCTCTCTCTCTCTCACACACACACACACACACACACACACACACACACACACACACACACACACACACACACACACACACGGTGAGCCTAACTCCATGTGTCTGCGTGCATGCATGAGTGTGTGGATAGCTGGTGAAGTCAGGCATATGGTATATGGCCATAAGGAGCAGAGCATGTGTGGGGGGCAGCAGGGTCTGTCATCGTACAGCTAAAGGTTCTTATCATGCGGTGGCAGTCTAGGAGAGGTCAGGGCATGGCCAGGGGGAGGCAGAGAGCTCTAGACCAGGTGGCCAGGAGGGACAAACAGGTCATTGAATGTGTTAGGGCCATCAGGCCATAGTTGGAGCATTAGACAGGATGTTATTACTTTAGATATCAGATGCTGACTATGACTTTACTCTCTTGACTTTTCTGTCAGTGCTGCATGTCCCTCAGGGGTTTCTGTAGCAGAAGTGACATATAGGGGATTTGCTGAGGTCAGAGAGATGGATGGTCAGGCAGAGGAGGAGAAGAGCCAATATCCTTGAGGAGTCATTTTACCTTTATTTGACTAGGCAAGTCAGTTAAGAACAAATTCTTATTTTCAATGACAGCCTAGGATCAGTGGGTTACCTGCCTTGTTCTGCCCCTGAACAACAGATTTGTATCTAATCGGCTCAGGGATTCGAACTTGCAACCTTTCTGTTACTGGCCCAATGCTCTAACCACTAGGCTACCCTGCCGCCCCATGACACAGTCTTGTTCAAATTATCTTTTAGTTAGGCTCATTGCATTTCTTTATTTCGTCGTTCATTAGTGCTGGTGTAATCTCTGTCTGATTGTTAGCCCAATTAGACTGTGGTGCTTCACTGGCTGGTTAGAAACACACACTAATTGAAGACAGAGGACTCTCTCTATCTTTCTCTCTCGATCTCTCTCTCATATCAGATCAGATAGTAAATACCACAATATTCCGTCTTTAGCAATGGATGGATGAATGGATGGATGGAGAGGAGAGGAGAAAAGAGAGGAGAAGATAGGAGAGGAGAAAAGAGAGGAGAGGAGAGGGGAGAGAGGAGAGGTGAATACATTAGGCCAGAGCAGAGTGTTTCATGGTCTCTATGTTTATCAGAGGAGGAAATGAGGACTCAGAAATGGGACAAAGCTCCGATACACATCTAACTTTATTCAGCCCATAACAAACTAACACACACACAGTCTGTCAGTAGGCCTATGTGCTCAAGTGCACGTTCCTCGTGCCTCTCTGCTGAAATCATCTGTTTCCTGTGTTTCTCTGTACTGTACAAAATGCTCAGCAACTCGTTTAACCTTTGTGTTACAGTCAATTACAGTTTAGTTGCATCAGTTGGATAGGGCTCTACCCCAGAGGGATGGTAGTGTGTGTGGAGATGTTTTCATTACCACATAATGCAATATTCAAAAGGCACTCGCACATCTGAGCTATCTTTGTTGCAGGTGCATGGTAACAGTTGAATAAAATGAGAAAAAAGAAGAAACCTGCACACTGCTCTTGATAGTATCAATGCTCTTTAATAAGCTCTACGTATCGACCTCAAGGCCTTCCTCAGAGTTTTATGTATCGACCTCAAGGCCTTCCTCAGAGCTCTACGTATCGACCTCAAGGCCTTCCTCAGAGCTTTACGTATCGACCTCAAGGCCTTCCTCAGAGCTTTACATATCGACCTCAAGGCCTTCCTCAGAGCTTTACGTATCGACCTCAAGGCCTTCCTCAGAGCTCTACGTATCGACCTCAAGGCCTTCCTCAGAGCTTTACGTGTCGACCTCAAGGCCTTCCTCAGAGCTTTACGTATCGACCTCAAGGCCTTCCTCAGAGCTTTACGTGTCGACCTCAAGGCCTTCCTCAGAGCTTTACGTATCGACCTCAAGGCCTTCCTCAGAGCTTTACGTATCGACCTCAAGGCCTTCCTCAGAGCTTTACGTATCGACCTCAAGGCCTTCCTCAGAGCTTTACGTATCGACCTCAAGGCTTTTCTCAGAGCTTTACGTATCGACCTCAAGGCCTTCCTCAGAGCTTTACGTATCGACCTCAAGGCCTTCCTCAGAGCTTTACATATCGACCTCAAATGCCTTCCTCAGAGCTTTTGTGAGTTTCTTTTTTTAATTAGCACCTCTACGTAGACATAGCTCCACCCACTTCTGTTTCATGCATCGAATGGGGTTGGAGTCGAGGGGAAATCAGTACGTGTTACCAAATATAACAATGTGCATTTCATAAATATTAAAATAAAGTGTGTACATAAAACGTATTAAACACGTCTGTAAAACCATTGGGTACAGCACAAGAAAAACATCAGAGTTACCTGAAACGGCAGCATTAATTCATGTTCACATTTACAACATAACATACATAGGCATTTCATCATTAAGACCTTTGTGAAATAATGTCTGGAGGGTGAAAATCCCAAAAAATTATCTTTTACTCAGAGTATTATTTATATCACCTCCCCTGTCTGACTCAGAGAGAAAGAGACTTGTTTGTTCCTGCATGGCACCCCTCTTAGTGGGTATTATACAAGGAGCCTACAATAGAGAAAACAACTAAACTTTGGTTCAGAAATGGGGTGAAACCGTCAACAAAGGTTCATTAGATTGAATGCTATTAATCGTTGAACATGTGTCGAAGGAAGTAGAAGAGCCTAGAATCTCTGCTAATGAAGGTGATTCTAGGCCCGGACTTCACAGCTATAGACAACTCAATCAACCAGTCCATTGGGAAATACAGAGACTTCCTGCAAGCAACAAAGATCAAGAAATATAAAGGAGACACAGAGGACTGCCAGCTCAACCAGGTGTAGGCATGGGAAGGCCCAAGGACGGGAGCACAGAGAGGTGACGTAGGGACGCACCACTGACTGGGGAAGCAAATACGAAGCATCTGGAGGACATGGAAATGCAAACACAGCGGCATCCACTGAGAGCGAATTCCCTACAGACAGCGACTCCAGCTACCATAGCCCACAGACTGTTTTTAAGCCCGAAAGCAGCACAACAAGGCTACACAATGAAACGATATAGGAGAGGCAAGCGGTCGAAGAGGAGACCAGGAACACAGGCCGTGGACACGGAGAGGCAAGCAGTCGAAGAGGAGACCAGGAACACAGGCCGTGGACACGGAGAGGCAAGCAGTCGAAGAGGAGACCAGGAACACAGGCCGTGGACACGGAGAGGCAAGCAGTCGAAGAGGAGACCAGGAACACAGGCCGTGGACACGGAGAGGCAAGCAGTCGAAGAGGAGACCAGGAACACAGGCCGTGGACACGGAGAGGCAAGCAGTCGAAGAGGAGACCAGGAACACAGGACGTGGACACGGAGAGGCAAGCAGTCAAAGAGGAGACCAGGAACACAGGCCGTGGACACGGAGAGGCAAGCAGTCGAAGAGGAGACCAGGAACACAGGCCGTGGACACGGAGAGGCAAGCAGTCGAAGAGGAGACCAGGAACACAGGCCGTGGACACGGAGAGGCAAGCAGTCGAAGAGGAGACCAGGAACACAGGACGTGGACACGGAGAGGCAAGCAGTCGAAGAGGAGACCAGGAACACAGGCCGTGGACACGGAGAGGCAAGCAGTCGAAGAGGAGACCAGGAACACAGGACGTGGACACGGAGAGGCAAGCAGTCGAAGAGGAGACCAGGAACACAGGCCGTGGACACGGAGAGGCAAGCAGTCGAAGAGGAGACCAGGAACACAGGCCGTGGACACGGAGAGGCAAGCAGTCGAAGAGGAGACCAGGAACACAGGACGTGGACACGGAGCTACAGCAGGATGTGGTAATTAACCTCTCCAAAAAGAGCTCACTGAAGCACAAGTCTCAGTCTTATCTAAGGGCCTCTCTTTTGTACCTACATGTACAGACAAACCATATGATACAAAAGTAGATCTGTTTAAATTATTTCGCAAGATTAAACTTAAGCATGTGTTTTCTCGAAACACTGTTTCTGGCCTAGAAACCCAACAAAGAACTGGGACCCATTTTAAGCCCAAAAGCAAATTCTGTCCTATAGTTAACACCTCCTTGATTAATACCTATTGTAGGTTAGTCGAACAAGAAGCCATGTCAGTATATAGGAGAAAAACAAACCACATTCAGAAGAACCTCACTGGAACAGAAGAACAGGTACTTAAGAAAGATTCATTTTTGGTTATTAAACCTGCAGACAAGGAGGGTGCTGCGGTCATTTCAGACTATGACAAATACGAAGAGATTCAGAGACAACTCAGTAATGAACGTTTCTATAGAAAACTGAGTGTTGATCCCACGCAGGTGTTCCAAAGGGAGATACGCTCTAATCTGGAGCAAGTCTTATTAAATAACCTTATCTCAAAACCTGAATATGAATACCTTTGCTGCAAATGTGCCATACAGTACGTCCATGCCTGTACATTTTGCCGAAATGACACAAATCTAAAACATAACAAGGCAATTATCCAGGCAGACTAGTGGCTGCAGGAACAGGCTCAATGCTAGAGCCCTTGTCGACCTTCGTAGACTCTTTTATTAAAACTCATGTGCAGCATTGTGAAAGACTATAGACTTCACAAACAAGATCTCACCAATAATGGGATTAACAGAAGACTGTATTTTGGTCACATTGGATGTGGACAGTCTATATAGCAGCATTTCCTGTATGGGGGGGGGGGGGGGGGGGGGCTGGCAGTCCTAGCTCACTATTTGAGAGACCAAGATACTAACAAATACCCCCCAACAAACTTTATTCTAGCACTGGCTGAATATGTTTTGACCTAGAACTACTTCAGGTTTGATGATGAATACTACCTCCAAACGAATGGAACATCGATGGGCTCCACATTCGCTCCGAGCTACGCTAACCTTCATGATAACCTTTATGTGGGTCTTTTTGAAGAACGTTTTTGTGCGGACAGACGCTGGGAGACAAGAAGCAAGTACAGGGTGCGAATATTTAATAAATGACGGACATGAAACAAACATAAGAAAGCATCTGAACAAGAGGAACAAAACAACATTAATGCAGACACGGGGAAGAAACTGAGAAAGTGACAGATATAGGGGAGGCAATCAATAAGGTAATACAGTCCAGGTGAGTCCCATGAAGCACTGATGCACGTAACGATGGTGACAGTTGTGCGTAATGATGCGCCAGAGAGGGGGAGCGGGCGTGACAGTTTTGTTAACAACAAAATGAAAACGAAAATCCATTTGTGAATAAAGTCCTGAAGTGGTATCGATATATTGATGACATTTTTTGCATATGGGGGGGGGAACGGGGGAAGAGCTGTCAGACTTTATGGCATTACTCAAAGACATTGACCCCAATCTCAAATGTACTATTACATGTGACGCTAAACATGTTCATTACCTCAATATATGGATTGAGAAATCAAATGGAATCCTTTTTACAACTCTGTATAGAAAAGAAACAGACTTAAATACTATATTGCAGGGGAACAACTTCCACCCTGAGCCATTAAAAGAGGACCTCCAAATAGCCAGTTTTTCAGACTGCGCCGTATATGCCACTCCACAGAGGACTATCTAGAAAAAGCAGTGGAGATGCACATTAGGTTTCTAAGAAGAGGCTACTCTCTACAATGTGTGGGGGAAGCTCTTGATTTGGCATTGGGGAAAACACGAGGTGAACTGCTACAAAAAGACCCACTAGAGCTAAAGAACTGTAATGTTCACCACCACATATACTTTCAACTGTCAAGAAACCCTGGTATGTTTTATCATCGGACCCAGCTTTGCCAGCTGAATTCAAGAATCCACCACTTATTGTATATAGGAGAGGTCGCAATTTACGCAATAAATTGTTCCATGCCAACTGCCAGACACAAAAGAAAATCATAAATATTGGCAATTCTCTCTGACCTGCTTTTGTATATAATGGTAATTCTCTCTGACCTGCTTTTGTATATAATGGTAATTCCCTCTGACCTGCTTTTATATATAATGGTAATTCTCTCTGACCTGCTTTTATATATAATGCCAATTCTCTCTGACCTGCTTTTACGCCCTCTTCTGAATGGTAGCTATAAATGCAGAGGTTGCTCACAGTGCAACAATATGATGAAGTGTGAATATTTCTGCCACCACATACAGGCAAACGGTTTTCATGCTCCACCACCCATGTTATCTACATGATTAAATGCCCATGTAGGCTGTGTTATGTAGGTAAAACCACTCATTCTCTCAAACAGAGAATTGGTGAGCATAAAAGTTGAATCAGGAGAAACAGGGGATTATCCAGTACATTTTAATGACCTAAAACATGACATGTCTGCATTTAGGTTTTGTGGCATTGAGAAAGATAATATCAGACAGGCGAGGTGATATAAATAATCATTTTCACCCTCCAGACATTCATTCCTAAAGGTCTTAATGATGAAATGCCTATGTATGTTATGTTGTAAATGTGAACATGAATTAATGCTGCCGTTTCAGATAACTCTGACGTTTTTCTTGCGCTGTACCCAATGATTTATGAAAACTTGATTGGTGGATCAATGTCCTCATGATGGTTTTACAGACGTGTTTAATACGTTTTATGTACACACTATATTTTAATATTTATGAAATGCACATTGTTATATTTGGTAACACGTACTGATTTCCCCTCGACTCCAACCCCATTCGATGCATGAAACAGATGTGGGTGGAGCTATGTCTACGTTGAGGTCGATACGTAAAGCTCTGAGGAAGGCCTTGAGGTCGATACGTAAAGCTCTGAGGAAGGCCTTGAGGTCGATACGTAAAGCTCTGAGGAAGTCCTTGAGGTCGATACGTAAAGCTCTGAGGAAGGCCTTGAGGTCGATACGTAAAGCTCTGAGGAAGGCCTTGAGGTCGATACGTAAAGCTCTGAGGAAGGCCTTGAGGTCGATACGTAAAGCTCTGAGGAAGGCCTTGAGGTCGATACGTAAAGCTCTGAGGAAGGCCTTGAGGTCGATACGTAAAGCTCTGAGGAAGGCCTTGAGGTCGATACGTAAAGCTCTGAGGAAGGCCTTGAGGTCGACACGTAAAGCTCTGAGGAAGGCCTTGAGGTCGATACGTAAAGCTCTGAGGAAGGCCTTGAGGTCGATACGTAAAGCTCTGAGGAAGGCCTTGAGGTCGATACGTAAAGCTCTGAGGAAGGCCTTGAGGTCGATATGTAAAGCTCTGAGGAAGGCCTTGAGATCGATACGTAAAGCTCTGAGGAAGGCCTTGAGGTCGATATGTAAAGCTCTGAGGAAGGCCTTGAGGTCGATACGTAAAGCTCTGAGGAAGGCCTTGCGGTCGATACGTAAAGCTCTGAGGAAGGCCTTGAGGTCGAAATGTAAAGCTCTGAGGAAGGCCTTGAGGTCGATACGTAGAGCTCTGAGGAAGGCCTTGAGGTCGATACATAAAACTCTGAGGAAGGCCTTGAGGTCGATACATAAAACTCTGAGGAAGGCCTTGAGGTCGATACGTAGAGCTTATTAAAGATCAGCGATACTATCAAGAGCAGTGTGCAGGTTTCTTCTTTTTTCTTATTACCACATAATGACCATACACACACACACACACACACACACACACACACACACACACACACACACACACACACACACACACACACACACACACACACACACACACACACACACACACACACCCTGGAGACTGCGGCTAAAGCTTATCTCCATGTATTACCCTGGGGCTTCAACCAGCCCCCTCCTCCCCCTGTCCCCCCTCCCATAATAGGACCTGCTTTCAAAGCTTTGTCTCCAAATGCTAAATGTGATGGTGGTGTGGTTTAGCTTTCTGACTGCATGGTTACAGTGACGCTAGTGTAGCGGATACAGGAGACATTGGTTTACTGATCAGAAACTTCACTATTAGTATAATTTTGGAGAGAAAGGGACGGTGGAGTAAATTAGACCCTACTTTCCAAGACCTTAGCGAGGAAGAGGAGGTAGGGAGAGGAGGATGAAGGGAGAAGAAGTGGAAGAGGAGAGGAGGAGGACAGGAGAAGAGTAGGAAAGGAAAGGAGGATGATGGGAGAGGAGGAGGAAGGAAACGGAGGAGGAAGGGAGAAGAGGAGACGAGAGAGGTTTTTGGAAACCAATTACCACTAAACTAATTTGACCAGAAGAATCACACTGTACAATTAACACACACACACACAGTTTATTCCTGCCACCTCCCCTGGCCATTCATATTAACTGTTTCCACTAAATTAACGAGTCTGGCCTCAATTACACTGCTAATTGTACACAGACTTGTCCGGTCCACAATGGTGTGTGTGTGTGTGCGCTTGCGTGCATTAGATATTACCTTTTAAAGTAATAGCCGGTTCCAGTCCCCCTTTGGTCCAATTACGGAGTGTGTAATTGGCTGGTGTGTTCGTTTAGGGGCTGTGCTATTGGCTGCCCTGGTTTCATTAGTGATGTGGTCCGCGGCTGGGGACAGAGAGAGAGAGAGAGCGAGAGAGAGAGAGAGGAGATGGGGAGAGAGAGAGAGAGAGAGAGAGAGGGAGAGACAGAGCGAGAGAGCGAGGAGAGAGAGAGAGAGGAAAGCGAGAGAGAGAGGAGAGAGACGGAGAGGAGAGAGAGAGAGAGAGAGAGCGAGAGAGAGGAGAGGGGGAGAGAGAGAGAGAGAGAGAGAG
This sequence comes from Salmo salar, assembly GCF_965601325.2. Classification (NCBI taxonomy): domain Eukaryota; kingdom Metazoa; phylum Chordata; class Actinopteri; order Salmoniformes; family Salmonidae; genus Salmo; species Salmo salar. Next base: position 91,898,376 of record NC_138299.1, read on the forward strand.
AGGGAGAGACAGAGCGAGAGAGCGAGGAGAGAGAGAGAGAGGAAAGCGAGAGAGAGAGGAGAGAGACGGAGAGGAGAGAGAGAGAGAGAGAGCGAGAGAGAGGAGAGGGGGAGAGAGAGAGAGAGAGAGGGAGAGACAGAGCGAGAGAGCGAGGAGAGAGAGAGAGAGAGAGAGGAAAGCGAGAGAGAGAGAGAGAGGAGAGAGACGGAGAGGAGAGAGAGAGAGAGAGAGAGAGAGAGAGAGAGAGAGGAGAGGGGGACAGAGAGAGAGAGAGAGAGAGAGAGGGGGGGGAGAGACAGACAGACCGAGAGAGCGAGGAGAGAGAGAGAGAGGAAAGAGAGAGAGAGAGAGAGAGAGGAGGGAGAGAGACGGAGAGGAGAGAGAGAGAAAGGGAGAGGAGGGACACTGTGGTAATATAAGCTCTATCATCTTGTCAAAACCCACTCTCTCCCCCGAGCACCAAACAAACCCACTCTCTCCCCCGAGCACCAAACAAACCCACTCTCTCCCCCGAGCACCGAACAAACCCACTCTCTCCCCCGAGCCCCGAACAAACCCACTCTCTCCCCCGAGTACGGAACAAACCCACTCTCTCCCCCGAGCACCAAACAAACCCACTCTCTCCCCCGAGCACCGAACAAACCCACTCTCTCCCCCGAGCACCGAACAAACCCACTCTCTCCCCCGAACACGGAACAAACCCATTCTCTCCCCCGAGCACCAAACAAACCCACTCTCTCCCCCGAGCACCGAACAAACCCACTCTCTCCCCCGAGCACGGAACAAACCCACTCTCTCCCCCGAGCACCAAACAAACACACTCTCTCCCCCGAGCACCAAACAAACCCACTCTCTCCCCCGAGCACCAAACAAACCCACTCTCTCCCCCGAGCACCGAACAAACCCACTCTCTCCCCCGAGCACCGAACAAACCCACTCTCTCCCCCGAGCACGGAACAAACCCATTCTCTCCCCCGAGCACCAAACAAACACACTCTCTCCCCCGAGCACCAAACAAACACACTCTCTCCCCCGAGCACCGAACAAACCCACTCTCTCCCCCGAGCACCAAACAAACCCACTCTCTCCCCCGAGCACCGAACAAACCCACTCTCTCCCCCGAGCACCAAACAAACCCATTCTCTCCCCCGAACAACGAACAAACCCACTCTCTCCCCCGAGCACCAAACAAACCCACTCTCTCCCCCGAACACCGAACAAACCCCCTCTCTCCCCCGAGCACCAAACAAACCCACTCTCTCCCCCGAACATAAATCTTCAGTAATATTCCAACCGGACAATTCCAATGTCTTCAAAAAAGAAAAGGAACACAACTAACTCCCACGTGAGCGCTCGCCTCTGAGCTCATGTCATTTTCTCACTCATCTCATTCCAGGAGCTCTTGTTCTTTCCCTATTCACAGTAGAAGCATGTAACAACATTCTAAAGACTGTTGACATCTAGTGGAAGCCTTAGGAAGTGCAAAATGAACCCTAAGTCACTGTATACTGTATAGGCAATCACTTGAAAAACTACAAACCTCAGATTTCCACACTTCCTGGTTGGACTTTTCTCAGGTTTTTGCCTGGCATATGAGTTATGTCATACTCACAGACATCATTCAAACAGTTTTAGAAACTTCAGAGTGTTTTCTATCCAAATCTACTAATAATATGCATATCCTACCTTCTGAGCCTGAGTAGCAGGCAGTTTACTACGGGCACGCCTTTCATCCGGACGTCAAAATACTGCCCCCTACCCTAGAGAAGTTAATGTGGAAATGTTTGTCTAGTTGCTTTTGATTTGATTTGATGTTGACTGATCTTTGAAAACCTACCTGTTTATTAGGGGTTGATGGTTAAGCCATTTTGGGATTGTCAAGTTCAAGCTATAAATCAGAGGTATTCAAATTTACCTTACCAGGTCTGGATAACTACTGCTTTTCTGTTCTAGCTGATAATGAATTGCACCCACCTGGTGTCCCAGGTCTAAATCAGTCCCTAAAAACTGGCTTCAAGCTCCAGGTTTGAGGGGTATACAGTCGTCCTCTAGGTTTCACATAATGCATTATATACACATCAGAAATACACATGTCAGACCTAAGGCATTGTTTGAGAAAGCTGTGAGTGTCTGTTCAGAGAACATGCATTCTAACTGGAGTGGGCCTCAGCCTTTTATCATAGTGGTGGAATCCAAGGTAACCTTCAACAAGGCTCTGTAGGAATGTCAGAGATAACAGCCAGCCTTTGTTTATGTGGAACGGGAACACTGAGAACACTGGAACATCTGCCGTCCTATTCTATCTATCACCATGGACACCAGAGAGTACCGACAGGGATATGGGGGAGGAGGGAGGGGGGGATAGGGGGAGAAGGGTGATGGTCTTTGAACATGTTCCAGAGAGCAGAGTGGTTATGACACACACACACACACACACACACACACACCAGGACAGAGAGTCACTGACACTCTCACTCTGCCGCAAGGTCACCCTCTCCTCATTCTCCACACACACACACACACACACACACACACACACACACACACACACACACACACACACACACACACACACACACACACACACACACACACACACACACACACACACACACACACACACATACATGCATTAGCACTCATGTTTAGTTTCTTACAGGAAAATGCACAATGACGTCATCATACATCTGAGAACGACGTATGTTTGTTGTTGAACGCTGAACGCTGAACACTGAACGAGAGACTTCTGTTTATTGTTTTTGTAAAGCTGACAGTGTTTTTATATACTTTTATTTTATTTTGGATCCTGCGGCCCTGTTGGGCTTAGTTGCTGTGAGCGCTGCTGTCTGTCCCGGGATCCCTCCAGATTCCACAGAGGCAGAGAGACACGGAAGCCCAGCAAGCCTCGCTGGTCTCAAATGGTGGTCGCAATTGGACGTTCCCAGCGCTGCGAGGTCTGTGTTTACTTTGCTTTGTTCCTGGAAAATGTGGACCGCGTTGACTTTCAATGCAGCAATCGCTTGCTTGCGGAGGACAACAGGGGTGAAGTAGCTACTCTTAGCAACCAAGTAGCAAACCTACTGGGCAACTCATGCCCACCTACTTTTTATTTTTCTTCCACCCCAGTAGCTGGACGCCACTCTGGTCTGGTGGAAGTGTCGCCGCTGTGTCGGCTCTCCACAGCCGGCTGGTCGGTGCTCAGCAGGCTTTCATCCCAGAAGGGATCTCCCCCTTCCCTGGGGAACAGAGCTGTTCTCGACCCAACCAAATGGCCATGGAGGTACGTCACTCGCCGTGGAAGTTGAAGAAAGTGTCATCTGGCAATGGGGTTTCCTTGGAGATGTTGAGCCCGGACCTGACACAGACCAGAAACGGCTGGATCCAAAGGCTCCGGAACCTTCGTCCTTGGTGGCTTCCCAATCAAGATCGGATCTGGAGGTACCTGCATCTTCGTCCTCTGTTATGTCTCCCTCTCCGGTGACTCCTATCTCGGGTTCAGATCCTCGGAGCTCCCACCCTCATCAGACCGTGAGGCTGCCTGAGAGATCGGCCCATTTAACATCCCCAGCTGTCATCATATGCAGCTCTATGGTGAGAAACATCTCAGTCCCCAAGGCAAAAACCCTGTTCTACCCAGGAGCACGAGTACAGGACATAACAAGGCTGCTTCTGACTGTTCTACCCAGGAGCACGAGTACAGGACGTCACAAGGCTGCTTCCGACTGTTCTACCAAGGAGCACGAGTACAGGACGTCACAAGGCTGCTTCTGACTGTTCTACCCAGGAGCTCGAGTACAGGACGTCACAAGGCTGCTTCTGACTGTTCTACCCAGGAGCACGAGTACAGGACGTCACAAGGCTGCTTCTGACTGTTCTACCCAGGAGCACGAGTACAGGACGTCACAAGGCTGCTTCCGACTGTTCTACCAAGGAGCACGAGTACAGGACGTCACAAGGCTGCTTCTGACTGTTCTACCCAGGAGCACGAGTACAGGACGTCACAAGGCTGCTTCTGACTGTGCTACCCAGGAGCACGAGTACAGGACGTCACAAGGCTGCTTCCGACTGTTCTACCCAGGAGCACGAGTACAGGACGTCACAAGGCTGCTTCTGACTGTTCTACCCAGGAGCACGAGTACAGGACGTCACAAGGCTGCTTCCGACTGTTCTACCCAGGAGCACGAGTACAGGACGTCACAAGGCTACTTCCGACTGTTCTACCAAGGAGCACGAGTACAGGACGTCACAAGGCTGCTTCTGACTGTTCTACCAAGGAGCACGAGTACAGGACGTCACAAGGCTGCTTCCGACTGTTCTACCAAGGAGCACGAGTACAGGACGTCACAAGGCTGCTTCTGACTGTTCTACCCAGGAGCACGAGTACAGGACGTCACAAGGCTGCTTCTGACTGTTCTACCCAGGAGCACGAGTACAGGACGTCACAAGGCTGCTTCTGACTGTTCTACCCAGGAGCACGAGTACAGGACATAACAAGGCTGCTTCCGACTGTTCTACCACAGATGCCGGGAGCTGACACTGTCGTAGTCCATGTGGGGTCAAACGACATCAGGAGGGCTAGCTCAGAACATCTGAAAATGGATTTTAAAGAACTGATTTTAGCATTAAAAGACTCCAAAAAACGGCTAGTCATTTCAGGTCCAGTACCATCGTTGGGCTGCGGGTATGAAAGATTCAGCAGGCTACTGGCATGACACATCTGGCTAAAAGACTACTGTAGCTCTGCTGGAATCACTTTTATAGATACAGTTGAAGTCAGAATTTAACATACACCTTAGCCAAATACATTCAAACTCAGGTTTTCACAATTCCTGACATTTAATCCTAGTAAAAATAATTCCCTGTCTTAGGTCAGTTAGGATCACCACTTTATTTAAAAAAAAATTCAATGTCCGAATAATAATAGAGAGAATGATTTATTTCAGCTGTTATTTCTTTCATCACATTCCCAGTGGGTCAGAAGTTTACATTAACTAAATTAGTATTTGGTAGCATTGCCTTTAAATTGTTTAACTTGGGTCAAACGTTTTGGGTAGTCTTCCACAAGCTTCCCACAATAAATTGGGTGAATTTTGGCCCATTCCTCCTGACAGAGCTGGTGTAACTAAGTCAAGTTTGTAGGCCTCCTTGCTCGCACACACTTTTTCAGTTCTGCTCACAAATTTTCTGTAGGATTGAGGTCAGGGCTTTGTGATGGCCATTCCAATACCTTGACTTGTTGTCTTTAAGCCATTTTGCCACAACTTTGGAAGTATGCTTGGGGTCATTGTCCATTTAGAAGACCCATTTGCAACCAAGTTTTAACTTCCTGACTGATGTCTTGAGATGTTGCTTCAATATATCCACATCATTTTCTTCCTGCTGATGATGTCATCTATTTTGTGAAGTGCACCAGTTCCTCCAGCGACAGCCCCAAAACATCACTGCTCTAGAGGAGATCTGCATGGAGGAATGGGCCAAAATACCAGCAACAGTATGTGAAAACCTTGTGAAGACTTACAGAAAACGTTTGATCTGTGTCATTGCCAACAAAGGGTATATAACAAAGTATTGAGATAAACTTTTGTTATTGACCAAATACTTATTTTCCACCATAATTTGCAAATAAATTCATAAAAAATCCTACAATGTGATTTTCAGGATTTTTTTTTCTCATTTTGTCTGTCATAGTTGACGTGTACCTATGATGAAAATTACAGGTCTCTCTCATCTTTTTAAGTGGGAGAACATGCACAATTGGTGGCTGACTAAATACTTTTTTGCCCCACTGTAGTACCTGTTTCCTCCAGCATCTTCACAGGGTCCTTTGCTGTTGTTCTGGGATTGATTTGCACTTTTCGCACAAAAGTACGTTCATCTCTAGGAGACAGAATGTGTTTCCTTCCTGAGCGGTATGGCGTCTGCGTGGTCCCATGGTGTTTATACTTGCATACTATTGTTTGTACAGGTGAACGTGGCACTTTCAGGCATTTGGAAATTGCTCCCAAGGATGAACCAGACTTCTGAGGTCTTGGCTGATTTCTTTTGATTTTCTCATGATGTCAAGCAAAGAGGCACTGAGTTTGAATGTAGTCCTTGAAATACATCCACAGGTAAACTCCAATTGACTCAAATGATGTCAATTAGCCTATCAGAAGCTTCTCAAGCCATGACATAATTTTCTGGAATTTTCCAAGCTGTATAAAGGCACAGTCAACTTAGTGTATGTGAACTTCTGACCCACTGGAATTGTGATACAGTGAATTATAAGTGAAATAATCTTTCTGTAAATAAGTGTTGGAAAAATTAATTGTGTCAAGCACAAAGTAGATGCCCTAACCGACTTGCCAAAACTATAGTTTGTTAACAAGAATTTGTGGAGTAGTTGAAAAACGAGTTTTACTGACTCCAACCTTAGTGTATGTAAACTTCCGACTTCAACTGTATTTTTGACACCTGGAAACAGAAGATACTCTACAGGAATGACAGAGTCCATCCAAATCATCTTGGCTCCTGGACTCTGTCCACGCATTTCAAGGCTGCGTTGAAACAATGACTGGTAAATGATCTAAGACCAGCTCAGTTAATCCCTACCGTTGTGACATTGAGTCCCTCTGGTTGCACATTTAACATGTTGATAGAAATTTGGTAGAACTAATATAAGTTTCCCTGCATTAAAGTCTCCGGCCACTAGGAGCACCACCTCTGGGTGAGTGGTTTCCTGTTTGCTTATTTCCTTATACACCTGACTGAGTGCGGTCTTAGTGCCAGCATCTGTCTGTGGTGGTAAATAAACAGCAATGAAAAGTATAGCTGAGAACTCTCTAGGCAAGTAGTGTGGCCTACAATTTATCACAATATACTCTACTTCAGGCGAGCAAAATCTAGAGACTTCCTTAGATTTCGTGCACCAGCTGTTGTTTACAAATATGCAATATCCCCCTCGTCTTACCGGAGTGTGCTGTTCTATCCTGTCGGTGCAGCGTATATCCCGCTAGCTGAATATCCATGTTGTCATTCAGCCATGATTCCGTGAAACATAGGATATTACAGTTGTTGATGTCCCGTTGGTAGGATATTCGTGATCTTACCTCGTCTAATTTATTGTCCAATGATTGCACGTTGGCGAGTAATATTGACGGTAACAGCAGCTTTCCCACTCGCCTTCTGCGGGTCCTGACCAGGTATCCGGCTCTTTGTCCTCTGTACCTGCGTTTCTTACTCTTGCAAATAACGGGGATGTTGGCCCTGTCGGGTGTTTGGAGAATATCATGTGAGTCTTGTTTGTTGTAGAAAAAATCTTTGTCTAATCCGAGGTGAGTGATCGCTGTCCTGATATCCAGAAGCTCTTTTTTGCCATAAGATATGGTTGCAGAAACATTATCTACAAGATAAGTTACAAATAACGCAAAAAAAAACATAATAGCACAATTGGTTGGGCGCCGTAAAACTGCTGCCATTTGATCCGGCGCCATTTTGAATCAGGTTACAGGTTACATAAGGCTATATATAGGTTATATACAGGTTATATACAGGTTATATACAGGTTATATACAGGCTCTGTACAGGTTATATACAGGCTATATACAGGCTATATATAGGTTATATATAGGTTATGTTACAGGTTATATACAGGCTCTGTACAGGTTATATACAGGCTATATATAGGTTATATACAGGTTATACACAGGCTATATACAGGCTCTGTTCAGGTTACATACAGGTTATATACAGGTTACATACAGGCTATATATAGATTATATACAGGTTATATAGAGGCTATATACCGTTTATATACAGGTTATATACAGGCTCTGTACATGTTATATACAGGCTATATATAGGTTATATACAGGTTATATACAGTTTATATACAGGCTCTGTACAGTTATATACAGGCTATATACAGGTATAATGCAGGCTATATACACACTATATACAGGTATAATACAGGCTATATACAGGTATAATACAGGCTATATACAGGTATAATACAGGCTATATACACACTATATACAGGTATAATACAGGCTATATACAGGTATAATGCAGGCTATATGCTCACTATATACAGGTATAATTCTGGCTATATACAGGTATAATTCAGGCTATATACAGGTATAATGCAGGCTATATATAGGTATAATTCAGGCTATATACAGGTATAATTCAGGCTATATACAGGTATAATGCAGGCTATATACACACTATATACAGGTATAATACAGGCTATATACAGGTATAATACAGGCTATATACACTCTATATACAGGTATAATGCAGGCTATATACAGGTATAATGCAGGCTATATACACTCTATATACAGGTATAATACAGGCTATATACACACTATATACAGGTATAATACAGGCTATATACAGGTATAATGCAGGCTATATGCTCACTATATACAGGTATAATGGTGGCTATATACAGGTATAATTCAGGCTATATACAGGTATAATGCAGGCTATATGCTCACTATATACAGGTATAATGCAGGCTGTATACAGGTATAATGCAGGCAATATACAGGTATAATTCAGGCTATATACAGGTATAATGCAGGCTATATATAGGTATAATTCAGGCTATATACAGGTATAATTCAGGCTATATACAGGTATAATGCAGGCTATATATAGGTATAATTCAGGCTATATACAGGTATAATTCAGGCTATATACAGGTATAATGCAGGCTATATATAGGTATAATTCAGGCTATATACAGGTATAATTCAGGCTATATACAGGAATAATTCAGGCTATATACAGGTATAATTCAGGCTATATACAGGTATAATGCAGGCTATATACACACTATATACAGGTATAATACAGGCTATATACAGGTATAATACAGGCTATATACAGGTATAATACAGGCTATATACACACTATATACAGGTATAATACAGGCTATATACACACTATATACAGGTATAATACAGGCTATATACAGGTATAATACAGGCTATATACACTCTATATACAGGTATAATGCAGGCTATATACAGGTATAATACAGGCTATATACACTCTATATACAGGTATAATGCAGGCTATATACACACTATATACAGGTATAATACAGGCTATATACAGGTATAATACAGGCTATATGCTCACTATATACAGGTATAATGCTGGCTATATACAGGTATAATTCAGGCTATATACAGGTATAATACAGGCTATATACAGGTATAATACAGGCTATATACACACTATATACAGGTATAATACAGGCTATATACAGGTATAATACAGGCTATATACACACTATATACAGGTATAATACAGGCTATATACAGGTATAATGCAGGCTATATACACTCTATATACAGGTATAATACAGGCTATATACACACTATATACAGGTATAATACAGGCTATATACAGGTATAATGCAGGCTATATGCTCACTATATACAGGTATAATGCTGGCTATATACAGGTATAATTCAGGCTATATACAGGTATAATGCAGGCTATATGCTCACTATATACAGGTATAATGCAGGCTATATACAGGTATAATTCAGGCTATATACAGTTATTGTTACGAACCGGCTCTGAGTTCGCAACAAAAGGGAGACAACGTGGAGACAAGGAGTATCAAAATATATATTTATTAAATAAAGTAACTAAACAAAATTAACAAGTAACAATGGTGTGTGTAATCAGTAATCAGTAGTGTAAGTGAGTGTTTTGCATACCTGAATGTAATAATGCAGAGTGTTGAAACGTGCCAAAGCAAATAACCAAAATGCCACCAAAATACTACAACCAAAATCAACAGAGTGTCTGCCTGGAGAGAGTCTCCTCAATCAATGTGTAAGAGGTCTATTTATCATGGGACACACCCGGCCCAGGTGTTACCCATGTAGCTGACGACCCTCTCAACTCCGCCCACCGGCATCCTAACAAGGAAACAAGAACAAAGAGAGAGAATACGGCAGACAGAGAGGGAGGGTCGTCACATATAATGCAGGCTATATACTCGCTATATACAGGTATAATGCAGGCTATATACAGGTATAATGCAGGCTATATACAGGTATAATTCAGGCTATTTACAGGTATAATGCAGGCTATATGCACTCTATATACAGGTATAATGCAGGCTATATACAGGTATAATTCAGGCTATTTACAGGTATAATGCAGGCTATATACACTCTATATACAGGTATAATGCAGGCTATATACAGGTATAATTCAGGCTATATACAGGTATAATGCAGGCTATATACAGGTATAATGCAGGCTATATACAGGTATAATGCAGGCTATATACACTCTATATACAGGTATAATGCAGGCTATATACACTCTATATACAGGTATAATGCAGGCTATATACAGGTATAATGCAGGCTATATACACTCTATATACAGGTATAATGCAGACTATATACAGGTATAATGCAGGCTATATACACTCTATATACAGGTATAATGCAGGCTATATACAGGTATAATGCAGGCTATATACACTCTATATACATGTATAATGCAGGCTATATACAGGTATAATGCAGCCTATATACATTCTATATACAGGAATAATGCAGGCTATATACAGGCTATATATAGGAGAACTGGTACAGAGTCAGTGTACTGGTGTACGAGGTGGTTGGGGTGATTGATTCTCTTCTACCTCTCCGTTTTGCTCCTCCTCTTGCCTTTACTCTCTTCTTTCCTGTCTTTCCTCTTCGCTTCACTTCTCTTCTCTCTCTTCTCTTCTCTCTCTTGTCTTCTCTCTTCTCTCTCTTCTCTCTCTTCTCTTCTCTCTCTCTCTTCTCTCTTCTCTTCTCTTCTCTCTCTTGTCTTCTCTCTCTTGTCTTCTCTCTTCTCTCTCTTCTCTTCTCTCCCTTCTCTTCTCTCTCTTCTCTTCTCTCTCATGTCTTCTCTCTTCTTTCTCTTCTCTCTCTCTCTCTCTCTTCTTTTCTCTCTCTTCTCCTCTCTCTCTTCTTTTCTCTCTCTTCTCTTCTCTCTCTCCTCTCTCGATTTTACCCCAGGCTCAGAGAACCCATTTACCCCAGGCTCTGAGAACCCATTTACCCCAGGCTCTGAGAACCCATTTACCCCAGGCTCTGAGAACCCATTTACCCCAGGCTCTGAGAACCCATTTACACCAGGCTCAGAGAACCCATTTACACCAGGCTCTGCGAACCCATTTACCCCAGGCTCAGGAGAGGGGGAGACGGAGGGAGTAAGATTTACCGTTGTGGGACAAACCCTAAACCTTACACTTATCCTTTCACCCCTCTATTAGCTATGTTTCTCTCTCTCTCTCTTTCTTTCTCTCTATCTTTCTCTCTCTCTCACACTCTCTTTCTCTTTCTCTCTCACTCTCTCTATTTCTCTCTCTCACACTCTCTTTCTCTCTCTCTCTCTATTTCTCTCTCTCTCTCTCTCTCTCTCTCCTCTCTCTCTCTCTCTCTCTCTCTCTCTCTCTCTCTCACTCTCTCACTCACTTTCTCTCTCTCTTTCTCTCTAACAAAATAAGATATATTGGTGATATGTACAATGTTGTTTTTTCTCCACTGGTTGCCCTTTTCTCATGGCAACGAGCCACACATCTTTCTGCTGTGGTTGCACACTGGTATTTTGGAGATG
>NC_138299.1:91917500-92205000 GCF_965601325.2 Salmo salar
TCTTTCTCTCTCTTTCTCGCTCGCTCTCTCTTGCTCTCTCTCACTTTCTTTCTCTCTCACTGTCTTTCTCGCTCTTTCTCTCTCTCCGCCTCTCTCCAGAGGCGTGTCCAGTGCTGTGTAGTGGTAATGGTCAGTATGATAAGGGATCCTGTACCTGCTACAGTGGATGGAAGGGAGCAGAGTGTGCCGTCCCCACCACACACTGTATTGACCCTCTCTGTAGTGGACATGGGACCTGTACTGGCGGGAACTGTGTCTGCTCCCTGGGGTACAAGGGAGACAACTGTGCCAAAGGTGAGGAGAGGGAGTGTGTGTTTGGGGGTGGCTGGGTTTGTGGGTGGGTAGGTTGGTGGATGTGTGTTTGAGGAGGGGTATTGGATGTGTGTAAGTTGTCTATATAAACAATTTGGTGTGTCAGGGAGTGTGTGATAGGATGGAAGATGTATAGTGTGTAGCACATCACACACACACACAGCAGCCTCCCAGTCCCAGCTCGTCATAGCATCCTCTGCCTCCCCAGTGGTCCTGTTGTGTTTCTCTATATACAGATGAGGGTGGAGGAGCAGCCGGGTACATCACACGTCTGATTAAAGGATTACATCTGTTCTATTCATCCTGTTAAGATGGATCAACATGCTTCACATTAAGAGAGAGGGCTGGGAGAGAGGGAGAGAGAGAGGGAGAGATAGAGAGAGGGGAGAGGAAGAGAAAGAGAGAGGGAGGGAGAGAGAGAGGAAGAGAGGGAGAGAGAAAGAGGGGAAGAGAGGAGAGAGGGAGAGAGAGAGCGAGAGAGAGAGAGAGCGAGAGAGCGAGAGAGAGAAAGAGGGACAGACTACAGGTGAAGACAGATGTGAAGATGCGAGTGAAAGGTAATAGTAGAGAAGAAAAGAGGTAGAGGGATGATAAGAGAGAGAGAAGGAAGGAGAAAGAGAGAAGGAGAGAGGGAGAGAGGGAAGGTAGAGGGAAGGAGAGAGAGAGAGGGAAGGGAGAGGGAAGGAGATAGAGAAGGGAGAGGGAAGGAGAGAGAGAGAGGGAGGGAGAGAGAGAGGGAAGGAGAGAGAGGAGGAGAGAAGGAAGGGAGAGGGAAGGAGAGAGAGAGGGCAAGAGAGGGAAGGAGAGAGAGAAAGAGAGAGGGAGAGAGAGAGGGAAGGAGAGAGAGGAGGAGAGAGAGGAGGAGAGAGAGAAGGAGACAGGGAAGTGACAGAGGAGGGCAGAGAACAGGGTCAGCATTTTCCTCCACTCTTCATTTGACCCCTCCTTTCCCCCTCTCTGTTTCCTATCAACCCCCCTCTGTCTCTCTCTCAAATGTGATATTCATCACGCCATCACACCCGAGTCACTCAAACGATTTACCTGAAGTGGCGATGACACATAAATCTATACGTGACCCTCCGTTTCTGCCTCGCCAACACAATGGAGCGCCCAGACAGCAGCATGTGAAAACAAGTGGAGAGGGTCATTTTAGACAGGTGGAGAAATGGAGGGGCGGGGGATGAGAGGAGAGAGTGGGTAGTCAGAAGGGGGAAAGGGGGATGAGAAGAGAGTGGGGGGGAGGTGTCGAACAGAGGGAGTTGGGGGAATGAGGAGGAGGAGAGCAGGAGCTGGGGAGGGGGACCTTACAGTTTGTCAAATTGGTTTTCACTCACTGTTCATACTCATATCTGCCAGTCAGCCAGCCTGCCAATGTCAGATTATCCCCAGTGCATTGACACACACACACACACACACACACACACACACACACACACACACACACACACACACACACACACACACACACACACACACACACACACACACACACACACACACACACACACACACAAACACACAAACACACAGATACAGGGAAGGTTATATGTGAGGAAACGTAGCGTTCTGAGTGAAAATGATTGACTTATTAAATGCCTGTGAAAGGCTGTGTGAAGAGAATTACTCAAGTGTATCACAGGATGCTATAGAAATCTATAGAAATCACACATGAAGGAAACACAAAGCTAGTATTTCTCAGTATTTTAAACATTATTCTCTCTTTCTCTCTCTCTCTCTCCCCCTTCCTCTCTCTCGTTCTCTCTCTCTCCCTCCCCCTTTCTTTCTCTGTCTCTCTCCCCCTTTCTCTCTCTCTCTTTCTCTCTCTCCCCCTTTCTCTCTCTCTTTTTCTCTCTCTTTCTCTCCCCCCTCTCTCTCTCTTTCTTTCTCTCTCTCTCTATCTCTCCCCCTGACCCCACCCCTCCACCCCTCCCCCTCTCGCTCTGTAGTGGACTGCCTGGACCCGACCTGTTCTAATAATGGTATCTGTGTGAATGGGGAGTGCCACTGTAAACCCGGCTGGGGTGGCCCACACTGTGAGCTGCAGCGGGCACAGTGCCCAGACCAATGCCATGGCCACGGGGCATTCATACCAGACACTGGTCTCTGTAGCTGTGATCCTAACTGGATGGGACCAGACTGCTCTGTAGGTCAGTAGAACCCTATTCTGTAACCACTGACCCCTAATCCTTACCTCTAACCCTGATCAGATGGGACCAGACTGCTCTGTAGGTCAGTAGAACCCTATTCTGTAACCGCTGACCCCTAATCCTTACCTCTAACCCTGATCAGATGGGACCAGACTGCTCTGTAGATCAGTAGAACCCTGTTCTGTAACCACTGACCCCTAATCCTTACCTCTAACCCTGATCGGATGGGACCAGACTGCTCTGTAGGTCAGTAGAACCCTATTCTGTAACCGCTGACCCCTAATCCTTACCTCTAACCCTGATCGGATGGGACCAGACTGCTCTGTAGGTCAGTAGAACCCTATTCTGTAACCGCTGACCCCTAATCCTTACCTCTAACCCTGATCGGATGGGACCAGACTGCTCCGTAGGTCAGTAGAACTCTATTCTGTAACCGCTGACCCCTAATCCTTACCTCTAACCCTGATCGGATGGGACCAGACTGCTCCGTAGGTCAGTAGAACCCTATTCTGTAACCGCTGACCCCTAATCCTTACCTCTAACCCTGATCGGATGGGACCAGACTGCTCTGTAGGTCAGTAGAACTCTATTCTGTAACCGCTGACCCCTAATCCTTACCTCTAACCCTGATCGGATGGGACCAGACTGCTCTGTAGGTCAGTACCTCATCTAGCACCTTACCGACTGGGTGGGCCTAACCACAATTCTTATGTAAATATTACCCAGTCTTCCTTGCCTCTTATCTTAACCCCAATCCAATTTACCCTGTGGCTTACCCTAACCCTAGTACTTATGCCTAACCCGACCTCAACCCTAATGACAGTAGGGTTTTTGTAGCTGGGTGTAACTTTTTACATGTCTCTTTCTTCTCCCTCTCTACAGAGGTGTGTTCTGTGGACTGCGGGACCCACGGTGTGTGTTTGGGCGCAGCGTGTCAGTGTGAGGAGGGCTGGACGGGCACCGGGTGTGACCAGCGAGTGTGTAACCCACTGTGTATCAAACATGGAACCTGCAAGGACGGCAAGTGCCAGTGTCACCAGGGCTGGAATGGAGAGCACTGCACCATCGGTAGGTGGGGAGGGGAGGTGTGTTTGCGTGCATGTAGGATAGATGGATGGAAGGTTGGATGCCTCGCTATTTTGATTTACCCACAATGCTTTGAAACAGGAAGTTCCATTTCCCTTTCACCATTTCATCCGAGCAGCGCTTTTCCTCAGAACACTCCGGTGTCAGAAACACAGTGGGTGGGGAAACAACACTTTATGAGATCAAGTCTTTGTTCCCCACTAGAAACTAGGGCAGCTTTGTCTGCTGCGTCTTTCACAAGACAAAACTCTTCACTAGTCTGCTTGTCTGTGCTGATCTAGGTTATGCATGTGATCTTGGCTATGCATGTCCTTGCATTTTAAACTCCTTCCGTTCCTTTTTTCATAACGCCACTCTCTCTGCATGTTTTCTCTCAATGCAGACATGTGGGACTTGGTTGACAAAGGTAAAACTGTATTTTGGTTTTCAGCGTTTAGCTTCTCGTGCTGCATAGTAGTAGTAGCTAGTCGATGCTAGACGTTTGTGGGTTTGGGAATGGCTGGCTGGCGTTGGTAAGCTTGGCTCAGTAGACTAGTAGTCTGTGTGCTATCTATCTATCTATCTATCTATCTATCTATCTATCTATCTATCTATCTATCTATCTATCTATCTATCTGTCTGTCTGTCTGTCTGTCTGTCTGTCTGTCTGTCTGTCTGTCTGTCTGTCTGTCTGTCTGTCTGTCTGTCTGTCTGTCTGTCTGTCTGTCTGTCTGTCTGTCTGTCTGTCTGTCTGTCTGTCTGTCTGTCTGTCTGTCTGTCTGTCTGTCTGTCTGTCTGTCTGTCTGTCTGTCTGTCTGTCTGTCTGTCTGTCTGTCTGTCTGTCTGTCTGTCTGTGTTATAACAACCACTGCCACCCAGTGTTTTACCATCCACAACCTCCCAACCAGTGTTTACCATCCACAACCTCACAACCACTGTAGCCAGGGGTTACCATCCACAACCTCACAACCACTGTAGCCAGGGGTTACCATCCACAACCTCACAACCACTGTAGCCAGGGGTTACCATCCACAACCTCACAACCACTGTAGCCAGGGGCTACCATCCACAACCTCACAACCTCTGTAGCCAGGCATTACCATCCATAACAACAGCTACTGAGCCATGGGTTACCATCCACAGCCAGTGTAGCCATGGGTTACCATCCACAACCTCAGCCATTGTAGCTAGGGGTTACCATCCAACACCACTGTAGCCAGGCATTACCATTCACAACAACAGCCACTGAGCCATGGGTTACCATCCACAGCCACTGTAGCCAGGGGTTACCCTCCACAGCCACTGTAGCCTTGGGTTACCATCCACAACCACAGGCACTGTAGCCAGAGGTTACCATCCTCAAACCCAAAACCACTGTAGCCAGACATTACCATTCACAACCATAGATCATAGATCAAAGTCTGTGTCTGTTAACCTTAATGTTTCCATGGTGTCTGTCTGTGTAGCCAGGGGTCATAGATCACAGTCTGTGTCTGTTAACCTTAATGTTTCCATGGTGTCTGTCTGTGTAGCCAGGGGTCATAGATCACAGTCTGTGTCTGTTAACCTTAATGTTTCCATGGTGAATTAATGATTATCACTGTCTACAGTAAGTGTACTCTGTAGTATATCAAGGGGTCTGGACGGTAAGGCACAGGAGGTGGTGCCCTAGTCCCAGTCACTGCATCACATTTCCTCTCAACCACACTCTCATATGGGGGTATATAACAGAACAGTCCCCCTCAACCACTCTCTCATATGGGGGTATATAACAGAACAGTCCCCCTCAGCCTCTCTCTCATATGGGGGTATATAACAGAACAGTCCCCCTCAACCACTCTCTCATATGGGGGTATATAACAGAACAGTCCCCCTCAGCCACTCTCTCATATGGGGGTATATAACACAACAGTCCCCCTCACATTGAGCCTCAGTTAGATAGAGATTCTGGTCATGTATTGTGGGGGTATATAACAGAGATTCTGGTCATGTAATGTGGGGGTATATAACAGAGATTCTGGTCATGTATTGTGGGGGTATATAACAGAGATTCTGGTCATGTAATGTGGGGGTATATAACAGAGATTCTGGTCATGTATTGTGGGGGAAAATAACAGAGATTCTGGTCATGTATTGTGGGGGTATATAACAGAGATTCTGGTCATGTCACCACCCCACACCCCACACACACACCACCCCACACCCCACACACCACACACACACACCACACCACACACCAAACCACCCCACACACCACCCCACACACCACACCACACACACACCACACACCACACCACCCACACCACACACCACCCCACACACCACACCCCACATAACACACCACACACCACCCCACACACCACACCACACCACACACACACACCAGACCACACACCACACCACCCCACACACCACACCACCCGACATAACACACACCACACCACCCCACACACCACACCACCCGACATAACACACCCCACACCACCCCACACACCACCACACACCACACCACCCCACACACCACACCACACACAAGACCACCCGACATAACACACCACACACCACACACCACACCACACACCACACCACACACCAGACCACACCACACACCACACACCACACCACACACCTCACCCCACATCACACACCACACACCACCCGACATCACAAACCACACCACACCACACCCACCACACCATACCACCAGCATCACACCACCCCACACACCACCCCACACACCACACACCACCCCACATACCACACACCACCCCACACCACCCCACACCACAAACCACCCCACACACCACCCCACATCACACACCACACGCCACACACCACCCCACACACCACCCCACACACCACACCACACACACACCACACCACACACACACCACACACCACACCACACACCACACACCACACCACACACCACACCCCACATCACACACCACACACCACCCCACATCACAAAGCACACCACACCACACCCACCACACCATACCACCAGCATCACACCACCCCACACACCACCCCACACACCACACACCACCCCACATACCCCACACAACCCCACACCACCCCACACCACAAACCACCCCACACACCACCCCACATCACACACCACACGCCACACACCACCCCACACACCACCCCACACACCACACCACACACACACCACACCACACACACACCACACACCACACCACCCCACACCCCACACCAACCACACCACACACCACCCCACATAACACACCACACACAACCCCACACACCACACCACCCCACACACCACACCACCCCACACAACACACCACACACACATCAGACCACACACCACACCACACACCACACCACCCCACACACCACCCCACACACCACACCACACCCACCACACCACACACCACCCCACATCACAAACCACACCACACCACACCCACCACACCATACCACCAGCATCACACCACCCCACACACCACATCACACACCACACGCCACACACCACCCCACACACCACCCCACAACACACCAACCCACACACCACACACCACACCACACACCACCCCACACACCAGACCACACCACACAGCACACCACACACCACACCACACACCACACCCCACATCAAACACCACACACCACCCCACATCACAAACCACACCACACCACACCCACCACACCATACCACCAGCATCACACCACCCCACACACCACATCACACACCACATGCCACACACCACCCCACACACCACCCCACAACACACCACCCCACACACCACACACCACCCCACAAACCACCCCACACACCACCCCACATCACACACCACACGCCACACACCACCCCACACACCACCCCACACACCACACCACACACACACCACACCCCACACCACACCACACACACCACACACCACCCCACATAACACACCACACACAACCCCACACACCACACCACCCCACACACCACACCACCCCACACACATCAGACCACACACCACACCACACACCACACCACCCCACACACCACACCACACACCACACCACCCCACACACCACACCACACACACACCACACACCACACCACCCCACACCCCACACCAACCACACCACACACCACCCCACATAACACACCACACACAACCCCACACACCACACCACCCCACACACCACACCACCCCACACACCACACCACACACACATCAGACCACACACCACACCACACACCACACCACCCCACACACCACCCCACACACCACACCACACCCACCACACCACACACCACCCCACATCACAAACCACACCACACCACACCCACCACACCATACCACCAGCATCACACCACCCCACACACCACATCACACACCACACGCCACACACCACCCCACACACCACCACACAACACACAACCCCACACACCACACACCACCCCACAAACCACCCCACACACCACACCACATCACACACACATCAGACCACACACCACACCACACACCACACCACCCCACACACCACCCCACATCACACACCACATGTCACACACCACCCCATACACCACCCCACACCACACACCACCCCACACACCACACACCACCCCACACCACACCACACACACACCACACCACACACCACCCCACACCCCACACACCACCCCACACACCCCACCCCACACACCACACCACCCCACACACCACACCACCCGACATAACACACCACACACCACCCCACACACCACACCACACCACACACCACCCGACATAACACATCACACACCACCCCACACACCACACCAACCGACATAACACACCACACACACACCAGACCACACACCACACCACACACCACACCACACTAAACACCACCCCACACACCAGACCACATCACAACACACACCACACCACAAACCACACCACCACACCCCACATCACACACCACACACCACCCCACACCACACCACACACACACCACACCACACACCACACCACCCCACACCCCACACACCACACCACACACCACCCCACACCCCACACACCACCCCACACACCCCACCCCACACACCACACCACCCCACACACCACACCACCCGACATAACACACCACACACCACCCCACACACCACACCACACCACACACCACCCGACATAACACATCACACACCACCCCACACACCACACCAACCGACATAACACACCACACACACACCAGACCACACACCACACCACACACCACACCACACTAAACACCACCCCACACACCAGACCACACCACACCACACACCACACCACAAACCACACCACCACACCCCACATCACACACCACACACCACACACCACCCCACCCCACATCACACACCACACCCACCACACACCACACCACACCACACCACCCCACACACCACACCACCCCACATAACACACCACCCCAAACACCACACCACCCCACACCACACCACCCGACATAACACACCCCACACCACCCCACACACCACACCACACCACCCCACACACCACACCACCCCACACACAAGACCACCCGACATAACACACCACACACCACACACCACACCACACACCAACCCACACACCAGACCACACCACACACCACACCACACACCACACCACACACCACACCCCACATCACACACCACCCCACATCACAAACCACACCACACCCACCACACCATACCACCAGCATCACACCACCCCACACACCACCCCACACACCACCCCACAACACACCACCCCACACCACCACACACCACCCACATCACACACCACACGCCACACACCACCCCACACACCACCCCACACACCACCCCACACACACACCACACCACACACACACCACACCACACCACACCACACACACCACACCACACACCACACACCACCCCACATAACACACCACACACAACCCCACACACCACACCACCCCACACACCACACCACCCCACACACCACACCACACACACATCAGACCACACACCACACCACACACCACACCACCCCACACACCACCCCACCCTACACACCACACCACACACACTCCACCCCACACACCACACCACACACACACCACACCACCTGACATAACACACCACACACCACCCCACACACCACACCAAACCACACACCACCCCACACACCACACCACCCGACATAACACACCCCACACCACCCCACACACCACCACACACCACACCACCCCACACACCACACCACACACAAGACCACCCGACATAACACACCACACACCACACACCACACCACACACCACCCCACACACCAGACCACACCACACACCACACACCACACCACACACCACACCCCACATCACACACCACACACCACCCCACATCACAAACCACACCACACCACACCCACCACACCATACCACCAGCATCACACCACCCCACACACCACCCCACACACCACACACCACCCCACATACCACAAACCACCCCACACACCACCCCACATCACACACCACACGCCACACACCACCCCACACACCACCCCACACACCACACCACACACACACCACACCACACACACACCACACACCACACCACCCAACACCCCACACCAACCAAACCACACACCACCCCACATAACACACCACACACAACCCCACACACCACACCACCCCACACACCACACCACCCCACACACCACACCACACACACATCAGACCACACACCACACCACACCACACACCACCCCACACACCACACCACACCACACCACACACCACCCCACACACCACACGCCACACACCACCCCACACACCACATCACACACCACACACCACCCCACATCACAAACCACACCACACCACACCCACCACACCATACCACCAGCATCACACCACCCCACACACCACATCACACACCACACGCCACACACCACCCCACACACCACCCCACAACACACCAACCCAGACACCACACACCACACCACACACCACCCCACACACCAGACCACACCACACACCACACCACACACCACACCACACACCACACCCCACATCAAACACCACACACCACCCCATATCACAAACCACACCACACCACACCCACCACACCATACCACCAGCATCACACCACCCCACACACCACATCACACACCACATGCCACACACCACCCCACACACCACCCCACAACACACCACCCCACACACCACACACCACCCCACAAAACACCCCACACACCACCCCACATCACACACCACACGCCACACACCACCCCACACACCACCCCACACACCACACCACCCCACACACCACACCACCCCACACACATCAGACCACACACCACACCACACACCACACCACCCCACACACCACACCACACACCACACCACACCCACCACACCA
The DNA here is from genome assembly GCF_965601325.2 of Salmo salar. Taxonomy (NCBI): domain Eukaryota; kingdom Metazoa; phylum Chordata; class Actinopteri; order Salmoniformes; family Salmonidae; genus Salmo; species Salmo salar. The sequence goes on from NC_138299.1 coordinate 91,928,394, forward strand.
CACCACACACCACACCACCCCACACACCACCCCACACCCCACACCACACACACCACCCCACACACCACACCACCCGACATAACACACCACACACCACCCCACACCACACACACACCAGACCACACACCACACCACACACCACACCACACCCACCACACCACACCACACACCACCCCACACACCACACCACCCGACATAACACACCACACACCACCCCACACCACACACACACCAGACCACACACCACACCACACACCACACCACACCCACCACACCACACCACACACCACCCCACACACCACACCACCCCACACACCACACCACCCCACACACCACACCACACACACATCAGACCACACACCACACCACACACCACACCACCGCACACACCACCCCACATCACACACCACATGTCACACACCACCCCATACACCACCCCACACCACACACCACCCCACACACCACACACCACCCCACACCACACCACACACACACCACACACCACACCACCCCACACCCCACACACCACACCACACACCACCCCACACCCCACACACCACCCCACACACCCCACCCCACACACCACACCACCCCACACACCACACCACCCGACATAACACACCACCCCACACACCACACCACACCACACACCACCCGACATAACACATCACACACCACCCCACACACCACACCAACCGACATAACACACCACACACACACCAGACCACACACCACACCACACACCACACCACACTAAACACCACCCCACACACCAGACCACACCACACCACACACCACACCACAAACCACACCACCACACCCCACATCACACACCACACACCACCACACACCACACCACACACACACCACACCACACACCACACCACCCCACACCCCACACACCACACCACACATCACCCCACACCCCACACACCACCCCACACACCCCACCCCACACACCACACCACCCCACACACCACACCACCCGACATAACACACCACACACCACCCCACACACCACACCACACCACACACCACCCGACATAACACATCACACATCACCCCACACACCACACCAACCGACATAACACACCACACACACACCAGACCACACACACCACACACCACACCACACTAAACACCACCCCACACACCAGACCACACCACACCACACACCACACCACAAACCACACCACCACACCCCACATCACACACCACACACCACCCCACATCACACACCACACCCACCACACACCACACCACACCACACCACACCACCCCACACACCACACCACCCCACATAACACACCACCCCAAACACCACACCACCCCACACCACACACACATCAGACCACACACCACACCACACACCACCCGACATAACACACACCACACCACCCCACACACCACACCACCCGACATAACACACCCCACACCACCCCACACACCACACCACACCACCTCACACACCACACCACCCCACACACAAGACCACCCGACATAACACACCACACACCACACCACACACCACACCACACACCAACCCACACACCACACCACACACACACCAGACCACACACCACACCACACACCACACCACACTAAACACCACCCCACACACCAGACCACATCACAACACACACCACACCACAAACCACACCACCACACCCCACATCAAACACCACACACCACCCCACACCACACCACACACACACCACACCACACACCACACCACCCCACACCCCACACACCACACCACACACCACCCCACACCCCACACACCACCCCACACACCCCACCCCACACACCACACCACCCCACACACCACACCACCCGACATAACACACCACACACCACCCCACACACCACACCACACCACACACCACCCGACATAACACATCACACACCACCCCACACACCACACCAACCGACATAACACACCACACACACACCAGACCACACACCACACCACACACCACACCACACTAAACACCACCCCACACACCAGACCACACCACACCACACACCACACCACAAACCACACCACCACACCCCACATCACACACCACACACCACACACCACCCCACCCCACATCACACACCACACCCACCACACACCACACCACACCACCCCACACACCACACCACCCCACATAACACACCACCCCAAACACCACACCACCCCACACCACACACACATCAGACCACACACCACACCACACACCACACCACCCCACACCACACACACATCAGACCACACACCACACCACACACCACACCACCCGACATTACACACACCACACCACCCCACACACCACACCACCCGACATAACACACCCCACACCACCCCACACACCACACCACACCACCCCACACACCACACCACCCCACACACAAGACCACCCGACATAACACACCACACACCACACACCACACCACACACCAACCCACACACCAGACCACACCACACACCACACCACACACCACACCACACACCACACCCCACATCACACACCACCCCACATCACAAACCACACCACACCCACCACACCATACCACCAGCATCACACCACCCCACACACCACCCCACACACCACCCCACAACACACCACCCCACACCACCACACACCACCCACATCACACACCACACGCCACACACCACCCCACACACCACCCCACACACCACCCCACACACACACCACACCACACACACACCACACCACACCACACCACACACACCACACCACACACCACACACCACCCCACATAACACACCACACACAACCCCACACACCACACCACCCCACACACCACACCACCCCACACACCACACCACACACACATCAGACCACACACCACACCACACACCACACCACCCCACACACCACACCAACCGACATAACACACCACACACACACCAGACCACACACCACACCACACACCACACCACACTAAACACCACCCCACACACCAGACCACATCACAACACACACCACACCACAAACCACACCACCACACCCCACATCACACACCACACACCACCCCACACCACACCACACACACACCACACCACACACCACACCACCCCACACCCCACACACCACACCACACACCACCCCACACCCCACACACCACCCCACACACCCCACCCCACACACCACACCACCCCACACACCACACCACCCGACATAACACACCACACACCACCCCACACACCACACCACACCACACACCACCCGACATAACACATCACACACCACCCCACACACCACACCAACCGACATAACACACCACACACACACCAGACCACACACCACACCACACACCACACCACACTAAACACCACCCCACACACCAGACCACACCACACCACACACCACACCACAAACCACACCACCACACCCCACATCACACACCACACACCACACACCACCCCACCCCACATCACACACCACACCCACCACACACCACACCACACCACACCACCCCACACACCACACCACCCCACATAACACACCACCCCAAACACCACACCACCCCACACCACACCACCCGACATAACACACCCCACACCACCCCACACACCACACCACACCACCCCACACACCACACCACCCCACACACAAGACCACCCGACATAACACACCACACACCACACACCACACCACACACCAACCCACACACCAGACCACACCACACACCACACCACACACCACACCACACACCACACCCCACATCACACACCACCCCACATCACAAACCACACCACACCCACCACACCATACCACCAGCATCACACCACCCCACACACCACCCCACACACCACCCCACAACACACCACCCCACACCACCACACACCACCCACATCACACACCACACGCCACACACCACCCCACACACCACCCCACACACCACCCCACACACACACCACACCACACACACACCACACCACACCACACCACACACACCACACCACACACCACACACCACCCCACATAACACACCACACACAACCCCACACACCACACCACCCCACACACCACACCACCCCACACACCACACCACACACACATCAGACCACACACCACACCACACACCACACCACCCCACACACCACCCCACCCTACACACCACACCACACACACTCCACCCCACACACCACACCACACACACACCACACCACCTGACATAACACACCACACACCACCCCACACACCACACCAAACCACACACCACCCCACACACCACACCACCCGACATAACACACCCCACACCACCCCACACACCACCACACACCACACCACCCCACACACCACACCACACACAAGACCACCCGACATAACACACCACACACCACACACCACACCACACACCACCCCACACACCAGACCACACCACACACCACACACCACACCACACACCACACCCCACATCACACACCACACACCACCCCACATCACAAACCACACCACACCACACCCACCACACCATACCACCAGCATCACACCACCCCACACACCACCCCACACACCACACACCACCCCACATACCACAAACCACCCCACACACCACCCCACATCACACACCACACGCCACACACCACCCCACACACCACCCCACACACCACACCACACACACACCACACCACACACACACCACACACCACACCACCCAACACCCCACACCAACCAAACCACACACCACCCCACATAACACACCACACACAACCCCACACACCACACCACCCCACACACCACACCACCCCACACACCACACCACACACACATCAGACCACACACCACACCACACCACACACCACCCCACACACCACACCACACCACACCACACACCACCCCACACACCACACGCCACACACCACCCCACACACCACATCACACACCACACACCACCCCACATCACAAACCACACCACACCACACCCACCACACCATACCACCAGCATCACACCACCCCACACACCACATCACACACCACACGCCACACACCACCCCACACACCACCCCACAACACACCAACCCAGACACCACACACCACACCACACACCACCCCACACACCAGACCACACCACACACCACACCACACACCACACCACACACCACACCCCACATCAAACACCACACACCACCCCATATCACAAACCACACCACACCACACCCACCACACCATACCACCAGCATCACACCACCCCACACACCACATCACACACCACATGCCACACACCACCCCACACACCACCCCACAACACACCACCCCACACACCACACACCACCCCACAAAACACCCCACACACCACCCCACATCACACACCACACGCCACACACCACCCCACACACCACCCCACACACCACACCACCCCACACACCACACCACCCCACACACATCAGACCACACACCACACCACACACCACACCACCCCACACACCACACCACACACCACACCACACCCACCACACCACACCACACACCACACCACCCCACACACCACCCCACACCCCACACCACACACACCACCCCACACACCACACCACCCGACATAACACACCACACACCACCCCACACCACACACACACCAGACCACACACCACACCACACACCACACCACACCCACCACACCACACCACACACCACCCCACACACCACACCACCCGACATAACACACCACACACCACCCCACACCACACACACACCAGACCACACACCACACCACACACCACACCACACCCACCACACCACACCACACACCACCCCACACACCACACCACCCCACACACCACACCACCCCACACACCACACCACACACACATCAGACCACACACCACACCACACACCACACCACCGCACACACCACCCCACATCACACACCACATGTCACACACCACCCCATACACCACCCCACACCACACACCACCCCACACACCACACACCACCCCACACCACACCACACACACACCACACACCACACCACCCCACACCCCACACACCACACCACACACCACCCCACACCCCACACACCACCCCACACACCCCACCCCACACACCACACCACCCCACACACCACACCACCCGACATAACACACCACCCCACACACCACACCACACCACACACCACCCGACATAACACATCACACACCACCCCACACACCACACCAACCGACATAACACACCACACACACACCAGACCACACACCACACCACACACCACACCACACTAAACACCACCCCACACACCAGACCACACCACACCACACACCACACCACAAACCACACCACCACACCCCACATCACACACCACACACCACCACACACCACACCACACACACACCACACCACACACCACACCACCCCACACCCCACACACCACACCACACATCACCCCACACCCCACACACCACCCCACACACCCCACCCCACACACCACACCACCCCACACACCACACCACCCGACATAACACACCACACACCACCCCACACACCACACCACACCACACACCACCCGACATAACACATCACACATCACCCCACACACCACACCAACCGACATAACACACCACACACACACCAGACCACACACACCACACACCACACCACACTAAACACCACCCCACACACCAGACCACACCACACCACACACCACACCACAAACCACACCACCACACCCCACATCACACACCACACACCACCCCACATCACACACCACACCCACCACACACCACACCACACCACACCACACCACCCCACACACCACACCACCCCACATAACACACCACCCCAAACACCACACCACCCCACACCACACACACATCAGACCACACACCACACCACACACCACCCGACATAACACACACCACACCACCCCACACACCACACCACCCGACATAACACACCCCACACCACCCCACACACCACACCACACCACCTCACACACCACACCACCCCACACACAAGACCACCCGACATAACACACCACACACCACACCACACACCACACCACACACCAACCCACACACCACACCACACACACACCAGACCACACACCACACCACACACCACACCACACTAAACACCACCCCACACACCAGACCACATCACAACACACACCACACCACAAACCACACCACCACACCCCACATCAAACACCACACACCACCCCACACCACACCACACACACACCACACCACACACCACACCACCCCACACCCCACACACCACACCACACACCACCCCACACCCCACACACCACCCCACACACCCCACCCCACACACCACACCACCCCACACACCACACCACCCGACATAACACACCACACACCACCCCACACACCACACCACACCACACACCACCCGACATAACACATCACACACCACCCCACACACCACACCAACCGACATAACACACCACACACACACCAGACCACACACCACACCACACACCACACCACACTAAACACCACCCCACACACCAGACCACACCACACCACACACCACACCACAAACCACACCACCACACCCCACATCACACACCACACACCACACACCACCCCACCCCACATCACACACCACACCCACCACACACCACACCACACCACCCCACACACCACACCACCCCACATAACACACCACCCCAAACACCACACCACCCCACACCACACACACATCAGACCACACACCACACCACACACCACACCACCCCACACCACACACACATCAGACCACACACCACACCACACACCACACCACCCGACATTACACACACCACACCACCCCACACACCACACCACCCGACATAACACACCCCACACCACCCCACACACCACACCACACCACCCCACACACCACACCACCCCACACACAAGACCACCCGACATAACACACCACACACCACACACCACACCACACACCAACCCACACACCAGACCACACCACACACCACACCACACACCACACCACACACCACACCCCACATCACACACCACCCCACATCACAAACCACACCACACCCACCACACCATACCACCAGCATCACACCACCCCACACACCACCCCACACACCACCCCACAACACACCACCCCACACCACCACACACCACCCACATCACACACCACACGCCACACACCACCCCACACACCACCCCACACACCACCCCACACACACACCACACCACACACACACCACACCACACCACACCACACACACCACACCACACACCACACACCACCCCACATAACACACCACACACAACCCCACACACCACACCACCCCACACACCACACCACCCCACACACCACACCACACACACATCAGACCACACACCACACCACACACCACACCACCCCACACACCACCCCACCCTACACACCACACCACACACACTCCACCCCACACACCACACCACACACACACCACACCACCTGACATAACACACCACACACCACCCCACACACCACACCAAACCACACACCACCCCACACACCACACCACCCGACATAACACACCCCACACCACCCCACACACCACCACACACCACACCACCCCACACACCACACCACACACAAGACCACCCGACATAACACACCACACACCACACACCACACCACACACCACCCCACACACCAGACCACACCACACACCACACACCACACCACACACCACACCCCACATCACACACCACACACCACCCCACATCACAAACCACACCACACCACACCCACCACACCATACCACCAGCATCACACCACCCCACACACCACCCCACACACCACACACCACCCCACATACCACAAACCACCCCACACACCACCCCACATCACACACCACACGCCACACACCACCCCACACACCACCCCACACACCACACCACACACACACCACACCACACACACACCACACACCACACCACCCCACACCCCACACCAACCAAACCACACACCACCCCACATAACACACCACACACAACCCCACACACCACACCACCCCACACACCACACCACCCCACACACCACACCACACACACATCAGACCACACACCACACCACACCACACACCACCCCACACACCACACCACACCACACCACACACCACCCCACACACCACACGCCACACACCACCCCACACACCACATCACACACCACACACCACCCCACATCACAAACCACACCACACCACACCCACCACACCATACCACCAGCATCACACCACCCCACACACCACATCACACACCACACGCCACACACCACCCCACACACCACCCCACAACACACCAACCCAGACACCACACACCACACCACACACCACCCCACACACCAGACCACACCACACACCACACCACACACCACACCACACACCACACCCCACATCAAACACCACACACCACCCCATATCACAAACCACACCACACCACACCCACCACACCATACCACCAGCATCACACCACCCCACACACCACATCACACACCACATGCCACACACCACCCCACACACCACCCCACAACACACCACCCCACACACCACACACCACCCCACAAAACACCCCACACACCACCCCACATCACACACCACACGCCACACACCACCCCACACACCACCCCACACACCACACCACCCCACACACCACACCACCCCACACACATCAGACCACACACCACACCACACACCACACCACCCCACACACCACACCACACACCACACCACACCCACCACACCACACCACACACCACACCACCCCACACACCACCCCACACCCCACACCACACACACCACCCCACACACCACACCACCCGACATAACACACCACACACCACCCCACACCACACACACACCAGACCACACACCACACCACACACCACACCACACCCACCACACCACACCACACACCACCCCACACACCACACCACCCGACATAACACACCACACACCACCCCACACCACACACACACCAGACCACACACCACACCACACACCACACCACACCCACCACACCACACCACACACCACCCCACACACCACACCACCCCACACACCACACCACCCCACACACCACACCACACACACATCAGACCACACACCACACCACACACCACACCACCGCACACACCACCCCACATCACACACCACATGTCACACACCACCCCATACACCACCCCACACCACACACCACCCCACACACCACACACCACCCCACACCACACCACACACACACCACAAACCACACCACCCCACACCCCACACACCACACCACACACCACCCCACACCCCACACACCACCCCACACACCCCACCCCACACACCACACCACCCCACACACCACACCACCCGACATAACACACCACCCCACACACCACACCACACCACACACCACCCGACATAACACATCACACACCACCCCACACACCACACCAACCGACATAACACACCACACACACACCAGACCACACACCACACCACACACCACACCACACTAAACACCACCCCACACACCAGACCACACCACACCACACACCACACCACAAACCACACCACCACACCCCACATCACACACCACACACCACCACACACCACACCACACACACACCACACCACACACCACACCACCCCACACCCCACACACCACACCACACATCACCCCACACCCCACACACCACCCCACACACCCCACCCCACACACCACACCACCCCACACACCACACCACCCGACATAACACACCACACACCACCCCACACACCACACCAACCGACATAACACACCACACACACACCAGACCACACACCACACCACACACCACACCACACTAAACACCACCCCACACACCAGACCACACCACACCACACACCACACCACAAACCACACCACCACACCCCACATCACACACCACACACCACCACACACCACACCACACACACACCACACCACACACCACACCACCCCACACCCCACACACCACACCACACATCACCCCACACCCCACACACCACCCCACACACCCCACCCCACACACCACACCACCCCACACACCACACCACCCGACATAACACACCACACACCACCCCACACACCACACCACACCACACACCACCCGACATAACACATCACACATCACCCCACACACCACACCAACCGACATAACACACCACACACACACCAGACCACACACACCACACACCACACCACACTAAACACCACCCCACACACCAGACCACACCACACCACACACCACACCACAAACCACACCACCACACCCCACATCACACACCACACACCACCCCACATCACACACCACACCCACCACACACCACACCACACCACACCACACCACCCCACACACCACACCACCCCACATAACACACCACCCCAAACACCACACCACCCCACACCACACACACATCAGACCACACACCACACCACACACCACCCGACATAACACACACCACACCACCCCACACACCACACCACCCGACATAACACACCCCACACCACCCCACACACCACACCACACCACCTCACACACCACACCACCCCACACACAAGACCACCCGACATAACACACCACACACCACACCACACACCACACCACACACCAACCCACACACCACACCACACACACACCAGACCACACACCACACCACACACCACACCACACTAAACACCACCCCACACACCAGACCACATCACAACACACACCACACCACAAACCACACCACCACACCCCACATCAAACACCACACACCACCCCACACCACACCACACACACACCACACCACACACCACACCACCCCACACCCCACACACCACACCACACACCACCCCACACCCCACACACCACCCCACACACCCCACCCCACACACCACACCACCCCACACACCACACCACCCGACATAACACACCACACACCACCCCACACACCACACCACACCACACACCACCCGACATAACACATCACACACCACCCCACACACCACACCAACCGACATAACACACCACACACACACCAGACCACACACCACACCACACACCACACCACACTAAACACCACCCCACACACCAGACCACACCACACCACACACCACACCACAAACCACACCACCACACCCCACATCACACACCACACACCACACACCACCCCACCCCACATCACACACCACACCCACCACACACCACACCACACCACCCCACACACCACACCACCCCACATAACACACCACCCCAAACACCACACCACCCCACACCACACACACATCAGACCACACACCACACCACACACCACACCACCCCACACCACACACACATCAGACCACACACCACACCACACACCACACCACCCGACATTACACACACCACACCACCCCACACACCACACCACCCGACATAACACACCCCACACCACCCCACACACCACACCACAACACCCCACACACCACACCACCCCACACACAAGACCACCCGACATAACACACCACACACCACACACCACACCACACACCAACCCACACACCAGACCACACCACACACCACACCACACACCACACCACACACCACACCCCACATCACACACCACCCCACATCACAAACCACACCACACCCACCACACCATACCACCAGCATCACACCACCCCACACACCACCCCACACACCACCCCACAACACACCACCCCACACCACCACACACCACCCACATCACACACCACACGCCACACACCACCCCACACACCACCCCACACACCACCCCACACACACACCACACCACACACACACCACACCACACCACACCACACACACCACACCACACACCACACACCACCCCACATAACACACCACACACAACCCCACACACCACACCACCCCACACACCACACCACCCCACACACCACACCACACACACATCAGACCACACACCACACCACACACCACACCACCCCACACACCACCCCACCCTACACACCACACCACACACACTCCACCCCACACACCACACCACACACACACCACACCACCTGACATAACACACCACACACCACCCCACACACCACACCAAACCACACACCACCCCACACACCACACCACCCGACATAACACACCCCACACCACCCCACACACCACCACACACCACACCACCCCACACACCACACCACACACAAGACCACCCGACATAACACACCACACACCACACACCACACCACACACCACCCCACACACCAGACCACACCACACACCACACACCACACCACACACCACACCCCACATCACACACCACACACCACCCCACATCACAAACCACACCACACCACACCCACCACACCATACCACCAGCATCACACCACCCCACACACCACCCCACACACCACACACCACCCCACATACCACAAACCACCCCACACACCACCCCACATCACACACCACACGCCACACACCACCCCACACACCACCCCACACACCACACCACACACACACCACACCACACACACACCACACACCACACCACCCCACACCCCACACCAACCAAACCACACACCACCCCACATAACACACCACACACAACCCCACACACCACACCACCCCACACACCACACCACCCCACACACCACACCACACACACATCAGACCACACACCACACCACACCACACACCACCCCACACACCACACCACACCACACCACACACCACCCCACACACCACACGCCACACACCACCCCACACACCACATCACACACCACACACCACCCCACATCACAAACCACACCACACCACACCCACCACACCATACCACCAGCATCACACCACCCCACACACCACATCACACACCACACGCCACACACCACCCCACACACCACCCCACAACACACCAACCCAGACACCACACACCACACCACACACCACCCCACACACCAGACCACACCACACACCACACCACACACCACACCACACACCACACCCCACATCAAACACCACACACCACCCCATATCACAAACCACACCACACCACACCCACCACACCATACCACCAGCATCACACCACCCCACACACCACATCACACACCACATGCCACACACCACCCCACACACCACCCCACAACACACCACCCCACACACCACACACCACCCCACAAAACACCCCACACACCACCCCACATCACACACCACACGCCACACACCACCCCACACACCACCCCACACACCACACCACCCCACACACCACACCACCCCACACACATCAGACCACACACCACACCACACACCACACCACCCCACACACCACACCACACACCACACCACACCCACCACACCACACCACACACCACACCACCCCACACACCACCCCACACCCCACACCACACACACCACCCCACACACCACACCACCCGACATAACACACCACACACCACCCCACACCACACACACACCAGACCACACACCACACCACACACCACACCACACCCACCACACCACACCACACACCACCCCACACACCACACCACCCGACATAACACACCACACACCACCCCACACCACACACACACCAGACCACACACCACACCACACACCACACCACACCCACCACACCACACCACACACCACCCCACACACCACACCACCCCACACACCACACCACCCCACACACCACACCACACACACATCAGACCACACACCACACCACACACCACACCACCGCACACACCACCCCACATCACACACCACATGTCACACACCACCCCATACACCACCCCACACCACACACCACCCCACACACCACACACCACCCCACACCACACCACACACACACCACAAACCACACCACCCCACACCCCACACACCACACCACACACCACCCCACACCCCACACACCACCCCACACACCCCACCCCACACACCACACCACCCCACACACCACACCACCCGACATAACACACCACCCCACACACCACACCACACCACACACCACCCGACATAACACATCACACACCACCCCACACACCACACCAACCGACATAACACACCACACACACACCAGACCACACACCACACCACACACCACACCACACTAAACACCACCCCACACACCAGACCACACCACACCACACACCACACCACAAACCACACCACCACACCCCACATCACACACCACACACCACCACACACCACACCACACACACACCACACCACACACCACACCACCCCACACCCCACACACCACACCACACATCACCCCACACCCCACACACCACCCCACACACCCCACCCCACACACCACACCACCCCACACACCACACCACCCGACATAACACACCACACACCACCCCACACACCACACCAACCGACATAACACACCACACACACACCAGACCACACACCACACCACACACCACACCACACTAAACACCACCCCACACACCAGACCACACCACACCACACACCACACCACAAACCACACCACCACACCCCACATCACACACCACACACCACCACACACCACACCACACACACACCACACCACACACCACACCACCCCACACCCCACACACCACACCACACATCACCCCACACCCCACACACCACCCCACACACCCCACCCCACACACCACACCACCCCACACACCACACCACCCGACATAACACACCACACACCACCCCACACACCACACCACACCACACACCACCCGACATAACACATCACACATCACCCCACACACCACACCAACCGACATAACACACCACACACACACCAGACCACACACACCACACACCACACCACACTAAACACCACCCCACACACCAGACCACACCACACCACACACCACACCACAAACCACACCACCACACCCCACATCACACACCACACACCACCCCACATCACACACCACACCCACCACACACCACACCACACCACACCACACCACCCCACACACCACACCACCCCACATAACACACCACCCCAAACACCACACCACCCCACACCACACACACATCAGACCACACACCACACCACACACCACCCGACATAACACACACCACACCACCCCACACACCACACCACCCGACATAACACACCCCACACCACCCCACACACCACACCACACCACCTCACACACCACACCACCCCACACACAAGACCACCCGACATAACACACCACACACCACACCACACACCACACCACACACCAACCCACACACCAGACCACACCACACACCACACCACACACCACACCACACACCACACCCCACATCACACACCACCCCACATCACAAACCACACCACACCCACCACACCATACCACCAGCATCACACCACCCCACACACCACCCCACACACCACCCCACAACACACCACCCCACACCACCACACACCACCCACATCACACACCACACGCCACACACCACCCCACACACCACCCCACACACCACCCCACACACACACCACACCACACACACACCACACCACACCACACACACCACACCACACACCACACACCACCCCACATAACACACCACACACAACCCCACACACCACACCACCCCACACACCACACCACCCCACACACCAAACCACACACACATCAGACCACACACCACACCACACACCACACCACCCCACACACCACCCCACCCTACACACCACACCACACACACTCCACCCCACACACCACACCACACACACACCACACCACCTGACATAACACACCACACACCACCCCACACACCACAGCAAACCACACACCACCCCACACACCACACCACCCGACATAACACACCACACACCACACCACACCACACACCACCCCACACACCACACCACACCTCCCCACACACCACACCACCCCACACACAAGACCACCCGACATAACACACCACACACCACACCACACACCACACCACACACCAACCCACACACCAGACCACACCACACACCACACCACACACCACACCACACACCACACCCCACATCACACACCACCCCACATCACAAACCACACCACACCCACCACACCATACCACCAGCATCACACCACCCCACACACCACCCCACACACCACCCCACACCACCACACACCACCCACATCACACACCACACGCCACACACCACCCCACACACCACCCCACACACCACCCCACACACACACCACACCACACACACACCACACCACACCACACACACCACACCACACACCACACACCACCCCACATAACACACCACACACAACCCCACACACCACACCACCCCACACACCACACCACCCCACACACCAAACCACACACACATCAGACCACACACCACACCACACACCACACCACCCCACACACCACCCCACCCTACACACCACACCACACACACTCCACCCCACACACCACACCACACACACACCACACCACCTGACATAACACACCACACACCACCCCACACACCACAGCAAACCACACACCACCCCACACACCACACCACCCGACATAACACACCACACACCACACCACACCACACACCACCCCACACACCACACCACACCTCCCCACACACCACCCCACATCACACACCACACGCCACACACCACACCACACCACACACCACACCACCCCACACACCACCCCACATCACACACCACACGCCACACACCACACCACCCCACACCACACGCCACCCCACACATCACACACCACACACCACACCACACCACCCCACGCACCACACCACACCCCACACACCACCCCACCCCACACATCACACACCACACCACACCCCCCACCCCACCACCCCACACCACACACACACTCAAAGGATAGAGTTCTAAGGTGTGTTACAGTCCTGTGACAGGATCCAAAATCCCCCATCCAAACTGAATTGAACAGAAGGATATAGATCCCCTGTGGATGGTTTGGAGTGTCCTCTGCCCTACTAAAGTTAATAAGATGGCTTTCACTGTTGTACAGAGTAGTACCCAGGGGAGAGGGGAGGAGGAGAGAGAGAGAGAGAGGAGGGGTGGGTAGAGGGAGAGGAGGAAGAGGAGAGAAATTGACAGAGAGAGGGAGAGATGGAGAGAAAGAACGGAAAGAGAGGGAGAGCTCAGATGGAGAATGAGAAAAAATTGAAAAGAGAGGGAGAGTTCAGATTGGAAAGAGAGTTTTATGAGCCAGGGTGTTTCATAGTGTGTTGTCATCAGGTCCATCCATGGTTTTAGGATTTATGTCTGTAACCTTCACTAACTGGCCTGGAGGAGACATCTGGATGCTGCTACTGCTGCTGGGGAATGGGACCAACTTTCTGTAGGACGTTATGTCTTATACGTACTTCTATTTTATTTTGTTCTCTCTCTCTCTCTCTCTCTCTCTCTCTCTCTCTCTCGCTCTCTCTCTCTCTCTCTCTCTGTGTATGCTGATCCATAAACCAAGGCTTTTTAAGGGGATTTCATTATAACCAACTACATTAGTGAGGGGAATGGACTTAATAGTTTCTGAAATCCCAGTCTATTCTGGTTAGTATGAGGGGAATTGACTGGGCCCCTAGCATTAAGTAGAGGGCCTGCCTCCCTGCCTGCCTGGCCCGGCTAGCCGATCAATGCTCCATATAGATTCTTCTGTTGTTGCTCTACATAAGTGTCGGCCTTCTTAAAATGGCTCCATTTAACAGACAATCATGGCTAACACTCTGTTGTGCTCTAAGGTCCTCGGACAACACACACGCACACAAACACACACGCACACACATAAACACACTCTCAACTGGATGCTGTGGGACAATTAGGCAGAACAGTACATATCTCGTCTGTTAATGTGGCATCACTAAAAGACTGTGAAATACATGAATTGGAGGTGAATTGAAAACATGTGATTTGTTGATCTGTTGTTAAAGAGGACTAGATGCTGACTAAGGCCCTGCTGGTTGGTGTGAATGTTCCAACCGACTGAACGTTCACCTTTTAAATATCAGAACCACAACACAACAGTGCTCAGACTCTGAAACCAACGTGTTAAAAACTGGATTGCTGAGGACAGGTTGGCTGAAAGATTGAGATATAGTCCATAGCTGTGAAAATTCTGTAGTTAAACCTCTGAGTCTTAATAATTATCACAATGTGTTTTCGATCTTCCATCATCGTATCTTCTCCTATGAACTACTACAGACTGTCAAATGTCAGGTCATATCTCTTGGTTGGTTAATTATGATCTAAAGTAGCCAGGTCACCCGTGATACAAGTCAGTATTTCACGTCCATCCATGTCTGAGGGCGTCCGGAGATGACGTGGAAACCGGTCACTAGGGGGCAACAGTGAGCACTGTTATCTTCAAGTAGGTTTTGGTTTTGCATGTTCAAATCCAGTGATAGATAGTTGTGTTTTATATTTTTGTTTTAAGCCTATCCCAAACCTCAACCCTTACGTTAACCATTCAGAGTTGATGCCTAACCATAAACATTCTGAGTTAATGTCACGTTCGTCATAGGAAGGAGACCAAAGCGCAGCGTGGGTATCCTTCCATATCTATTATTTTAATGTGAAACTTTGCAAAACAAACAATAAACTACAAACAAAACACAAACCGTGACGAAAGAGGTGCAACATGCACTAACTCAAAATAATCTCCCACAAACACAGGTGGGAAAAACAACTACTTAAATATGATCCCCAATTAGAGACAACAATGACCAGCTGCCTTTAATTGGGGATCATACAAAAATCCAAAATAGAAAAAAGAAACTAGAGCCAAAACAACATAGAACTAAATAAACTAGATAAACCACCCCCAGTCACGCCCTGACCTACTCTACCATTGAAAATAAGAGCTCTCTATGGTCAGGACGTGACAGTTAATGCCTAAACTTAACCTTAAACACTTCGAATGTGACATTTGGAACAACTTTGAAATGTGACATTTGAGACACATGGATGAACGTCTCATTCTGACGTGAGACTGTGAGAGCTGGTAGGGTACACAGTATGGAGAATGGAAATGAAATTGCAGAAATCCAATGAATGTGTTGTATAGTAAAGCATTGGGTTGACTGAGTCCTCAACAGGTGTGTGTGTCTGTGTGCATTAAAACACAACACAGCATGTCTCTCTCCCTCTCTCCCTCCCCCTCTCGCTCTCTCCCCTCCTTCCCTCTCTCTCTCCCTCCCCTCTCTCTCTCTCTCCCCTCCTTCCTCTCCCTCCCTCCCTCCCTCCCTCTCTCCCTCCCCACATCTATCCCTCCCTCTCTCCCTCCCCGAAACTGTTTCTCTCTCCCTCCCTCCTCCCTATCTCTCGCTCCTTCCCCCCTCTCTCCCCCACTAACTCTCTCTTCCCCCCTCTATCTCTCCCTCCCCATCTCTATTTCTCTCTCTTCTTCCCCCCTCTCTCCCTCTCCTCAGATAGCTGTCCTAACCTGTGTAATGGTAATGGCCAGTGTACCATGAGGGAGCAGAGCTGGCACTGTGAATGCCAGACGGGCTGGAGGGGTGCCGGATGCAGCGTTGCCATGGAGACCTCCTGTGCCGACAACACGGACAATGAAGGAGGTGTGTGTGAAGTGAAGGGGTTGGACCTCTTGTAGTCCAGCAGTGCAAACTTTTCACCTTGAGTTTAAATAAATTGTTAGGAGAATGAAGAAACCTTTCATAGCAATATGTTTGAGACACTGAAACTCTCCTCTCTCTCCCTCCTTCTCTCTCTCCCTCCTTCTCTCTCTCCCTCCTCTCTCGCTCTAGATGGTCTGACTGACTGTATGGATCCAGATTGTTGTATCCAGAGCCCGTGTCAGAACAGCCCTCTGTGTCGGGGCTCTAGAGACCCCCTCCAGGTGATCCAGCAGAGCCCCCTGTCCCTGTCCCAACCCTGGGTAGGATCCTTCTATGACAGGGTCAAGATGCTGGTGGGACGGGACAGCACACATCTCATACCTGGGGAAAACCCATTCAACGCCAGGTGAGAGGACACACACGTTAGATTACATACACATGACGCATACTGCAACACACACCACACAACACACACTTCACAACACACAACACACACCACACAACACACACCACACAACACACACGATGTAATATACAGTATATTGAATGTCTTTTCTCTCTCTGTCTCTCCCGCTCTCTCTCTCTCTCTCTCTCTCTCTCGCGCTCTGTCTCTCTCGCTCTCTCTCTGTCTCTCTCTGTCTCTCTCTGTCTCTCCCGCTCGCTCGCTCTCTCTCGGTCTGTCTCTCTCTCGCTCTCTCTCGCTCTCTCTCTCTCTCTCTCTCTCTCGCTCTCTCTCTCTCTCTCTATCTCTCGCTCGCTCTCTCTCGCTCTGTCTCTCTCGCTCTCTCTCTCTCTGTCTCTCTCTGTCTCTCTCTGTCTCTCCCGCTCGCTCGCTCTCTCTCGGTCTGTCTCTCTCTCGCTCTCTCTCTCTCTCTCTCGCTCTCTCTCTCTCTATCTCTCGCTCTGTCGCTCTCTCTCGCTCTGTCGCTCTCTCTCTCTCTCGCTCTCTCTCTTTCTCGCTCTCTCTCTTTCTCGCTCTCTCTCTTTCTCTCTCTCTATCTCTCGCTCTGTCGCTCTCTCTCGCTCTGTCGCTCTCTCTCTGTCTCTCTCTCTCTCTCTCTGTCCCTCAGCTTGGCGTCTCTGATCCGAGGTCAGGTGTTAACTACAGATGGTACTCCCCTGGTGGGAGTCAATGTTTCCTTCATCAATTACCCACACTATGGATACACACTCACACGCCAGGATGGAACGTACGTACCACACACACACACACACACACACACACACACACACACACACACACACACACACACACACACACACACACACACACACATGGTACATAGTAACTAATCCTACAACGTTTCTGATTCTGTCTCCAGGTTTGACCTGCTAGCGAACGGCGGCGGCTCGTTGACCCTGAGGTTTGAGCGCGCTCCGTTCATCACGCAAGACCGCACGGTGTGGTTACCATGGGGTCGTTTTTACGCAATGGATACGCTGGTAATGAAGACTGAGGAGAACACCATCCCAGGATGTGACCTCAGTGGCTTCCTCCGACCTGACCCTGTGGTCATCGCCTCACCCCTGTCATCGCTCTTCTCCTCTAGACCCAGGGACAAGCCCATCATACCTGAGACACAGGTAACCAGCATTTTAATCTCCTTCCACTGTCCTCTCAACCCTCTCTCCTCTCCTATCATTCCTCTGTCTCTCCTCTCTCTTATCTGTCCCCCATATCTCCCTCTCTCGTCCATCTCTCTCCTCCATCTCTCTCCTCCATCTCTCCCTCTCTCCTCCATCTCTCTCCTCCATCTCTCTCCTTCATCTCTCTCCTCCATCTCTCTCTCCTCCATCTCTCTCCTCCATCTCTCTCCTTCATCTCCCTCCATCTCTCTCTCATCCATCTCTCTCCTCCATCTCTCTCCTCCATCTCTCTCCATCTCTCTCCTCCATCTCTCTCCTCCATCTCTCCCTCTCTCCATCTCTCTCCTTCATCTCTCTCCTCCATCTCTCCTTCATCTCTCTCCTCCATCCCTCTCTCCTTCATCTCTCTCCTCCATCTCTCTCCTTCATCTCTCTCCTCCATCCCGCTCTTTCCTCCATCTCTTCTCGATTTCTCCTCCTAAATCTTTCCTCCCTCATCTCTCTCATCCATCTCTCCTCCATCTTTCCTCCTCCATCTCTCTCCTCCATCTCTCTCTCATCCATCTCTTTCTCATCCATCTCTCTCATCCTTCCTCCATGTCTCTCTCCTCCATGTCTCTCTCCTTCATCTCTCTCATACATCTCTCCTCCATCGCTCTCCTTCATCTCTCTCATCCATCTCTCTCCTTCATCTCTCTCCTCCATCTCTCTCTCCTCCATCTCTCTCCTCCATCTCTCTCCTTCATCTCCCTCCATCTCTCTCTCCTCCATCTCTCTCTCCTCCATCTCTCTCCACCATCTCTCTCCTTCATCTCTCTCTCATCCATCTCTCTCCTCTATCTCTCCTCCATCTTTCCTCCTCCATCTCTCTCTCCTCCATCTCTCTCCTCTTTCTCTCCTCCATCTCTCCTCCTCCATCTCTCTTTCTCTCCTCCATCTATCTCCTCCTTCTCTCCTCCATCTCTCATCTTTCTCCCCTCCCTCTCTCCTCCTCCCCTTCTTCCTTCCTTTCTCTCTCCCTTCTGATCGACGTCTGAAGCACTAGCGTGAGGTCCTCTCCTCTCTCCTCTCATCCCTCTCTCTCTCCTTCTCTCTCTCTCTCTCTCTCCTCGTGCTCCATGAGATGGTAGATGTTCCAGGCACCAGTCTAAAGCTCTTTCCTCTCCTCTCCTCTCATCCTTCTCTCCCTCTCTGCAGGTGCTCCATGAGATTATATATGTTGCAGGCACCAGTCTGAAGCTCTCAATTCAATTCAAGGGGCTTTATTGGCATAGGAAACATATGTTAACATTGGCAAAGCAAGTGAAGTAGATAATATACAAAAGTGAAATAAACAAAAAAAAATGATAGTAAACATTACACTCACAGAAGTTCCAAAATAATAAAGACATTACAAATGTCATATTATGTGCAAATGGTTAAAGTACAAAAGGGAAAATAAATAAACATAAATATGGGTTGTATTTACAATAGTGTTTGTTCTTCACGGGTTGCCCTTTTCTTGAGGCAACAGGTCACAAATCTTGCTGCTGTGATTGCACACTGTGGTATTTCACCCAGTAGATATGGGAGTTTATCAAAATCGTGTTTGTATTCAAATTCTTTGTGGATCTGTGTAATCTGATGGAAATATGTGTCTCTAATATGGTCGTACATTTGGCAGGAGGTTAGGAAGTGCAGCTCAGTTTCCACCTTATTTTGGGGGCAGTGTGCACATAGCCTGTCTTCTCTTGAGAGCCAGGTCTGTCTTCTCTTGAGAGACAGGTCTGTCTTCTCTTGAGAGACAGGTCTGTCTTCTCTTGAGAGACAGGTCTGTCTTCTCTTGAGAGACAGGTCTGTCTTCTTGTCTTCTCTTGAGAGACAGGTCTGTCTTCTCTTGAGAGACAGGTCTGTCTTCTCTTGAGAGACAGGTCTGTCTTCTCTTGAGAGACAGGTCTGCCTACGGCGGCCTTCTAAATAGCAAGGCTATGCTCACTGAGTCTGTACATAGTCAAAGCTTTCCTTAAGTCTGGGTCAGTCACAGTGGTCAGGTATTCTGTGGTCAGAGCCCTAGGACCAGCTTGCTTAGGGGACTCTTCTCCAGGTTCATCTCTCTGTAGGTGATGGCTTTGTTATGGAAGGTTTGGGAATCGCTTCCTTTTTGGTGGTTCTAGAATTTTTTCTGGATTTTAATAATTAACGGGTATCGGTCTAATTCAGCTCTGCATGTATTATTTGGTATTTTACATTGTACACTGAGGATATTTTTCAGAATTCTGCATGCAGAGTCTCAATTTGGAATTTGTCGGATTTTGTGAATTCTTGGTTGGTGAGCGGACTGTGGACCTCACAACCATAAAGGGAAATGGGTTCTATAACTGGTTCAAGTATTTTTAGATCCTAATTGGTATATAACATTTTATCTTCCTTTTTATGGCATTGTTGGATTCGGGGTTAGACTTGGAACATTGTTATACTCAGAAGTATAGGAACATCAGTTACAAAATAGACATGAGAGATGCCATAATGAAGTTTGGGAAGGGCTGAGTGCAGGGAAAACAATCGCATGTGACAACTGATAAGGGGAGGAACCGTTGAAGGCTCATATCACTTAGTTCCCTGCTTAGCAAGAATGATGCAATGTTTAGCGATAAGGAGGAGACTCCACCAGCACGGGGGAAGCCATGTCTGTGTCTGAATTACAGCTGTATCGACCCGTTGGGAAGAATTAAACTTGGTTAACTTCTATGGGCTAGGTGGGACGCTTGCGTCCCACCTACTCAACAGCCAGTGTAATCCCGTGGCGCGTTAATCAAATACCTTAGAAATGCTATTACTTCAATTTCTCAAACATATGACTATTTTACACCATTTTAAAGACAAGACTCTCGGTAATCTAACCACACTGTCCGATTTCAAAAAGGCTTTACAACGAAAGCAACACATTAGATTATGTCAGCAGAGTACCCAGCCAGAAATAATCAGACACCCATTTTTCAAGCTAGCATATAATGTCACATAAACCCAAACCACAGCTAAATGCAGCACAAACCTTTGATGATCTTCATCGGATGACAATCCTAGGACATTATGTTATACAATACATGCATGTTTTGTCCAATCAAGTTCATATTTATATCAAAAACCAGCTTTTTACATTAGCATGTGACTAGCATGTGACTAGCATTCCCACCGAACACTGCCGGTGAATTTACTAAATTACTCACGATAAACGTTCACAAAAAACATAACAATTATTTTAAGAATTATAGATACAGAACTCCTCTATGCACTCGATATGTCCGATTTTAAAATAGCTTTTCGGTGAAAGCACATTTTGCAATATTCTCAGTAGATAGCCCGGCATCACAGGGCTAGCTATTTAGACACCCAGCAAGTTTAGCACTCACCAAAGTCAGATTTACTATAAGAAAAATGTTATTACCTTTGCTGTTCTTCGTCAGAATGCACTCCCAGGACTTCTACTTCAATAACAAATGTTGGTTTGGTCCCAAATAATCCATTGTTATATCCAAATAGTGGCGTTTTGTTCGTGCGTTCAAGACACTATCCGAAAGGGTAAATAAGGGTGACGAGCATGGCGCATTTCGTGACAAAAAAAAATCTAAATATTCCATTACCGTACTTCGAAGCATGTCAACCGCTGTTTAAAATAAATTTTTATGCAATTTTTCTCATAAAAAAGCGATAATATTCCGACCGAAAAAGCCTATATACGTACAAAGAGAGAGAAAATAAATACATCTCGTGCCCTCGTGCACGAGCGTGAGTCTCAGAGTACTCTGACCAGCCACTATCCAAACGCGATAATGTGTTTCAGCCAGAGGCTGCCTTGATATCATTCAGCTTTTTCCCGGGTTCTGAGAGCCTATGGGAGCCATAGGAAGTGTCACGTTACGGCAAAGATCCTCAGTCTTCAATAAAAAGAGCCAAGATGAACAACAACTTGTCAGAGAGGGCGCTTCCTGTTTGGAATCTTCTCAGGTTTTTGCCTGCCATATGAGTTCTGTTATACTCACAGACACCATTCAAACAGTTTTAGAAACTTTAGGGTGTTTTCTATCAAAAGCCAATAATTATATGCATATTCTAGTTACTGGGCAGGAGTAGTAACCAGATTAAATCGGGTACATTTTTTATCCGGCCGTGTCAATACTGCCCCCTAGCCCTAACAGGTTAAGCTTCTCTAGTAAGGTGACCAGATTTCTGAAATGAAAACTGGGGACATTTCCAGTTCGGAGGTCAATATATCATTAAAATATCCAATGTTATTATCCATGAAATAAAAAAGGGGGACAATTCCGGTTTCATGTATTTAGTCTAACAGGCTCACTGTGATAGAGAAAACAACTATATTACAGAAACACTACAGACAAGACAGAACTGTCCGATCTGAACAGCCATTCAGTGGTCCTGGTAGAATAAGAGCAGAAGAGAACATGAGCAAAATTGAAAAAACAGAGACAATAGTATATGTGAAATACTTAACAACATAATAAAGAAATAAGATGCTGATGAGGTTGGTAACTACATAATATACTTGTACCAACCTAATCTGTATATTTCTCAGAAGAATGTATTTTCTTCAGGATTGCTCTGTCTTTGGCCAGCTTTTCCATGAACTCCTGGCAGGGGAGGTTGAAGTTTGTCTTCACAATAAGCATGGCCTTGATGGTAAGAACAGTGAACCTATTTCTTGCTGCTGTCCATAGATCATTCATTTGGGAGAACATTCTCTCGACTGGTGCATTACTTCCAGGTAAGCACATGACAACAGACGCTAATCTAGCCAGGTTAGTGTGTAGGATGTCATTATCTTTGAAGTGGGTAACCACCGTGCTCCATCTCTGACTAAGCGGTGTCTCAGATGTTTTCCATTCTTCAAGCGATCCCCCTTTAGGAACTCTTGCAGGCCAGTAACCTCGTCAAACAATGCATCCTCATTGATGGTCACATTGGGGCATTTTTCCTGCAGTGTGGCTGCTGCCTTCTGGATCTCTTCACGCTGAGGTTGCCTTTTTAAAAGGAGACAATGTAAATCTTTTAGATTATCTGTGTGCTTTCCCTATGCTTGCAAGTAGTTCACAGCCATAGTGAAGAATGATTGGGATGTTTTGAGAAAGCTCTCTTTAGACATGGCTCCATTTTCCTCTAGCTCTCTCAGAAGTCCTCTGACCAAAACTGGAATAAAGTTGTCATCACGTCTTGCAGTCAATTTTGCCTCAACGTTTCTCAGAATTGCAGCTGACTCTACAGCACAGCGGTCCTGGCCTTCAAGCATCTTGATCGTGTCACTGAATACGTCAGGTTTCCATGGACAAAGGCCAAAGTTCAGTCAGTGGATCTTCAAACATTGTTCGCAGGACAACAGGGCATTTATCTTCAGAAAGTAAAAAGGATTTTAATGGCACATACATTTTCAACACCATTTCTAGAGCAGGGAGCATGGACAGCTAGCGAACATTGCTGTGTCCTAAAATGTTATGGTACTACTGGCCAACAAACTCACAAAAGCTCTTCAGTCTATCTACTCTGACGGTGAAAATATGAAAATATCTTTGTGAGCAGGTACTCAACATCATATCCAAAGCTGTTCTGGCCGTGTTATGAATGATGTGGGCAGGACAACCTAAGCCAATCACCTCCCGCTGCAGAGCATTTTTAACTTTGGTATGGACATTGACCCACCCCAGCCTATTCAGTCCTCCAAAGTTGGTATTTGTTGTCGGCAGAGAATGTTGTCCAGGTTACATTTTTGGATGACCACCAGGACCTCAGCTGAAATCTCCTCTGCTGTTTCTCCTTTCAATTCAACAAAATCAAGCAGTTTTGTTTCCACAGATGTGCTGCCATCATATATCTTACAATATCTGACTACTATTGGCAGCAGCTTTACATGTCCATGTTTGGACGCATCAATGGACAGGGACACAAATTCAACCTAGTCTAGGTCCTGTGTTACCAAAGTAGTTACCCATGGTGCTAACATGTTACTCACTATGGCGTCGCATTTTGTCCTAGCCCATGGTGCTAACACGTTACTCACTATGTCTTCACATTTTGTCCTAGCCCATGGTGCTAACACGTTACTCACTATGTCTTCACATTTTGTCCTAGCCCATGGTGCTAACACGTTGCTCACTATGTCTTCACATTTTGTCCTAGCCCATGGTGCTAACACGTTACTCACTATGTCTTCACATTTTGTCCTAGCCCATGGTGCTAACACGCTACTCACTATGTCTTCACATCTTGTCCTAGCCCATTGTGCTAACACGTTACTCACTATGTCTTCACATTTTGTCCTAGCCCATTGTGCTAACAGGTTACTCACTATGTCTTCACATCTTGTCCTAGCCCATTGTGCTAACACGTTACTCACTATGTCTTCACATTTTGTCCTAGCCCATGGTGCTAACACGTTACTCACTATGTCTTCACATTTTGTCCTAGCCCATGGTGCTAACACGTTACTCACTATGTCTTCACATTTTGTCCTAGCCCATGGTGCTAACACATTACTCACTATGTCTTCACATTTTGTCCTAGCCCATGGTGCTACCACGTTACTCACTATGTCTTCACATTTTGTCTTAGCACATGTAAACTTTGGCTCATAAAGCTTATGTGTCAGTTGTGCTGTGCAGTCCATAGATCTGTAACTATGATTGTGTCGCATAGTGTGGTATGCAAAGACCGCCTCCTGCACAGCTAAACCATATTCTTCCTGGGAAGGCTCTACCTTCTTGAAGAATGTGGTGACAGAGTGCATACCAACACGGGCAATCAGAGAGGCTTTATGCTTTTTCGTCTGCTGATGTTCTACCACTGCCGTTCTTCTCCGACTGCCAATTGAAAGAGAGGAATTACAAAGGGTGCAGTGAACCATTCTATCGTCTTGACCTGAGCATATAAATGGAAATTCTCTCATCATGTTTTTCATAAAAAGTGCATTTCCGTTTCTTGGAAAGAGTCATTGTACCTCCTCTGACTGCTCTTCTTCACTCTCCGTGTCACTCTTCTTACTCTCTTAACTTTTTCTTCACTCATCTTCGTTCTCTTCACCTTTCCACCTAACTCTTCTACACTCTCCTTGCTTCACTCTTTTTACTCCCTTAATTTTTCCTTCTCCTTCCTCTCCAATCTGTATTAATAAATAGTATACTAATAGATAAAATACTTTGATTAACAGATTCCCATTGCTTGCCTCATTTTTGTATTTTATCTCAAAAACATTGTTTGGAATAATAAATTGACAGGCTCTGTAATCACCTTTCCTCCTCTATCCCCTTCACTCTTCTTCCTATCCAGTCTTCCTCCAGCCTTCCTCTCCACTACTAATGTTACCCATGAACATTTCTAAATATATTTTCACACTACTTATTATAATGCCAAAGCATTAAAATTGGAATCTACAAAAAATATTCTCGTAATTAATTGTGCATTCATTTAATATAATCTTATTTTCAAAATAGCCCGTCCACTGCATGTTTACATGTGAATGTTTTTTAACCTAGCTACCATAACAGTAGCTAGCTAACTTAGTCTACATAGCTAACGTTAGCTAGCATGACCTATTTAAAACCTTATAGAGCAGATCATCCATCTATATAATAAATTGTGACATTATAACACCACAAGATAGTATCTCAAACGATTGTAACTTACCTGGCTTGGAAATAAGTTTGTGGTGATGTTGTGGATTCACTTGACACTTGCTAGCTTCTGGCCAAGTTTTCCACAGCAGTTTTCTCTAAAACTAGCGCGAGCAAGTAGTTAGTAGAAGAAGAGTGAATGCTATAGCAAGCAGCCCCCTCTGTTGGCCTAACGTGATTGAGACGTCAACCGGATAGGTTCTGCTGCCCGGTCTTTCTTGCCAATTAAAATATTTCACTTTGTGGTCTGTTTTTAACGCACAGTTAAAAACTGAGACATTTCCGGGGACAGCTCCAGCCGGGGACAGGCCACCAAAAATGGGGACTGTCCCCGGAAAACGGGGACATCTGGTCACCCTATTCTCTCGTGCCCATGAGTTATTTTCTCAAAATTAGAACCTAACAGCATAGAATGCCCTTCTTGCCTTGTCTCTCAGATCGTTCACAGCTTTGTGGAAGTTACCTGTGGCGCTGATGTTTAGGCCAAGATACAGTGGTTCCTCCTTTAAAAGTTGCGTTATACTGCGGCACACTTTGCGTGCTGCTGCAGCATTCTGTGGCACGTCATTTAATTCTCAGCCTGTCACGGGTGTCGTAGGGTGTAGACCAAAACACAGCGGGAAAATGTATACTCATCTTCTTTTCATTTAGTGAAGAAGGAAAACACAAACAACATATACAAAAAAAAAAAACGAACTGGACAGTCTCATCAGGCACACAGCTAAACAAGAAACAATCTCCCACAATTCCCAAAACAAACACACTCCTAAATATAGGACCTTCAATCAGAGGCAACGATAGACAGCTGCCTCCAATTGAAGGCCCCAATCCCCATTACCAAAACATAGAAATACAAACGCCTAGACAGAACATAGAAATAAACTAACATAGAACGATAACCCAAAAACCCCGGAATACATAAATCAAATACCCCTCTACATACACAACCACCCCGAACCATATAAACCAAATATCCCCTCCACATGAACACATACACAAACACACCCTGAACCACATAAAACAAATACCCCCTGCCACGTCCTGACAACCTATAAGAACAAATAACCCCTTTACTGGTCAGGACGTGACACAGCCATTTCTTCTGTTACTGCAAGTCATTGCTAGTTTTACCACCAGAGGGCATCTTCAAGAAGCATTTGATAGTATTCCATATTGGCATTAACAGAGAATTTAAAACCTTCTTTGTAATATCATAGTATATGGGATTGATTTTAAGAAATTTGGCTTAATTCATTTCATTAATATTATGGTGTTTCCATTCAGAGAAAAACAAAAAATGGAATGGAAAATATGGCACTGTACAACGTGATTGTCGGGAGTAGCCTACAGGATTGGAGGATTCTAAATTGTTTGCCTTCATTAGACAACTTTGTTCCAATATTTCTGTAAATCAGTGATTTTTATTCCATAATCCATAACTAAATCAACATCTGCATTTTGAAAAAGTATTTTTTATCTTTATTTTATTAACGAAATGTGGTTATTTGTTTATTAGGCTACTGTGCAGTCTACAATACATACTGTAGTAAACATGGAAAAGTGCATAATTCCTTACATAAGGGAGAGGAGGCCATGTCGGTACTACAGAATGCAGGGCACGCAGGAGACCGGTGTTATTTCATAGTTGTGATGTCTTCACTATTATTCTACAATGTAGAAAATAGTAAAAATAAAGAAAAATCCTGGAATGAGTAGGTGTGTCCAAACTTTTGACTGGTACTTGCTTAATTAATTTGATTAATATTATGGTGTTTCTACTCCATGAAATATGAAAAACCCTCTGGGTTTCTGTTAGGATGGAACTGAAAATATGGAGCTGTACAACATGATGCTCATAAATTCAGAGCATTGTCAGTTTGTAAATTCAGACCGTTTCACTCACGGAGTGCACACTGGACATTTGGGCCGAGGATTAGGGTTGATTTGAGCGTTCTGGCCTTACAACGGCAGTCAGGCACCCAAGCTGACGTTGGCTAGCTACTTCCAGACACAAATGAGACCACTCTGACCATTTTACTCGCCCTAGCAGAGCTGGTAAGTCAGTTTTCTTGTTAACCAGAGCGTTGGTGACTGTAAATGTGCTGCTGGAAACAATTTAATTAGGCTTTTCTTCCGACGTTTACTGACACCGGGCATATTCAACAGGTGTTGAGCACTCGTAAAGTAATTATTCTGCACTCTGGTACACTCAGACGAGAGTGCTCTGAAATCCATGTAGGTAGTAAGCTGGACACATTTCATTTTTAGCAACGTTATTTTCTGATAACTAGTTCATTACATCCGCCGTGGAGCCCAGTTTCATAATATGACCATATTTCCCAGTTTCTTACTGTCGTTTTGAAGTAATCGCGAAAAAACAGACCTTATTTTAGTGCATTTTTCACCCTGCCAGCTCCCTTTAGCTCTATTGAGCCCCGTGGCACCAACTCGCCTTCCAAACGTTCTATTCCCAGTTTATTGTTCAAAGTCACAATGCCTGCTTCGCTATTGTTGGCAATGAGACCTGCTCACGTTGTTTTATACACTGCTCAAAAAAATAAAGAGAACACTTAAACAACACAATGTAACTCCAAGTCAATCACACTTCTGTGAAATCAAACTGTTCACTTAGGAAGCAACACTGATTGACAATAAATTTCACATGCTGTTGTGCAAATGGAATAGACAACAGGTGGAAATTATAGGCAATTAGCAAGACACACCCAATAAAGGAGTGGTTCTGCAGGTGGTGACCACAGACCACTTCTCAGTTCCTATGCTTCCTGGCTGATGTTTTGGTCACTTTTGAATACTGGCGGTGCTTTCACTCTAGTGGTAGCATGAGACGGAGTCTACAACCCACACAAGTGGCTCAGGTAGTGCAGCTCACCCAGGATGGCACATCAATGCGAGCTGTGGCAAGAAGGTTTGCTGTGTCTGTCAGCGTAGTGTCCAGAACATGGAGGCGCTACCAGGAGACAGGCCAGTACATCAGGAGATGTGGAGGAGGCCGTAGGAGGGCAACAACCCAGCAGCAGGACCGCTACCTCCGCCTTTGTGCAAGGAGGAGCAGGAGGAGCACTGCCAGAGCCCTGCAAAATGACCTCCAGCAGGCCACAAATGTGCATGTGTCTGCTCAAACGGTCAGAAACAGACTCCATGAGGGTGGTATGAGGGCCCGCGTCCACAGGTGGGGGTTGTGCTTACAGCCCAACACCGTGCAGGACGTTTGGCATTTGCCAGAGAACACCAAGATTGGCAAATTCGCCACTGGCGCCCTGTGCTCTTCACAGATGAAAGCAGGTTCACACTGAGCACATGTGACAGACGTGACAGAGTCTGGAGACGCCGTGGAGAACGTTCTGCTGCCTGCAACATCCTCCAGCATGACCAGTTTGGCGGTGGGTCAGTCATGGTGTGGGGTGGCATTTCTTTGGGGGGCCGCACAGCCCTCCATGTGCTCGCCAGAGGTAGCCTGACTGCCATTAGGATGTGTTATTTTAGTGTTCCCTTTATTTTTTTTAGCAGAATAGTTAAAATGTAAACAACAAAAATAATATTGGAACTCTGCGGTCTTCCCATTGTTTCCTATGGGGGAAATATAGGCATGTCTTTCTATTTCGCAAAATATCTCGCAATGTGTATATTTTGATTTTTTTCAAGTCAGACGCCATTTTAATTATGAGAATC
This sequence comes from Salmo salar, assembly GCF_965601325.2. Lineage (NCBI taxonomy): Eukaryota > Metazoa > Chordata > Actinopteri > Salmoniformes > Salmonidae > Salmo > Salmo salar. Next base: position 91,961,819 of record NC_138299.1, read on the forward strand.
TCCTCTTTCTAATTATGTAAGCCTGGGCAGCTAGCTCGGTTGTCATCAAATGCTAGCCCCAAAATACTTTTTGCCCTTGGAACGCTGAGCTACCCCCATTGTTTTCTAATGGAGAGGCATTTGTCATCGATTGCTAGAACAGAAATAGTCCGAAGTTGTAATTTTTTCCCTACTTTTTCATTACGCAGACATAAGCACCATCGAGGTGCGGATGTTTACTTTCTACACAAGTTGTTTTTTCCAGTTTCGTCCGACGAACAGATTGTAGTGGTAAATAAAAAGGGATACATTTTTTATGGAATTCTAAGCATCACAAAAAAAGTCAAAACAGGGTCTGTGAACGTTCAATTCCATTCATTTGCTATGGGCTCATGCTAGTGTTCCAGTTTATCCAACGTTCTTAAGCCGTTTTTCAGCCTTGGCTGAATTCTGACTCGTTCTATTGTCCAGCCTATAGATAGCCAGAGCGAATTTACGAAAAGCACCTGAATGTCAATTGAGAAAGCACAACGTCTATTCCATTTAGCTAAGCTAAGAATGACGGGAATAATCAAGTCAATAAACGTTGGGTAGTTAGATAGCCTATAGTTAATACACTGGCAAGTTTGATGTATAAGTAGCCAACTAACGTTGGTAGCTAGCTAACATACCGGTACATACTGCTGTAATGATATGTTATGTGATTCGTAAGGACAGCGTAGCTAACAAATTGTCAGCCAACATAACGTGTAAGGTAACGTATTTGAAAAGTCATTACTTTATTACATTGAGTAGCAAGCTACCCCTTGGTCGTTAGGGCAAACCTGGTCTGTGATAGGAGGGGGGTTTTCCACACCTAGCTCGGCTATTAGACTATCCTTTAGTAAAGGTTGAATAGTCTATTGTTCAGCTATTAGCCCCGCTCCCCAACCTGCAACAAATTGTTGTTCCCATCTCATTCCTTTCCCATTCCACGTGTCATCATTCTGCTCCTGAGTGGTTCGCTTGTGGGCGTGCTGGCAGGATATGGCAGCATCTTCGTTTGTATGAAGGTGTGGTTATTCACAGGCAAATTGTTATATGCTATGGAGGTACATTTGTGTATTTTTGTCGAGAGCAAAACCTTCTTTATTTTCAATCAAAAATAATTGTTCTGAAAGCAACTTCTTTCCGACACAAAGGAAGTCAAAGCGGACACCTACGAAGATGGCATCTCAGGTAAGCAGCACTGGGCTGTATTGACGTATCCTAAAAGTGGCATCTGCTGCTTTAGATTGAACGGTCATAGCTTAGTTATTGTTTTCATATCTTTAAAAAAATAAGCTGTTTTCTTTACTTTCAGAGAGCGAGCTGATCAATGGGTCGAAAATGTAGATATAGCCAGATGTTCACTGTCCGAGGAACAGGCCGTGGAAGCTTTATTGCTGGCAAAAGTGTTCATAACCAGAGGTAATTAAACTGTTCTGAGTTCTTTTTCTCCAACTCTGCCTGTCTTGTTGTACACGGAACCTGTCTCACATGCATTAATTAAAAAACCCTTAAGATGTCAGCTGCTAATTTTCAGATTTACACAACATAAACACAGCCATTTTCACTGGACTATCTGTTGCTGCCAAGTCATGATTTCCCTGGGGGTTAGCCTTGCAATAACCAAGTGGTGAGACACATAGCCCTCTATATTTAAATGTTTCAGGTACACTCCGATAGGTGTCTGCGTCACATACAGTATCTTCTATTGACATTATCTTCTATTGTTTGTCCTCAAATGTCTGTTTTTCAGCATAAAGTACTCTGTAGCCACTTAGTGTGGACACCAGGTGAGACCACACACACACAATAACAGTCTCTCTCCTTCACTTCATCCCTCTTCTCCTTCTCCCTAAATCCTCTAGGTTATATCAGCTGTTTTGGTGAACCACTCCCGCATCTGAACTGGCTGATACAGAGGGCACAGCATGATCATAGGTGAGATGTTACTTGGTCGGGTCAACAGGAAGTATTATTAAAGAGATACTTTACATTGAAATACAGACAGAGATGTAGTAGTCCCAGAGTTAATGATCCAAGGCCAGTTTTGCATTTCACCTCCTGATTATGATGACTGACCGTGTTAGAACATAAAAAACAAGGCTTAATCATGCACTCTCTCTATCCATCTGTCTCTCATCTGAAGGTATGTTTTGATGTGAGAGAGGAAGCCAGTCCCGTCAACGCCACCTCACCCACTCTTAAGATAACCTTTGGGCCAACCGGGGGCCCAAGGCTGGTTAGGAGACACCGCGATTGTGATGAACTGAGAAAATATTAGGGTAGCACTGTAATTCATGAATCATATGCTGTCTGTCGCTGTTCTTACCTCTTTCCCTTTCTGTCTTCTACACCTCTCTCCACACCTTGTCTTTCTTCCTCATTTTATAATGCACACAATATGTGCATTGAAGTACAGATTGAACTTGTATTTATAATATAATATTAACAATTAGCATAATTATAATGCATTTATGTATTTAGAACACCTGGATAATGAACTTCTTTCAATAAAGCGTTTCACATTCTCCACTGGTTGAAATGAAGTATCTCATTGAAATAATATCCTGTGTCCTCAGATTAATGCAGATAAAGGGAGTTAAATATGCATAGTTTTTGTTTCTGTATATATGAATTACAAATCAATCATGTTTCTAGTCTATTGAATAGTTACAATGTATAATCATTGATGTCCCAGGAGCAGGAGTGGTAAACACAGTTCAAGTGTATAATTGTAATACATACATGCAGACACAGCATCATTCAAATAATGGAGTTTGATATGACTGAAAAATAATGTCTCAGAGATTCATACCTGAACCGCACCTTTATTTGCCAAGGAAGAGTACATGATCAGTGAATATATTCAATGCACAGGCTACAATGTGGGGATCTCATGCATGGTAATAACTACAGTACATGATCAGTGAATATATTCAATGCACAGGCTACAATGTGGGGATATCATGCATGGTAATAACTACAGTACATGATCAGTGAATATATTCAATTTACAGGCTACAATGTGGGGATATCATGCATGGTAATAACTACAGTACATGATCAGTGAATATATTCAATGTACAGGCTACAATGTGGGGATCTCATGCATGGTAATAACTATAGTGCATAGGACTTGCATCCTTGGCACAATAAAGGCATACAGTTATTTTTATCTTCCACTACACAATAAGCAAATAAATAGTTAGCTAGCTATATTACTCCAGCTGCATTGCAAGGCAAGCTTACACAATTGTACATTCAATTTGCAGTAAATGCTTTAGCTAGCTAGATTCTTTACATCCACTGTTTCACAAGACGACAGCCTGGTTTGCTGGTTTTCTCAAGAGTCCCTAAAACATTAAACAACACAAATTACAAATTAATTCTCCTAACACTAGCTAGCTGGCTAATGTTAGCTAGTCAGATAACTTGCTAAGTAGCGATTTTCGTAAATTAACTTTATGACAAAAAAATATGCACAAACGTTTGTCTCTACATTAACTAACACATTAATCTCAATTGCAAATGTTTTGCTTGTGTAACCGATGTGAAATGGCTAGTTGGTTAGCGGTGGTGCGCGCTAATAGCGTTTCAATCAGTGACGTCACTCGCTCTGAGACTTGAAGTAGGGTTGTGGCGTGATGGGTAACGATGCTTCGTGGGTGTCAGTTGTTGATGTGTGCAAGGGTCCCTGGTTCGAGCCCAGGTTGGGGCGAAGAGAGGGACGGAACCTACACGGTTACACTTGACTCGTTATGACGTTACAACTACTTACATTTGGTTCCACCGTAATGTTTTGTCAGCCATCTTTGTTGAAGAACGTGTCAAAATTCGTCATTAGAACCACTCGATATGATTGGTCATATAAAAACCTTGGGACCCAAATGCATAATGAGTGCTCAAACTCCCTCTTGTGGTGGTCTGTAGCAATGAAGCCGTGACATAGGGTAATTCTAAGTCCTGCGGTGCCAGATCACAACTTTTAAAGGAGGAACCACTGTATGTATAGTTGTGTGTGTGCTCTAGGGCAACGGTGTGTAGATGGAATTTGTATTTGTGGTCCTGGCAACTGGACCTTTTTTGGAACACCATTATTATGGTCATACTGAGATTTACTGTCAGGGGCCAGGTCTGGCAGAATCTGTGCAGATGATATAGGTGCTGCTGTAGGTCCTCCTTGGTTGGTGACAGAAGCACCAGATCATCAGCAAATAGTAAACATTTGACTTCAGATTCTAGTAGGGTGAGGTCGGGTGCTGCAGACTGTTCTAGTGCCCTTGCCAATTCACTGATATATATGTTGAAGAGGGTGGGGCTTAAGCTGCATCCCTGTCTCACCCCACGGCCCTGTAGAAAGAAATGTGTTTTTTGCCAATTTTAACCACACACTTGTTGTTTGTGTTCATGAATTTTATAATGTCGTGTGTTTTTCCCCCAACACCACTTTCCATCAATTTGTATAGAAGACCCTCATGCCATATTGAGTCAAAGGCTTTTTTTAAATCAACAAAGCATGTGAAGACTTTGCCTTTGTTTTGGTATGTTTGTTTGTCAATTAGGGTGTGCAGGTTGAATACTTGGTCTGTTGTACGATAATTTGTTAAAAAGCCAATTTGACTTTTGCTCAGTACATTGTTTTTACTGAGGAAATGTACAAGTCTGCTGTTAATGATAATGCAGAGGATTTTCCCAAGGTTACTGTTGACGCATATCCCACGGTAGTTATTGGTGTCAAATTTGTCTCCACTTTTGTGGATTGGGGTGATCAGCCCTTGGTTCCAAATATTGGGGAAGATACCAGAGCTAAGAATGATGTTAAAGAGTTTTAGTATAACCAACTGGAATTTGTATATTTTATCATTTCATTGAGGATACCATCAACACCACAGGCCTTTTTGGATTGGAGGGTTTTTATTTTGTCCTGTAGTTGGGTTCTGGTAGTGGGTTCTGGTAGTCTTTAATAGTTGATTCTAAGATTTGTATTTCATCATGTATATGCTTTGCTCTTTGTTCTTTGTTATAGAGCCAAAAATATTAGAAAAGTGGTTTACCCATACATCTCCATTTCGCATAGATAATTCTTTGTGTTGTTGTTTGATTAGTGTTTTTCCAATTTTCCCAGAAGTGGTTTGAGTCTATGGATTCTTCACTTACATTGAGCTGACTTCTGATGTGCTGTTCCTTCTTTTTCCATTGTGTATTTCTGTATTGTTTTAGTGATTCACCATAGTAAAGGCGTAGACACAGGCTTTCTAGGTCTCTATGTTTTTGGTTGGACAGGTTTCTCAATTTCTTTCTTAGATTTTTGCATTCTTCATCAAACCATTTGTCATTGTTGTTCATTTTCTTCGGTTTTCTGTTTGAAATTTTTAGATTTGATAGGGAAGCTGAGAGGTCAAATATACAGTTAAGAATTTCTACTGCCAAGTTTACGCCTTCATGTCACGTTGGTATAAATGGATTCGGGAGACAGGCGCAGGAATGCATAATAGGGTTTTTTATTCAGCCCAAATTACGGCGTGCCGTGTAAAGGCACGGGGACGAAGACCAAACAAACACGTAACAAAAACAGTGTGTCTCGCTGGTCTGGGCAGTGTGTCTATTGATCTGTTGCTCCTGTGTGAAGTGTTGGGGCTGCGTTTGAGAGTGATGTCCTTTAGCGTCCGGGCGAAGATGGGCATTGCTGCCTTGTATAGGTGGACCTGGTCATAAAGGCTGATCAAGTCCAGGGTGGAGTGGTGGCCCAGGAAAACATTTGGTTTTGAGGCACAGTCACAGGAAATACTTGCGTTTACCCACTGTCTGGTAGCAGGGTGGAAGTCTTTTCATGGTAGCAGGGTGGAGATTACCACTTGTGCGTTGGGGAAAGTAGAATAAGCTTTTTCTCTCTCTCTCTCCTGGTGCTCCATGAAATGATAGGTGTTCCAGGCACCGGTCTAAAGCTCTTTCCTCTCCTCTCCTCTCCTCTCCTCTCCTCTCCTCTCCTCTCCTCTCCTCTCCTCTCCTCTCCTCTCCTCTCCTCTCCTCTCATCCTTCTCTCCCTCTCTGCAGGTGCTCCATGAGATGATAGATGTTCCAGGGACCAGTCTGAAGCTGTGCTACCTGAGCTCCAGGACGTCGGGCTACCGCAGCCTGCTGAAGGTGACCATGACCCCAGCCGTGGTGTCTCTGGGCCTGCTCAAAGTCCATCTGATGGTGGCTGTGGAGGGACATCTCTTCCAGAAGTGGTTCCACGCCTCGCCCAACCTGGCCTACACCTACATTTGGGATAAAACAGATGCCTATGGACAGAGAGTCTACGGGCTGTCGGAAGCTGTCGGTGAGTGTGTATAGACAGAGTGTGTGTGTGCGTGCATATGTGTGTGTGTGTGTGCGTGTGTGTCTGTCTGTGAGCAGTAATAGCTCTGAGGGTGCCAAGGCCCCCAACTCACTTCACTAACTGCCAACTCTGCTTGACAGCTAATAACCCTTCATCACGGTTACGGCTGCCGCGGTTACGTCTGAGTGACAGGAGGAGAGGAGAGTTTAACTGCCACCCAGGGCTTAGAGTGTCAAGTCTGTCATCTCTTAGAACAGACAAGAGTGTACCAGCCACACACACTCTATTGCCTCAATGTAGCCGATTCATTACATAACCAACGTTACTTTACTTTGAATAGATATATTTTGAAGGGGACAATGCACCTATATTTGCAGTCCCTACAGCAGCTAGCTGCCTTCAACTAATATGTGTGTTTATGCTAATCAAGCGTTGGTGATATGACAACATTTCAACACTGTTGCATAATGGGAGAGAAATTGATCTGTCACAGAACTGCCTGTTGGGACAGTGAACCCAACACCCACGATGTTAATTGGGTTATGGGCTTAACGAGGTGTAAGTGGGGTCAGAGGAGAAAGGGTCTGGTCTGGACAAGTCTGGTCTGGACAGGTCTAGTCTGGACAGGTCTGGTCTGAACAGGTCAGGTCTGAACAGGTCTGGTCTGGACAGGTCTGGTTTGGACAGGTATGGTCTGAACAGGTCTGGTCTGGACAGGTCTGGTCTGGACAGGTCTAGTCTGGACAGGTCTGGTCTGAACAGGTTTAGACAGGTCAGGTCTGGTCTGGAAAGGTCTGGTCTAGACAGATCTGGTCTGGTCTGGACAGGTCTGGACAGGTCTGGTCTGGACAGGTCTGGACAGGTTTGGTCTGGACAGGTCTGAACAGGTCTGGTCTGGACAGGTTTGGAAAGGTCTGGACAGGTCTGGTCTGGTCTGTACAGGTCAGGTCTGGACAGATCTGGACAGGTCTGGTCTGGTCTGGTCTGTACAGGTCAGGTCTGGTCTGGACAGATCTGGTCTGGACAGGTCTGGTCTGGTCTGGACAGATCTGGTCTGGACAGGTCGGGTCTGGTCTGGTCTGGACAGGTCTGGTCTGGTCTGGTCTGGACAGGTCTGGTCTGGACTGGACAGATCTGGTCTGGACAGGTCGGGTCTGGTCTGGTCTGGTCTGGTCTGGTCTGGACAGTTCTGGTCTGGACAGGTCTGCTCTGGTCTAGACAGGGGTGCTAAAAAGTACAAGCTGTGCTACCATCATTTGACTGATACTTACTGTATGTGGATTAGCTCTTGGGTAGCTATAGCTGTAAATATAACAATTATACATGGAACTGCAGCTCACTTTACTTTGTTACTGTCTGTCTGTTTGTCTGTCTGGTTGTCTGTCCTGAGCATTAAAGAGTTGCTTGTCTCCATAATACTTTGTTTATTAACTATATTTTCTCTCACTCCCACTTTCCTTTATTTCTCCCCCTCCCCCCCCCTCTCTCCCACTCTTTCTCTTTATCTCTCTCTTTTTCTCTCTCCCCCTCTCTCTCTCTTTCTCCCCCTCTCCTCTCCCCCCTCTCTCTCTGTCTCTCTCCCCCTCTCTCTTTCTCCCCCCTCTCTTTCTCTCTCCTCTCCCCCATTCTCTCTCTCCCCATCTCTCTCTCTCTTTATCACTCCCCCCTCTCGCTCTCTTTCTCCCTCTCTCTCTCTCTCTCACTCTTTATCACTCCCCCTCTCTCGCTCTCTTTCTCCCCCCTCTCTCTCCCCCTCTCCCCTCTCTCTCTCTTTCTCCACCCTCTCCTCTCCCCCTCTCACTCTCTCTCTCTTTCTCCCCCTCTCTCTTTCTCCCACCTCTCTATTTCTCTCTCCTCTCCCCTTCTCTCTCTCCCCATCTCTCTCTCTTTATCACTCCCCCCTCTCTCTCCCCCTCTCCTCTCCCCCTCTTTCTTTCTCTCTCTTTCTTGCCCCCTCTCGCTCTCTCCCCATCTCTCTCTCTCTCTTTATCACTCCCCATCTCTCTCTCCCCCTCTCTCTCCCCCTCTCCTATCCCCCTCTCTCTTTCTCCCCCCACCTCTCTCTCTCTCTCTCTCTCTCTCTCTCTTTCTCCCCCTCTCTCTTTCTCCCACCTCTCTCTTTCTCTCTCCTCTCCCCTTCTCTCTCTCCCCATCTCTCTCTTTATCACTCCCCCCTCTCTCTCCCCTCTCCTCTCCCCCTCTTTCTTTCTCTCTCTTTCTCGCCCCCTCTCGCTCTCTCCCCATCTCTCTCTCTCTCTTTATCACTCCCCCATCTCTCTCCCCCCCTCTCCTCACCCCCTCTCCTCTCCTCTCCCTCTCTCTTTCTCCCCCCACCTCTCTCTCTCTCTCTCTCTCTCTCACTCTTTCTCCCCCCTCTTTCTCCCCCTCTCTCTCCCCCTCCCTCTCCCCCTCTCTCTCTCTCTTTCTCCTCCCTCTCTCTCCCCCTCTCCTCCCCCTCTCTGCCCCCTCTCTCTCCTCCCTGTCCTCTCTCCCCACTCTCTCTCTTTCTCCCCCCTCTCTCCCCCTCGCTCTCTCTCCATAGTGTCGGTGGGGTATGAGTATGAGTCATGTTCCAGTCTGATCCAATGGGAGAAGAGGACAGTAGTACTGCAGGGCTTTGAACTGGACCCTTCTAATCTGGGAGGCTGGTCTCTGGATAAACACCATATCCTCAACACACGCAGCAGTATGTTTAAATATACTGTACATGTACACTGAACACAAATATAAACGCAACATGCAACAATTTCAACGGTTTTACTGAGTTACTGTTCATATAAGGAAATCAGTCAATTGCAATAAATTAATTAGGGCCTAATCTATGGATTTCATATGACTGGGCAGGGGCATAGGCCCACCCAATTGGGAGCCAGGCCCACTCACTGGAGAGCCAGGCCCAGCCAATCAGAATTCTTTTTTTTATTACAGAAATAAATACTCCTCAGTTTCATCAGCTGTCAAGTGGCAGGTCTCAGACAATCCCGCAGGTGAAGAAGCCGGATGTGGAGGTCCTGGGCTGGCGTGGTTACACGTGGCCTTTGGTTGTGATGCCGGATGTGGAGGTCCTGGACTGGCGTGGTTACACGTATCCTGTGGTTGTGATGCCGGATGTGGAGGTCCTGTGCTGGCGTGGTTACACGTGGCCCGTGGTTGTGAAGCCGGATGTGGAGGTCCTGGGCTGGCGTGGTTACACGTGGCCTGTGCTTGTGAAGCCGGATGTGGAGGTCCTGGGCTGGCGTGGTTACACGTGGCCTGTGGTTGTGAAGCCGGATGTGGAGGTCCTAGGCTGGTGTGGTTACACGTGGCCCGTGGTTGTGAAGCCGGATGTGGAGGTCCTGGGCTGGCGTGGTTACACGTGTCCTGTGGTTGTGATGCCGGATGTGGAGGTCCTGTGCTGGCGTGGTTACATGTGGCCCGTGGTTGTGATGCCGGATGTGGAGGTCCTAGGCTGGTGTGGTTACATGTGGCCCGTGGTTGTGAAGCCGGATGTGGAGGTCCTGGGCTGGCGTGGTTACACGTGTCCTGTGGTTGTGAAGCCAGATGTGGAGGTCCTGGGCTGGTGTGGTTACACGTGGCCCGTGGTTGTGAAGCCGGATGTGGAGGTCCTGGGCTGGCGTGGTTACACGTGGCCCTAGGTTGTGAAGCCGGATGTGGAGGTCCTGGGCTGGCGTGGTTACACGTGGCCCGTGGTTGTGAAGCCAGATGTGGAGGTCCTGGGCTGGCGTGGTTACACGTGGCCCATGGTTGTGAAGCCGGGTGTGGAGGTCCTGGGCTGGCGTGGTTACACGTGGCCCGTGGTTGTGACACCCTATGAGTTTCGAGACCTCATAGGGTGTTTCGGTCTTGTCTCGGTGTCAGTGTCGGATACATTTTTACTCGGTCTTGACTCGGTCTTGACTCACTCTCAGACAGTGAGGACACATAATTCTTACCCAGACCAGCCGAGGCCAACAGCCTAAACAACTCATAATTATCAGTTTCTTTCAGTCAGCGCATAAAAGCACAAAAAAAATGTAAAATGCCAAATATACTCCTTTCTTGAAACATGAATATCTTATGGCCTATTGAAACCTGGAATTCCTACTTTACTCATAACATTACTGTCATTCACTTTAATTGAAAAATATCCTCAAACTCTGTCCAATTTCCTTAACGCTAGTAGGGAAGAGTGAAAGGAATTGGTGGAAAGTTGAGAGTTCAACTATTGAACCTAGGCATTCAGTGTGTAACAGGTTAGTAGAGTAGTGAACCTATTGGGCCTCGGTCTTCAGTGGTGAACCTATTGGATCTAGGTCTTCAGTGTGTGACAGGTTAGTACAGTAGTGAACCTATTGGATCTAGGTCTTCAGTGTGTGACAGGTTAGTACAGTAGTGAACCTATTGGATCTAGGTCTTCAGTGTGTGACAGGTTAGCCTCTATGGGCTAGGTGGGACGCTTGCGTCCCACCTACGTAACAGCCACTGGCAGCCTGTGGCGCGATTTTCAAAACCTTAAAAATCCTATTACTTCAATTTCTCAAACATATGACTATTTTACAGCTATTTAAAGACAAGACTCTCGTTAATCTAACCACACTGTCCGATTTCAAAAAGGCTTTACAACGAAAGCAAAACATTAGATTATGTCAGCAGAGTACAAAGCCAGAAATAATCAGACACCCATTTTTCAAGCCAGCATATAATGTCACCAAAACCCAGAAGACAGCTAAATGCAGCACTCACCTTTGATGATCTTCATCAGATGACAACCCTAGGACATTATGTTATACAATACATGCATGTTTTGTTCAATCAAGTTCATATTTATATCAAAAAACAGCTTTTTACATTAGCATGTGACGTTCAGAACTAGCATACCCCCCGCAAACTTCCGGGGAATTCGCTAACATTTTACTAAATTACTCACGATAAACGTTCACAAAAAGCATAACAATTATTTTAAGAATTATAGATACAGACCTCCTCTATGCACTCGATATGTCCGATTTTAAAATAGCTTTTTGGTGAAAGCACATTTTGCAATATTCTAAGTACATAGCCCAGGCATCACGGGCTCGCTATTTAGACACCCGGCAAGTTTAGCACTCACCATAATCATATTTACTATTATAAAAGTTTGATTACCTTTTGTTGTCTTCGTCAGAATGCACACCCAGGACTGCTACTTCAATAACAAATGTTGGTTTGGTCCAAAATAATCCATCGTTATATCCGAATAGCGGCGTTTTGTTTGTGCGTTCCAGACACTATCCGAAATAGTAAAGAAGTGTCGCACGCATGGAGCAATTCGTGACAATAAAATTCTAAATATTCCATTACCGTACTTCGAAGCATGTCAACCGCTGTTTAAAATCAATTTTTACGCCATTTTTCTCGTAGAAAAGCGATAATATTCCGACAGGGAATCTCCTTTTCGGCAAACAGAGGAAAAAATCCCAAAGGCGGGGGCGGTCGGGTCACGCGCCTAAGCCCAGTGTCCCTTGATCGGCCACTTGAGAAAGGCGATAATGTGTTTCAGCCTGGGGCTGGAATGACGACATTCTGTTTTTTCCCGGGCTCTGAGCGCCTATGGACGACGTGGGAAGTGTCACGTTAGAGCAGAGATCCTTAGTAAATGATAGAGATGGAAAAGAAGTTCAAGAAATGGTCAGACAGGCCACTTCCTGTAAAGGAATCTCTCAGGTTTTGACCTGCCATTTGAGTTCTGTTATACTCACAGACACCATTCAAACAGTTTTAGAAAATTTAGGGTGTTTTCTATCCATATGTAATAAGTATATGCATATTCTAGTTACTGGGTAGGAGTGGTAACCAGATTAAATCGGGTATGTTTTTTATCCAGCCGTGTCAATACTGCCCCCTAGCCCTAACAGGTTAGTTCAGTAGTGAACATATTGGACCTAGGTGTTCAGTATGTGACAGGTTAGTACTGTAGTAAAACTATTGGACCTAGGTCTTCAGTGTGTGACAGGTTAGTACAGTGGTGAACATATTGGACGTAGGCCTTCAGTGTGTGACAGGCTAGTACAGTGGTGAAGCCATTGGACCTAGGTCTTCAGAGGTGAAACTATTGGACCTAGGTCTTCAGAGGTGAACCTATTGGACCTAGGTCTTCAGAGGTGAAACTATTGGACCTAGGTCTTCAGTGTGTGACAGGTTAGTACAGTGGTGAACCTATTGGACCTAGGTCTTCAGAGGTGAAACTATTGGACCTAGGTCTTCAGTGTGTGACAGGTTAGTACAGTGGTGAACCTATTGGACCTAGGTCTTCAGAGGTGAAACTATTGGACCTAGGTCTTCAGTGTGTGAACCTATTGGATCTAGGTCTTCAGTGTGTGACAGGCTCGTGATGCTGAAAGGACAGCAACCGTAATACCAGTACAGTCATGTAGGAGAGGGCACTTTCTGTAAAACACAAAGGGCCAGTGGTCTAGTGGAGGGTATACGCAGGTATAAGTCATATACTCACTTTTTGTTCAGGGGGCATTGCTTATACTCACTTCTTAATCCCTTCTGATGCGTATCAAAGTAGTGTAGTGGAGGTATACGACTTATCAATGATGTAGTACAATAGAGAAATCATGCAAAAAGTAGCCTACACAATCTCAAAGCAGTGAAATATATTGACATGCGCGCAGCACACAGCCTAGTTTCAGCTGAATATCATCGGTAGGCAGCAGGAGTGTTCAGCTCTCAGCTGATTATAGCAAGGAGCAGCTCACAGAAGAATGACATCAGTAGCCGGGAGGGTAGGACAGACGTTTCAACTGATGATACTGTGTCTAGCAGTAAATGCTAACTAAGGCAACAATGGGTATGAAACCAGGTGGTGAAAATGTCTGGTCCTTAGTCTTGGTTAGTAGGTTATTTGTGATGTGTAATCCAGTCATCAAGCTCTGTTTGCATCAATATTTCTAAAGGCCTCCCCAAAAAACCTTCCCAATTAAATGTTGACTGTAATGTTAGCCTACCTGACAGAATGGTATATAATCAGTGGCGATTTTAGCATTTAAATCTTGGTGGGGCAAACTCAAAAAACCAAGGCCACAACATAACACTAAACAATACATTAATTGCTGTAACGGCCTTCATCAGAAAGAGACCAAGGTGCAGCGGAGGATGTGTTCATCATAACGGATTTTAATCAACGAATGAACACTACAAACAAAACATGAAAAGAAACGACAGCCAACAGTTCTGTCAGGATTAACAAAAACCTACACAGAAAAGAATCACCCACAAACCCCAAAGGAAAAACAGGCTGCCTATGTATGACTCTCAATCAGCAACAACGATCTACAGCTGTTCCTGATTGAGAGTCACACACGGCCAAACCAAAGAAACAAACCAACATAGAAAAATAAACATAGAACGCCCACCCATGTAACACCCTGGCCTAACCAAAATAGAGAACAAAAAAACCCTCTCTATGGCCAGGGCGTTACAGTACCCCCCCTAAAGGTGCGGACTCCGGCTGCAAAACCTGACTATAAAGGGGAGGGTCCGGGTGGGCCCTCCTACGGCGGCGGCTCTGGTGCGGGACGTGGACGCCGCTCCACCCTCGGCTTGGCCCACTTAGGTGGCGCCCCTGGCTGCGCCGGAGGACTGGCGGGCGACCCTGGCTGCGCCCGGCTGGCGGGCGACTCTGGCGGCTCCGGACAGGCGGGCGGCTCTGGCGGCTCCGGACTGGCGGCTCCGGACAGGCGGGCGGCTCTGGCGGCTCCGGACTGGCGGGCGGCTCTGGCGCCTCCGGACTGGCGGGCGGCTCTGGCGGCTCCGGACTGGCGGGCAGCTCTGGCGGCTCTGGCCCAGGATTCACCAGGCTGGGGAGACATGCAGGAGGCCTGGCTTTGGGCGCAGGCACAGGACTCACCAGGCTGGGGAGACCCACAGGAGGCCTGGTCCTGGGAGGAGGCACAGGATAGACCAGGCTGGAGAGACCCACTGGCGGCCTGGTCCGAGGAGGAGGCACAGGATAAACCGGGCTGTGGGGGAGCACTGGAGTTCTGGTGCGTAGGCTTGCCACCCATACTCCAGGCTGAATGCCCACACTTGCCCGGCACGGGTGGAGCGCAGGCATAGGGCGAACTGAACCCTCCCAGCGCCCCGGAGACACAGCGCGGAGCGTCGGCGCAGGATAGCCTGGACCGAAACAGCGCACCGGAGACCAGACGCGCTGAGCTGGCACAATCCGCCCTGGCTCGATGCCCACACTCGCATGGCACTTGTGGGGAGCTGGCCTAAAGCGCACCGGGCTATGAGTGCGCACTGGAGACGCCGTGCGCTTCCTAGCATAACACGGTGCCTGACCAGTACCACGCTGCTTCCGGTAAGCACGGGGAGTTGGCTCAGGTCTCCAACCTGACTCTGCCACACTCCCTGTGTGCCCCCCCCAAAACATTTTGGGGGGCTGCCTCTCGTGCCTGTTGCGCTCCCTTGCCTCATACCAGCGCCTCTCAGCTATCGCTGCCTCAATCTCCCACTGCGGGAGGCGATACTCCAACGCTTGAGCCCATGGTCCTTTTCCGTCCAGTAATTCCTCCCACTTCCAGGAATCCTGAATGCTCTTCTCCTGGTGCTGCTCCTTCCTCCGCTGCTTGGTCCGTTGTTGGTGGGTGATTCTGTAACGGCCATCGTCAGAAAGAGACCAAGGTGCAGTGGAGGATGTGTTCATCATAACGGATTTTAATCAACGAATGAACACTACAAACAAAACATGAAAAGAAACGACAGCCAACAGTTCTGTCAGGATTAACAAAAACCTACACAGAAAATAATCACCCACAAACCCCAAAGGAAAAACAGGCTGCCTATGTATGACTCTCAATCAGCAACAACGATCTACAGCTGTTCCTGATTGAGAGCCACACACGGTCAAACCAAAGAAACAAACCAACATAGAAAAATAAACATAGAACGCCCACCCATGTAACACCCTGGCCTAACCAAAATAGAGAACAAAAAACCCTCTCTATGGCCAGGGCGTTACAATTGCATTTTAACGGTGACAAACAGTGGCCACGAACTGTCAGGGCCTACATAAAGCTGTCCCAACGGCTGACCTTTCTTTTCAGCACCATGGAGTGAATCCTTACCACTGCTACACCTGGCATTCAGCGGAGCCTTGTCTGGCAGCGAAACAGTTAATTCAGCCTCATTTACTGCCTTTTAAAAAAACATAGCTGATATGGCTGACTTGCTTAACTCTTACATCTAGATGTTCCGCTAGCGGAACACCACTCCAATATCCAATGATAGGGCGTGGCGCGAATTCCAAACACCTCAGAAATCCGAAAACTTCAATTTTTCAAACATATGACTATTTTACACCATTTTAAAGACAAGACTCTCCGTTATCTAACCACACTGTCCGATTTCAAAAAGGCTTTACAACGAAAGCAAAACATTAGATTATGTCAGGAGAGTACCCAGCCAGAAATAATCAGACACCCATTTTTCAAGCTAGCATATATGTCACAAAAACCAAAACCACAGCTAAATGCAGCACTAACCTTTGATGATCTTCATCAGATGACACTTCTAGGACATTATGTTATACAATACATGCATGTTTTGTTCAATCAAGTTCATATTTATATCAAAAACCAGCTTTTTACATTAGCATGTGACGTTCAGAACTAGCATACCCACCGCAAACTTCCGGTGAATTTACTAAATTACTCACGATAAACGTTCACAAAAAACATAACAATTATTTTAAGAATTATAGATACAGAACTCCTTTATGCAATCGCGGTGTCTGATTTTAAAATAGCTTTTCGGTGAAAGCACATTTTGCAATATTCTGAGTAGATAGCCCGGCCATCACAGGCTAGCTATTTTGACACCCAACAAGTTTGGTACTCACCAAACTCAGATTTACTATAAGAAAAATTGGATTACCTTTGCTGTTCTTTGTCAGAATGCACTCCCAGGACTTCTACTTCAACAACAAATGTTGGTTTGGTTCCAAATTATCCATAGTTATATCCAAATAGCGGCGTTTTGTTCGTGCATTCAAGACACTATCCGAAGGGTAACGAAGGGTGACGCGCCAGCGCGTATCGTGACAAAAAAATTCAAAATATTCCATTACCGTACTTCGAACCATGTCAAACGTTGTTTAAAATCAAATTTTATGCGATTTTTCTCGTAAAATAGCGATAATATCCGACCGGGAGACGTCGTTTTCGTTCAAAGACTGAAAATATAAAATGGACTCTTCACGTGCACGCGCACGCCCGTTTCATTGTTCTCAGATCGACCACTATCCAAATGCGCTACTGTTTTTCAGCCAGGGACTGCAGAGTCATCATTCAACGTTCTGGCGCCTTCTGAGAGCCTGTGCGAGCCTTAGAAAGTGTCACGTTACAGCAGAGATCCTCTGTTTTCAATAAAGAGGCTAAAGAAGGCCAAGAAATGGTCAGAGACGGCACTTCCTGTTTGGAATCTTCTCAGGTTTTGGCCTGCCATATGAGTTCTGTTATACTCACAGACACCATTCAAACAGTTTTAGAAACTTTAGGGTGTTTTCTATCTAAATCAAACAATTATATGCATATTCTAATTTCTGGGCAAGAGTAATAAACAGATTAAATCGGGTATGTTTTTTATCCGGCCGTGAAAATACTGCCCCCTATCCATAACAGGTTAAACTAATGTGGTTTCTACTGACAATTGAGATGTACAAACTATGGCATCAGGGGACGACGAGCAGATAAGAGGCAATCCATAGTTTTGATTAAGACATTAATGAGCGAGCGTAGTCAATATAACTATTTGTTCAGCACTTTTGAAATGTACAGCGACAGAATTCAGAACATGGGCCATTCTTACAGTGTTCTCCCTGTACACCAAGTCAGAACCGTAGGATAAATAAAGGGGGCATATAAGCAGACAATGAAAGCTCAAATCAAATTTTATTTGTCACATACACTTTTTTAGCAGATGTTATTGTGGGTGTAGCGAAATGCTTGTGTTTCTAGCACCAACAGTGCAGTAATATCTAACAAGTAATATCTAACAAAAAACACAATCTAAAGTAAAGGAATGGAATTAAGAATATGTCAATATTTGAACGAGCAATGTCATAGCGGCATAGACTAAGATACAGTAGAATAGTATAGAATACAGTATATACATATGAGATGAGTAATGCAAAATATGTAAACATTATTAAAGTGACTAGTGTTTCAATTATTAAAGTGGCCAGTGATTTCAAGTCTATGTACATTATATAGGGCAGCAGCCTCTAATGTGCTAGTGATGGCTATTCAACAGTCTGGTGGCCTTGAGATAGAACCTGTTACAATATTCAATGATTAAATTTTTTTTTTAAAGCTATAGGCTACATTTGCACCACCAAGTCAGAACAGTAGGCTAAATCATGATGGGAAAAGGGACCGAATTATTAGGGTGAGGCTCATGGGCTGCTAACAGGTTACTACGCAACATACACTTAGTATTACTTTCTTAGCTACAGTATATATATCTCCCTGGCATATTACATCATTTATGCAGCAGCATACAAGACATGTTTGGACTCGCCTTGTTGTGCTGTGCTCACTTGAACAGGAAGGTGGTGGGTGCGACAGGTCCTTCTGTGCAAATTTTGTCATAAAACTTTGTCATCAAAGTCTGGCATTCTCTGTATTTATGGTCAACTGGGAATTTGGAAAAAAATAAGGTTGAATAATGACGTCAGTGATCTTCAGGTCGGAGCTCTAGAAAGAGGCCTGAGTCTCTGACTTGGAATTCCAAGTTGGATGACCGTTCAAAACTTATTTTTCCAAATCTTCTGGGATCTTTTATTTCAGCTCATGAAATATAGGCCAACACTTTACATGTTGCGTTTATATTTTTGTTCAGTATACATACACACAAACACACATCGTCATCTCAACACACATACACACCATCTTCTCAACATCACATACATTTCATTTGGCAGAATAAATAGTATGTGGGGTTTAATCTCAAACAAAATGAACGAGTTAATCTCTCCATGAGTTAATCTCTCCCTCCC
The DNA here is from genome assembly GCF_965601325.2 of Salmo salar. Taxonomy (NCBI): domain Eukaryota; kingdom Metazoa; phylum Chordata; class Actinopteri; order Salmoniformes; family Salmonidae; genus Salmo; species Salmo salar. The sequence continues at coordinate 91,980,172 of NC_138299.1, forward strand.
TCCCTCCCTCCCTCCCTCCCTCCCTCCCTCCCTCCCTCCCTCCCTCCCTCTGTCCTGTCCAGGTATCCTCCATAAGGGTAGTGGTGAGAACGTGTTTGTGTCAGAGCAGCCCCCTGTGATCAGCAGTATAATGGGGAACGGCCGTCGACGTTCTATCTCCTGCCCTAGCTGTAACGGCCTCGCCGACAGCAACAAGCTACTGGCACCCGTAGCTCTGGCAACAGGCATCGACGGGAGCCTCTATGTGGGAGACCTGAACTTCGTACGCAGGGTCTACCCCTCGCTCAATACCACGGGCATACTGGAACTGAGGTATGGATGGAGGGAGGAGAGAAGAAGATGGGGGAGAAGTCAGGTTGGGAGAGGAGAGGAGTGGGATGAGGTGGGAGGAGATTGGGAGAGAAAAGGGAAAGGAGAGAGGAAGAGAGTGGGACTGGTGGGAGGAGGGGTGAGGGAGGAAAGGGAAGGAGAGGGGAAGAAGAGGAGGAGAAGTGAGGGAGGAGGGAGAGGAATAATGTGTAGGATATAGAACATGTTGGATGAGATCAGTGAGGTTGTAATGAAAGCAGGGAGGGCTCGGGGGACAGTGTGATTGAAGTAGAATTATACACTGCACTAGTTCTTATATCTCCTGGGTGTTTTTATCCATATTTAACTATGCTGTTCCCTTCACCACTCCACAGCTAACTCTCTCTGTCGTTCTGTTGTTCCTCCACCGCTCCACAGCTAACTCTCTCTGTCGTTCTGTTGTTCCTCCACCGCTCCACTGCTAACTCTCTCTGTCGTTCTGTTGTTCCCTCAGACACACCACATTAACATTTGTTCTGGGTTGTTTTTTCTGTCTTCTTATCCTTTGAAGGAACAAAGATTTCAGACACAGGTAAGATGCTTCGCTCCTCGGTTAAATTAGAAATTCCAAGCTAAAAAGTGAAATAGCAGTAATTTAGAGTTACTTTAATCACAAAGATTGTTAAATTGCCCCTGAGAAATATTGTTTTAATCTAAGTTGTTTTTATCCAATCTAATTCAAATTCCAATAACTTTATTGTTCTCTCGCCGTCCTACAGTAACAACCCGACTCATAAGTACTTCCTGGCCATTGACCCGGTAACGGGAGCGTTGTTGATCTCGGATACAAATTCACGGCATATCTACCGTGTGCGCTTGCTGACGGGCGGGCGACTGCTGTCGGACAGCGCAGAGGTGGTTGCTGGGACGGGAGAGCAGTGTCTGCCCTTTGACGAACGCTGTGGGGACGGAGGCAAAGCTACTGAGGCGACACTGATGAGCCCCAAAGGTGAGGAGCAGAGGAACACACACACACAAAGAGATCTTCCAAACCTTGAAGGCTAAGCCACAGACAGTACCCCCATGAGCTCCAAAGTGTAACTAGGAAGGAAGGCACGTCTGTACTACACCAATGAAATGCTGATAATAATGATCTAGTAGTGAAAGTAGTAGTGATATCTTTCCTTTTTTACATCAGAACAGTGATGATGAAACTAATTGTCGGTCTAGTAGTGAAAGTAAAGCAGGGCAGAAGCAGAAGGAGGTTATAAACCAGATTACAGCTGAAGTTAGGATGATGACATGTGATGAAGCCTGCATCAAAAAGAAGAACGCTTTGACACCAAACTGTCAAAGATGTCACCCTGTCACATTTCCTCAGTGTGTGTGTGTTGTGTATTTTGTGTGTGTGGTGTCTGTTGTTTTGTGTGTGTGTGTTGTGTGAGTCTGTGTGTGTGTGTGTGTGTGTGTGTGTGTCTGTGTGTGTGTGTGTGTGTGTGTGTGTGTGTGTTGTGTGTGCACATCTCCTGCCAGACAGATACAAAGCCAGCCAGCACTTATCAGCCTGCCCTGTCAGTTTTCTTTCTCACTCCCTCTCTCTGTCTGTCTCTTCCTATCCCTCCAGCTCTTCTCTGTCACTGGCCTCTCTCTTTCTCTTTCCCTCCTTCCCCTGTGTGCTAGTCCTTCTCTGTTCAAAGACACCCTGTTCCCCCTCTCCCTCTCTTCTCCTACATCCGTTCCATGGCATTGCTTCTATCCATCATTGCTATTCCTTTCTCTCTTTCCCCCAGCTCTCCTTTCATCCTCTCATCCTCTCTGCCTCCCTCTCTTATTCTCCTACCAAAGGTCGGTCTGTACATCAGTCTGTCTGTCTGTCTGTCTGTCTGTCTGTCTGTCTGTCTGTCTGTCTGTCTGTCTGTCTGTCTGTCTGTCTGTCTGTCTGTCTGTCTGTCTGTCTGTCTGTCTGTCTGTCTGTCTGTCTGTCTGTCTGTCTGTCTGTCTGTCTGTCTGTCTGTCTGTCTGTCTGTCTGCCAAAGAAAGAGCCTCAAACCATGTTGCCATGTAAGTATGTTGCCATGTTTGTATGTTGCCATGTTGCCAGGTTAGTATGTTAGTATGTTGCCATGTTAGTATGTTGCCATGTTGCCACAAATGCTACACATTATTTACAAGGTCAATACAACTCATCAACCTTAGATAAGTTACTGATTACCAAGTTGCTGTATCTTATAAAATAACATGTATTGGCCTAATGTATTTATTTTGTACCCACTTACGTATTAACCTCTATGGGCAAGGCGGGACGAATTCGTCCCACCTACGTAACAGCCACCTGAATTCAGTGGCGCGATTTTTGAATCGTTTGAAATACTATTACTTCAATTTCTCAAACATATGACTATTTTACAGCTATTTAAAGACAAGACTCTCCTTAATCTAACCACACTGTCCGATTTCAAAAAGGCTTTACAACGAAAACAAAACATTAGATTATGTCAGGAGAGTGCCCAGCCAGAAATAATCAGACACACATTTTTCAAGCTAGCATATAATGTCACAAAAACCCAAACCACAGCTAAATGCAGCACTAACCTTTTATGATCTTCATCAGATGACACACCTAGGACATTATGTTATACAATACATGCATGTCTGTTCAATCAAGTTCATATTTATATCAAAAAACAGCTTTTTACATTAGCATGTGACGTTCAGAAAAAGCATACCCCCCGCAAACTTCCGGGGAATTTACTAACAGTTTGCTAAATTACTCACGATAAACGTTCACAAAAAGCATAACAATTATTTTAAGAATTATAGATACATTACTCCTCTATGCACTCGATATGTCCGATTTTAAAATAGCTTTTCGGATGAAGCACATTTTGTAATATTCTAAGTACATAGCCCAGCCATCACGGCTAGCTATTTAGACACCCGGCAAGATTAGCCTTCACCAAAATCCTATTTCCTATAAGAAAAATGTTCTTACCTTTCCTGTTCTTCGTCAGAATGCACTCCCAGGACTTATACTTCAATAACAAATGTAGGTTTGGTCCCAAATAATCCATCGTTATATCCAAATATCCTCTGTTTTGTTCGTGCGTTCTAGACACTATACGAATGGTAAATAACGGTCGTGCGCATGGCGCATGGCGTGACAAAAAATGTCTAAATATTCCATTACCGTACTTCGAAGCATGTCAACCGCTGTTTAAAACCAATTTTTATGCCATTTATCTCGTAGAAAAGCGATAATATTCCGACCGGGAATCTGCAATAAGCTAAACAGCCGAATGAAATTTCTCCACGGGGGCGAATCGTGCACGCGCCTCATTCAATGGTCCTCTGATCGGCCACTTGGATAAGGCGATAATCTGTTTCAGCCAGAGGCTGCCTCGTCATCGTTCAGGTTTTTCCCGGCTTCTGAGAGCCTATTGGAGCCCTGGGAATTGTCACGTTACAGCTAAGATCCTTACTCTTCAATAAACAGATGCAAGACGCACGACTCCTTGTCAGACAGGCCACTTCCTGCATGAAACCTTGTCAGGTTTTTGCCTGCCATAGGAGTTCTGTTATACTCACAGACACCATTCAAACAGTTTTAGAAACTTTACGGTGTTTTCTATCCAAACCTGAACAATAATATGCATATTCTAGCTTCTGAGTTGGTGTAGGAGGCAGTTAAAAATGGGCACATATTTTTTCCAAAATTCTCAATACTGCCCCCTAGCCCAAACAGGTTTTAACCTCTTGGGGCTAGGTGGGATGCTAGCGTGCCACCCGTGGTGCACTCCATCAACAGCAGGTGCATTTCAAGAGCGGCAAATTTGAATCCAAATAAATGTCAAAATTCAAACTTTTCAAAAATACAACTATTTTACACCATTTGAAAGATAAACATCTCCTTAATCTAACCACGTTTTACGATTTCAAAAAGGTTTTACGGCGAAAGCATAAATTTAGAGTATGTTAGGACAGTACATTTACAAGAGTTGTGTGTAATGTTTTGTCAAGTCAAAGACAGGGTCACCAAAACCATAAAACCAGCTAAAATGATGCACTAACCTTTTACAATCTCCATCAGATGACACTCCTAGGACATTATGTTAGACAATGCATGCATTTTTAGTTCTATCAAGTTCATATTTATATCCAAAAACAGCGTTTTACTATGGCATTGATGTTGAGGAAATCGTTTCCCTCCAATAACCGGCAGTCAAGTCAGCGTCACAAATTAAATAATTAAAATTAGAAAACATTGGTAAAATATTATATTGTCATTTAAAGAATTATAGATTTACATCTCTTGAACTCAATCAACTTGCCAGATTTAAAAATAACCTTACTGGGAAATCACACTTTGCAATAATCTGAGCACTGCGCCCAGAAAAATACGCGTTGCGATACAGACTAGACGTCATGTTGGGGAGATCTAAAATCGAAAATACTATGTAAATAATCCATTACCTTTGATTCTCTTCATCAGATGTCACTTCCAGGTATCACAGGTCCATAACGAATGTAGTTTTGTTCAAAAAAGCTCATCATTTATGTCCAAAAATCTCCGTCTCGTTAGCACATGATGTAAGCCAGCCGGACTTCTCGTCATGAACGAGGGGAAAAAATATATTTCCGTTCGTTCAAACATGTCAAACGTTGTATAGCATAAATCATTAGGGCCTTTTTTAACCAGAACATGAATAATATTCAAGGTGGACGAATGCATACTCTTTTATAACGTATTGGAACGAGGGTACCCAACATGAACTCGCGCGCCAGGTGTCTAATGGGACATCATCGTTCCATGGCTCTTGTTCGGTCAGATCTCCCTCCAGAATACTCAAAACACTTTGTAAAGGCTGGTGACATCTAGTGGAAGCAATAGGAAGTGCCAAAATATTCCTAAGCCCCTGTGTTTTTCAATGGGATAGGTTTAAAGTCAATACAACACATCAGGTATCCACTTCCTGTCAGAAAATGTCTCAGGGTTTTGCCTGCCAAATGAGTTCTGTTATACTCACAGACACCATTCAAACAGTTTTAGAAACTTTAGAGTGTTTTCTATCCATATATAATAAGTATATGCATATTCTAGTTACTGGGTAGGATTAGTAACCAGATTAAATCGGGTACATTTTTTTTATCCAGACGTGCAAATGCTGCCCCCTAGACCCAACAGGTTAAGGCCAATTAAAACTTAAATTGTAAAACTTCCTCCTTCCACCTCCCAGGTATTGTGTGTGTGTGTGTGTGTGTGTTTCTCCAGGTATTGCTGTGGATAAGAATGGTCTGATGTAGTGTGTGTGTGTGTGTGTGTGTGTGTGTGTGTGTGTGTGTGTGTGTGTGTGTGTGTGTGTGTGTGTGTGTGTGTGTGTGTGTGTGTGTGTGTGTGTGTGTGTGTGTGTGTGTGTGTGTGTGTGTGTGTGTGTGTGTGTGTATGTGTGTGTGTGTTTGTGTGTCTCCAGGTATTGCTGTGGATAAGAATGGTCTGATGAAGTGTGTGCGTGTGTGTGTTTCTCCAGGTATTGCTGTGGATAAGAATGGTCTGATGAAGTGTGTGCGTGTGTGTGTGTGTGTTTCTCCAGGTATTGCTGTGGATAAGAATGGTCTGATGAAGTGTGTGCGTGTGTGTGTGTGTGTTTCTCCAGGTATTGCTGTGGATAAGAATGGTCTGATGAAGTGTGTGCGTGTGTGTGTTTCTCCAGGTATTGCTGTGGATAAGAATGGTCTGATGAAGTGTGTGCGTGTGTGTGTGTTTCTCCAGGTATTGCTGTGGATAAGAATGGTCTGATGTATTTTGTGGATGCCACTATGATCCGTAAAGTTGACCAAAACGGGATCATCTCCACTCTACTGGGCGCTAACGACCTGACCACAATACGACCACTCAGCTGTGACGCTAGCATGGACGTCAGCCAGGTAGGTAGGGAGAGAGGGAGGGACTTGATTTTGTTGGAGCCAAAAAGATGCAAGTGTCCATTTCAACTTGTGGGGTTTAAAACAACCTGGTCTGGGTTACATGCAATGAATGCTATCAATCAATGCTTTGTTTTCTGTCGCCTGTAAAATTTTGAAAATATTAGTTATGTCTCTTTGGTGATCAACCCTGGATTTGTTTGTTCTTGTGTTTATCAGGTGCGTCTGGAGTGGCCCACAGACCTGGCAGTAAACCCCATGGATAACTCTCTGTACGTCCTGGAGAACAACATCATCCTGCGCATCACTGAGAACCACCAAGTGAGCTTCGTTCCACATCAATTATCGCCATATAAGGAGTTATTGTGATTAAGCAACTATCGTAATATAAACAACCGACACGATATAATCAGTTATCACCATATAATCAGTTATTACTATATAATCAGTTATTACTATATCATCAGTTATCACTATATAATCAGTTATTACTATATAATCAGTTATCACCATATAATCAGTTATTACTATATCATCAGTTATCACTATATAATCAGTTATTACTATATAATCAGTTATCACTATATAATCAGTTATCCCCATATAATCAGTTATCCCCATATAATCAGTTATTACTATATAATCAGTTATTACTATATAATCAGTTATTACTATATAATCAGTTATTACTATATAATCAGTTATCCCCATATAATCAGTTATTACTATATAATCAGTTATTACTATATAATCAGTTATCACCATATAATCAGTTATGACAATGTAATCAGTTTTTGCGATACAAGCGGTTATTGTGATATAAACGATATCATGATGCTATTATCATATATGTATTATTATCTTAAATAACATAACAGTATTGACCCCCAGGTGAGCATTATAGCAGGGCGGCCCATGCATTGTCAGGTTCCAGGTATAGACTACAGCCTGAGTAAGCTTGCCATCCACGCTGCGTTGGAGAGCGCTACAGCCATCGCCCTGTCTCACACTGGAGTTCTCTACATCGCTGAGACAGACGAGAAGAAAATCAACCGCGTCAGACAGGTATGACAACACAGGTTTATTTTTACATTAAAAAAGTAACTTCACCTTACTGCTTTGTTGGGTATAGAGCTTGCAAGAAAGGCATTTCACTGTACGTGACATTAAAACTTGAAACTTTACTTTTCTTTCCTCTAAAACCTTCTGTCTTTCCTCTCTTTCTTGTTTGTTGTCTTTCTCCCCTTCCCTCTAACTCAGGTGTCCACTAACGGCGAGATATCTCTGCTAGCCGGCACCTCGTCGGACTGCGACTGCAAGAATGACGTTAACTGCAACTGTTTCTACGGCGACGACGGCTACGCGCCCGACGCCGGACTCAACTGCCCCGCCTCGCTCGCCGTCTCACCCGACGGAACGCTTTTCATCGCCGATCTTAACAACATACGCATCAGAGCCGTGCGAGCCAATCGGCCCGGGCCATCAGCCTCGGGATCAGGATCGATGATGGGACAATACGAAGTTGCGTCTCCACGGGAACAGGAGCTTTACGTGTTCAACGGTGATGGTCAACATCTACAGACCGTGAGTCTGGTCACAGGAGAACCGTTATATAACTTCACCTACGGGCCGGACAGAGAGCTAGCCATGGTGGTGGACAACTGCAATAACACTGTCAGGGTGAGAAGGGAGGGTCTGGGCCAGGGGGGGAGTTCTGGTCTCCTCAGGCTGGTGTTACTGCCAGAGAACCAGGTGGTGACCCTGGGTTTGGACCCTGCTGGGGGGCTGAAGAGTGTCTCAGCCCAGGGACAGGAGGTGGCCCTACTGGGGTACTCTGGGAGTACAGGACTACTGGCCACCAAGGCTGACGAGACCGGATGGACCACCTTCTACCAGTGAGTGGGATGTGGGGGTGGGTTTTTTATGCATCTGTCAATTGCGGAAACTACAGCGGAACTCAGGGTCTCATAACTGCATTGCCTAGCACACAGCTACTGTAGCTTGGATTTGTTCACAGCCCATTGCTGCCCCCTAAAGTTAACTTCTGTCACTGCACCCTCGAGTTTGCTTCAGTCAGAGCTCACAGAACTGACAGATGTTAGAGGTCCATAGTGGTTTGCTTTTGTCACTGCACACACACACACATACACACACTTTTTGCTGTTCCGATATCTGACATGTTAAGAGAAATCTGCAGTGACCAGCTATTCCTAGCACTCCTCTGTAAGCTGTGAGAGGAGAGGAGAGGAGAGGAGAGGAGAGGAGAGGAGAGGAGAGGAGAGGAGAGGAGAGGAGAGGAGAGGAGAGGAGAGGAGAGGAGAGGAGAGGAGAGGAGAGGAGAGGAGAGGAGAGGAGAGGGGCTACGTCAAAAAGCATTAAATATTCATGGCAATTTAGCTAGCTAGCTTGCTGTTGCTAGCTAATTTGTCCTGGGAAATAAACATTGGGTTTTAATTTTACCTGAAATGCACAAGGTCCGATAAGCCGACAATTAATCCACAGATAAAAGGTTAAAACGAGTTTGTTTCTAGCAGTCTCTCCTCCTTTGGTCTTCTTCTTCTGTGGACTTTATATGGTGGTTGGCAACCAACTTTAAGGTGCATTACCACCACCAACTGGACTGGAGTGTGGACCTCAATTCATCATTCAATCACCCACGTGGGTATATGCTCCTAAAACCAATGAGGAGATGGGAGAGGCGGGACTTGCAGCTCATCAAGCGTCACAAATAGAACCAAGTTCTACTTTAGCGCCTGGCTGCGCAGACGCTCATTGACGCATGTGAGCAGTGTGGATGCAATGATTGAATAACTACATTTTGTCACTAGTTGTCCTCATCTTCTCAGATTGGACAGTGAGAAGTAACTTATATTTGTCTCTCTCCTCCAGGTATGACAGTGAGAAGTAACCTCTATATCTCTCCTCCAGGTATGACAGTGAGAAGTAACCTCTATATGTCTCTCTCCTCCAGGTATGACAGTGAGAAGTAACCTCTATATCTCTCCTCCAGGTATGACAGTGAGAAGTAACCTCTATATGTCTCCTCCAGGTATGACAGTGAGAAGTAACCTCTATATGTCTCTCTCCTCCAGGTATGACAGTGAGAAGTAACCTCTATATGTCTCTCTCCTCCAGGTATGACAGTGAGAAGTAACCTCTATATGTCTCCTCCAGGTATGACAGTGAGAAGTAACCTCTATATCTCTCCTCCAGGTATGACAGTGAGAAGTAATCTCTATATGTCTCCTCCAGGTATGACAGTGAGAAGTAACCTCTATATGTCTCCTCCAGGTATGACAGTGAGAAGTAACCTCTATATGTCTCTCTCCTCCAGGTATGACAGTGAGAAGTAACCTCTATATGTCTCTCTCCTCCAGGTATGACAGTGAGAAGTAACCTCTATATGTCTCTCTCCTCCAGGTATGACAGTGAGAAGTAATCTCTATATCTCTCCTCCAGGTATGACAGTGAGAAGTAACCTCTATATGTCTCTCTCCTCCAGGTATGACAGTGAGAAGTAACCTCTATATGTCTCTCTCCTCCAGGTATGACAGTGAGAAGTAACCTCTATATGTCTCTCTCCTCCAGGTATGACAGTGAGAAGTAACCTCTATATCTCTCCTCCAGGTATGACAGTGAGAAGTAACCTCCTATATGTCTCTCTCCTCCAGGTATGACAGTGAGAAGTAACCTCTATATGTCTCTCTCCTCCAGGTATGACAGTGAGAAGTAACCTCTATATGTCTCTCTCCTCCAGGTATGACAGTGAGAAGTAACCTCTATATCTCTCCTCCAGGTATGACAGTGGGGGTCGTCTGACCAATGTAACCTATCCTACTGGCATGGTGACCAGTCTGCACCGGGAGATAGAACGTTCCATCAACATTGACATAGAGAGCTCCAGCAGAGACGATGACGTCACCGTTATCACCAACCTGTCCTCTGTGGAGGCCTCATACACTGTGGTGCAAGGTGGGACATACACACACATCAGTGGAGAGGCTGCTGAGGGGAGGACGGCTCATAATAATGGATGGAATGGAGTACAATGGATGGCATGATATCAAGAAGTTATTAATCTATCGGGAACAGCAAAAGTTATCTAAGGCCTCTGTCTCTGTGTGTGTGTGTGTGTGTGTGTGTGTGTGTGTGTGTGTGTGTGTGTGTGTGTGTGTGTGTGTGTGTGTGTGTGTGTGTGTGTGTGTGTGTGTGTGTGTGTGTGTGTGTGTGTGTGTGTGTGTGTGTGTGTGTGTGTGTGTGTGTGTGTGTGTGTGTGTCTGTGTGTGTCTGTGTGTGTATCTGTGTTGGGTGTATTACAGCACAGTGTTCTGGTCTGCTGTGCTGAGACACTGGTTTTGAAAGCTTGCTTTGCTCCCATCTCTCTCTGTCTCTCTCTTCCTCGCCACCGCTCTCTCTCTCTCTGTTTTTATTACAAAGAGATTTTTCCGATAGTGAGAGGGTAGTCTACTGCAGAGTCGACAGAAAGCCATCTCTGTGTGTTTGAAGTGTTGGTAAAACGCTGCCTGGAGGTTTATAACAAATTGGCTTTATGGATTACTGCCGTTTATGGTGATGGAGGCTCAAAGCCACTGTGTGTATGTGTGTGTGTGTGTGTGTGTGTGTGTGTGTGTGTGTGTGTGTGTGTGTGTGTGTGTGTGTGTGTGTGTGTGTGTGTGTGTGTGTGTGTGTGTGTGTGTGTGTGTGTGTGTGTGTGTGTGTGTGTGTGTGTGTGTGTGTGTGTGTGTGTGTGTGTGTGTGATCCCCCTGCCTTTGGTAAATGAAATAAAAGGCTCTTCCTCTGCGTCGGCGGAGAATCACTGTTATCTTATCTTCAATCACAACAATGTTATCACACTGCTGCTCTTTGTGCCTCCGATAGAGAAGAACGGACCCTCAATCACACTGTCGCTTTCCAGAGGCTACACCAGATCAGACACTGTCTTTCCAGAGGCTACACCAGATCAGACACTGTCTTTCCAGAGGCTACACCAGATCAGACACTGTCTTTCCAGAGGCTACACCAGATCAGACACTGTCTTTCCAGAAGCTACACCAGATCAGACACTGTCTTTCCAGAAGCTACACCAGATCAGACACTGTCTTTCCAGAAGCTACACCAGATCAGACACTGTCTTTCCAGAGGCTACACCAGATCAGACACTGTCTTTCCAGAGGCTACACCACATCAGACACTGTCTTTCCAGAAGCTACACCACATCAGACACTGTTTTGATTTTTTTATACAGTTGAAGTCAGAAGTTTACATACACTTAGGTTGGAGTCATTAAAACTCAGTTTTCAACCACTTCACAAATTTCTTGTTAACAAACTATAGTTTTGGCAAGTCGGTTAGGACATCTACTTTGTGCAAGACACAAGTAATTTTTCCAACAATTGTTTACAGACAGATTATTTCACTTATAATTCACTGTATCACAATTCCAGTGGGTCAGAAGTTTACATACACTAAGTTGACTGGGTCTTTAAACAGCTTGGAAAATTCCAGAAAATTATGTCATGGCTTTAGAAGCTTCTGATAGGCTAATTGACATAATTGGAGTCAATTGGAGGTGTACCTGTGGATGTATTTCAAAGCCTACCTTCAAACTCAGTGCCTCTTTGCTTGACATCATGGGAAAATCAAAAGAAATCAGCCAAGACCTCAGAAACAAAATGGTAGACCTCCACAAGTCTGGTTCATCCTTGGGAGCAATTTCCAAATGCCCAAATGCCATGGGACCACGCAGCCGTCATACCGATCAGGAAGGAGATGCGTTCTGTCTCCTAGAGATGAACGTACTTTGGTGTGAAAAGTGCAAATCAATTCCAGAACAACAGCAAAGGACCTTGTGAAGATGCTGGAGGAAACAGGTACAAAAGTATCTATATCCACAGTAAAACGAGTCCTATATCGACAGAACCTGAAAGGCCGCTCAGCAAGGAAGAAGCCACTGCTCCAAAACCGCCATAAAAAAAGACAGACTACAGGTTGCAACTGCATATGGGGACAAAGATTGTACTTTTTGGAGAAATGTCCTCTGGTCTGATGAAACAAAAATAGAACTGTTTGGCCATAATGACCATCATTATGTTTGAAGGAAAAAGGGGGATGCTTGCAAGCCGAAGAACACCATCCCAACTGTGAAGCACGGGGGTGGCAGCATCATGTTGTGGGGGTGCTTTGCTGCAGGAGGGACTGGTGCACTTCACTAAATAAATGTCCTCATGAGGTAGGAAAATTATGTGGATATATTGAAGCAACATCTCAAGACATCAGTCAGGAAGTTAAAAGCTTGGTCGCAAATGGGTCTTCCAAATGGACCATGATTCCCAAGCATACTTCCAAAGTTGTGGCAAAATGGCTTAAGGACAACAATGTCAAGTTATTGGAGTGGCCATCACAAAGCCCTGACCTCAATCCTATAGAAAATGTGTGGGCAGAACTGAAAAAGTGTGTGCGAGCAAGGAGGCCAACAAACCTGACTCAGTTACACCAGCTCTGTCAGTAGGAATGGGCCAAAATTCACCCAACTTATTGTGGGAAGCTTGTGGAAGGCTACCCGACACGTTTGACCCAAGTTAAACAATTTAAAGGCAATGCTACCAATTACTAATTGAGTGTATGTAAACTTCTGACCCACTGGGAATAGGATGAAATAAATAAAAGCTGAAATAAATTATTCTCTCTACTATTATTCTGATATTTCACATTCTTAAAATAAAGTGGTGATCCTAACTGACCTAAGACAGGGAATTTTTACTAGGATTAAATGTCAGGAATTGTTAAAAACTAAGTTTAAATGTATTTGCCTAAGGTGTTTATTAACTTCCGACTCAATGTTTAAGAGCAATGTTCCCTCTAATTTTTCTCAGCACTGACCAAATTTCAGGAATTTTGTGAAAATTCTTTGCAATTTCCAGCCCGCTTTGACTGTGAACACTGAGGCTGTACCTGCTTTAAGTTACAGTTTTAACAGTGGTAAAGTAGGCTATTGTGGCTATTTGATCATAATGTAGACCAACCAGAGTGGCCTACCATCAAAAACAATGGAGAAAATGCATCCCATAACATTTTAACAGAGAAATAGCTGTTCTATCATTCAGCCTACAGTAGCAGCCAATGTGTGGTGTTCAATGTAGGCCTACATTACATGAGACTTGATAGAGTTAACTAACAGGGAAATCTCTAGAACTCGTTCTTCTCGCAGTGGGCTGATACAGTATTTGTTCTGCACGGCAGTCTCGGGGCTATTGCGCTCATGCACGCGCACAGTTTAGAGGGAACATGTTTTTTGTGTGTTTGAGTGGGAGATAGAAAAAACTGAAATGACAGAGTGACAGATTATTCATTTACCAAGCTGTTCTATAAACCAGACGCACATTTACTTTCATTATGAGTCACTCTGAGAGTGGAGTTGCCTGATCAGAAATGATACTGACAAGTTGCCAAACAAATCATACGACAAATTGTTCGTTTTTTTGTTCAAGGAAAGAGTTCTGCTTGTGAAGGGCAGCGAAAATCCATTTCAATTTAATCTGCAACTTTATCTTTTTTCAGCATGTAAACATAACAGGAAGACGCCAGTAAAAGAGCCAACTCACATGACAACTCCCTTCTCTCTCCTTGTCCCCATCGCCCCCTACAGACCAGGTGAGGAACGGCTACCAGCTGTGTAACAACGGCACCCTGCGGGTGATGTATGCCAACGGGATGGGCATCAGCTTCCACACTGAGCCCCACATCCTGGCCGGATCGGTCAGTCCTACTATTGGCCGTAGGAACATCACACTACCCACAGACAACGGACTCAACTCCATTGAGTGGCGGCTCCGCAAGGAACAGACCAAAGGGAAGGTCACTGTGTTTGGCAGGAAGCTGAGGGTGAGCTGAGATGACCTCGCTTCCTTTCTGTACGTTATTTATTCATTAGCGATGACATCACATACTCTACAATAAGTGTAGAGATGACATCACTTTCTCTGTGTGTAGCGATGACATAACTTACTTTGTGTAAAGATGACATCACTTACTCTGTGTGTAGAGATGACATCACTGAGTCTGGCTACAGAGATGACATCACTGACTCTGGCTACAGAGATGACATCACTGAACCTGCCTACAGAGATGACATCACTGACTGGCTACAGAGATTACATCACTGACTCTGGCTACAGAGATTACACTCTTCGGCATTTGTTGTATGATTGATGAGGATCTCCATATTGCAAATGTATGGTCCCTTACTAGACGTCCGTGAATGTTTTTAAAATAGGCCGGCGGCCTCGGTCTGTGCCCCAGGGCCAGATCTTCCAGGAAGTCATCGAATGAAGTCTCTCGGACATTTGGTTTCCGTTTTATTCTATTTTTTTTATTCTTGTAATTTTTCCACTGTTTCGGGCAAATTCCACCAGATGGCGAGTGGCTGCTTATTGTAAATGGATAAAACATCACCAAAGTGACATGGCCATTTCTCCTAAATGGAAAAGACTTCAAAGACGAAACTCCGTGAGCACAGGTTTGGCCAAATGGGCTCTTAGCCCAGAAACAAGATGGCATCGAGGCCTCAACGCTTTTTGAGTTAAGGCGCAGTTTCTGGGATTTAAGGTCAAAAACGGTCATAGAGCGCTAATTTGATCGCTTCACGTTAACCTGTTGGGGATAGGGGGCAGTATTTGCACGGCCGGATAAAAAACATACCCGATTTAATCTGGTTACTACTCCTGCCCAGTAACTAGAATATGCATATAATTGTTTGATTTGGATAGAAAACACCCTAAAGTTTCTAAAACTATTTGAATGGTGTCTGTGAGTATAATAGAACTCATTTGGCAGGCCAAAACCTGAGAATATTCCAAACAGGAAGCGCTCTCACAAAAAACATAACAATTATTTTAAGAATTATAGATACAGAACTCCTTTATGTAATCGTGGTGTCAGATTTTAAAATAGCTTTTCGGCAAAAGCACATTTTGCAATATTCTGAGTAGATAGCTCGCCATCACGGGCTAGCTAATTTGACACCCACCAAGTTTGGCGTTCACTAAACTCAGAATTACTATAAGAAAAATTAGATTACCTTTGCTGTTCTTCGTCAGAATGCACTCCCAGGACTTCTACTTCATCCACAAATGTTGTTTTGGTTCAAAATAATCCATAGTTATGTTCAAATATCCTCTGTTTTGTTCTTGCGTTCAAGACACTATCCGAACGGTGAAGCGCGGACGCATGTCATGACAAAAAAATTCAAAATATTCCATTACCGTACTTCGAAGCATGTCAAACGCTGTTTAAAATAAATTTTTATGCGATTTTTCTCGTAAAATAGCGATAATATTCCGACCGGGAGACGGCTTTTTCGTTCAAAGACTGAAAATGTAAAATGGACTCTTCACGTGCACGCGTGCGCCCGTCTCATTGTTCTCAGATCGACCACTATCCAAATGCGCTACTGTTTTTCAGGCAGGGGCTGCAAAGTCATCATTCAACGTTCTGGCGCCTTCTGAGAGCCTATGGGAGCCTTAGAAAGTGTCATGTTACAGCAGAGATCCTCTGTTTTCGATAAAGAGGGTATAGAAGGCCAAGAAATGGTCAGAGAGGGCACTTCCTGTACAGAATCTTCTCAGGTTTTGGCCTGCCATATGAGTTCTGTTATACTCACAGACACCATTCAAACAGTTTTAGAAACTTTAGGGTGTTTTCTATCCAAATCAAACAATTATATGCATATTCTAGTTTCTGGGCAGTAGTAATAACCAGATTAAATCGGGTACGTTTTTTATCCGGATGTGAAAATACTGCCCCCTACCCTAGAGAGGTTAACAGTGAAAACAGGGTGTTTGACAATGACAATCCATCAGGCCACTATGACGACTACCTGTGTTGATTCTAAGCTTCCTGGAGCAACCGAAAGTGGTTAAAATCATCCTAAAAGTGTTTTGATATACCCAACCTGCAGTTTGTGAAAAAGTTTGTGCATTCAACCCTCTGTAAATCAGGCAGTTCTTAACATAAAGACTTAAAACTCAGGATTCTGTAAAAGCCTACCCCAAGGAAGATATGTGTATACTTTCTGCTTCCTGTGCCAGACAGAAGTGCCTTAAATTGGGGTCATAAGGGCTGTTTCGAAGGGTTTAAAAGGTCACATCTTTCCAAAACTTCATATGTGTGATTATGCAACCCTCATGAACTGTAAATCAGTCATTTCTCCCATCAGATGTCCAAGAAAAACTCTCTCTCACACACACACATACACACACACACACACACACACACACACACACACACACACACACACACACACACACACACACACACACACACACACACACACACACACACACACACACACACAGCAAGGATGGAGTGACACAACGAGCGATGGAGAGGAACCACAATCACTGCCCAGCTATCCCGAGTTCAACGGGCCAGTCAGTTGGGCATTTCTGCAGTATTTTAGAGCATGTCAAATTCGTGATGGTAAATGCCCATTGAAACACATTGCAAATGGACAGTACATTTGCAATAAGTTTAAACAGTGATAAACCATCACCAAATGGACATGATGAAATCAACACAATGAGCGATGGAGAGGAACCACTATCACTGCCCGGCCATCCCGAGTTCAACGGGCCAGTCAATTGGGCATTTCTGCAGTATATTAGAGCATGTCAAATTTGTGATGGTAAATGCCCATTGTAAGACATTGCAAATGGACAGCCGTGCACCTGGTGATTGGAACGGGTTACCAGGAGCACATTTTTGAAATGGTTTATAATGCCTTTAGGGAGGTGCAAGGGGTCCACGCCTGGGTAGGGGGCACCCCCCCACCCATGACCATCCAATAGGGGGCGCCCCTGGTCATTTTGGATGTTTTTAAAAAAATCTTTAAAAAATGACAGAGTCCCAAATCTCTCTCAAAGCACCAATGAGCGATGGAGAGGACCAACTATCACTGCTCGACCATCCCGAGCTCAACAGGCCAGTCAATTGGGCATTTCTGCAGTATATTAGAGCATGTGAAATTCATGATGGTAAATGTCCATTGTAACACATTGCAAATGGACAGTACATTTCTAAGGTTTTCAATGAGGGATTTACCATCATTGGTCAGTATAAATGCCATTTGGACATGGTTCACTGACTTTTGTGTTCGGAAACCGACTTCCTATGATCATATATGTCAAATGGACATAACATCCCGATTTGGCACTTTCAATACTTATATATGGCATTTGGACATTTCTTATGCCATTTGGCCATGGTTCACTGACTTTTGACTTCCTATGATAGTAAATTGCAAATGGACAAAACATATGCCTTATGGACAACTCAATAAAATATCACAATGGTATGTTCATATGGTTGTTATAAATGTATTATTGACAAATAAAATTGAAAAGATTTCAAAAAACGGTCCAGAAAGCACTTTTTTAGAAGAAGTTGTATTTTTGAAAAAATAATTACATTTAAAAAATTTGACCCTTGGGTCTTGACTTTATGTTCATTTGCAACATGACAATTTACAGTGGAGCGCGCTCGACCTCTTTGGGATATTTGCTGTATGACACTTGGCATTTGCCATATGGCATTTGCCATAAGCTTTGAATGAACTGTGGTGCATTTCAGTGGTATTTGCGATCATGTATATGTTTCGTCCAATGGCAATAAGTTACCATTCATTTTTGTCCATTTCATGGGGGCTTTCCTTACATCACTCTCTATCTTCCTCCAGGCACATGGTCGTAACCTCCTCTCCATCGACTTCGACCGCAACACTCGGACAGAGAAGATCTACGACGACCACCGCAAGTTCACGCTCCGCATCATGTACGACGCGCAGGGCCGTCCCGCCATGTGGTTGCCTAGCAGCAGCCTGGCAGTGGTGAATGTGTCATACTCAACCACGGGTCAGCTGGTGGGGCTGCAGAGGGGCAGTATGAGCGAGAGGACAGAGTTTGACCCTCAGGGACGTATTCTGTCACGGTCGTTCATAGATGGCAAGGTGTGGAGCTATAGTTACCTGGATAAGGTGAGGACAAAGCACTGTCTGGTACTTTTACTGGTATTGGTACTGTTGTTATCATCTGTGTGGAGCTACAGCCACCTGGATAGGGTGAGGACATAGCATTGTCTGTTACCATGGCTGGTACTGGTACTGTTGTTATCATCTGTGTGGAGCTACAGCCACCTGGATAGGGTGAGGACATCATAGCACCTGTAGCAGGGATAGTAAAAACAGGCTGGTTGAGAGAAGTGAAAAGTGCATAAAATGATGCTATTGGTGATGATGATGACTTATGTTCCCTCTCCCTCCTCTCTCCCTCCTTCTCTCTCTCCAGTCCATGGTCCTTCTTCTGCAGAGCCAGAGACAGTACATATTTGAGTTTGATGCCTTGGGGCGCGTCACGGCCGTCACCATGCCTAGTGTAGCCCGCCACACCATGTCCACCCACGTCTCTATCGGTTACATCCGCAACACCTACAACCCTCCAGAGAGCAACGCCTCCATCATCCACGACTTCAGCTTAGACGGCCGCCCCCAGGCCACCCACTACCTCGGCACCGGCCGACGTGTCCTCTACAAGTACGGCAAGCTGGCCAAGCTAGCTGAGATCCTCTACGACAGCA
This sequence comes from Salmo salar, assembly GCF_965601325.2. Taxonomy (NCBI): domain Eukaryota; kingdom Metazoa; phylum Chordata; class Actinopteri; order Salmoniformes; family Salmonidae; genus Salmo; species Salmo salar. The sequence continues at coordinate 91,999,007 of NC_138299.1, forward strand.
CCGTGGTGACGTTCGGTTACGACGAGACAGCTGGGGTGCTGAAGATGGTGAACTTACAGAGTGGCGGGTTCTCCTGTACAATACGTTACCGTAAGATGGGTCCGTTGATCGATAAGCAGATCTACCGGTTCAGTGAGGAGGGGATGGTGAATGCTAGGTTTGACTACACGTACCATGACAACAGCTTCCGTATCGCTAGTATGAAGCCAGTCATCAGTGAGACTCCTCTGCCTGTGGATCTCTACCGCTATGATGAGATCTCTGGAAAGGTGGGTAGAAAACTATACAACTAACCCTAACCCTAGTTCCAACCACAACCCTAACCCTAGCTTTAACCCCAACCCTCAACACTAACCCTAAACCTAGCTTCATGTCCACATCCTGGTTCAACCCTAACCCTTAACCCTAGCTCTCAACTCCAGCCACAATACAAACTAAACCAAGCTCCAGCCACAACCCTAAACCTAGCTCCAGCCACAACCCTAAACCTAGCTCCAGGCACAACCCTAACCCTAGCTCCAGCCACAACCTTAACCCTAGCTCAAGCCACAACCCAAAGCCCAACCCTAGCGCCAGCCACAACCCTAACCCTAGCTCTAACCCTAGCTCCAGACACAACCCAAACCCTAACCCTAGCTCCAGCCACAACCCAAACATTAACCCTAGCTCCAGACACAACCCAAACCCTAACCCTAGCTCCAGCCACAAACCTAGCTCAAGCCACAACCCTAGCGCCAGCCACAACCCTAACCCTAGCTCCAGCCACAACCATAGCTCCAGCCACAACCCTAACCCCAGCCACAACCCTACCTCCAGCCACAACCCTAACCCTATCTCCAGCAACAACCCTAACCCTATCTCCAGCCACAACCCTAACCCTAGCTCCAGCTACAACCCTAACCCTAACCCTAGTGCCAGCCACAACCCTAACTCTAGCTCCAGCCACAACCCAAACTCTAACCCTAGCGCCAGCCACAATCCTAACCCTAGCTCCAGCCACAACCCTAACCCTAGCTCCAGCTCCAGCCACAACCCTAACTCTAGCTCCAGCCACAACCCTAACCCTAGCTCCAGCCACAACCCTAACCCTAGCTTCTGCCACAATCCTAGCTCTAGTCACAACCCTAGCGCCGACCACAACCCTAACCCTAGCTCCAGCCACAACCCTAGCTCCAGCAACAACCCTAACCCTATCTCCAGCCACAACCCTAACCCTAGCTCCAGCCACAACCCAAACCCTAACCCTAGCTCCAGCCACAACCAAAACCCTAGCTCCAGCCACAATCCTAACCCTAGCTCCAGCCACAACCCAAACCCTAACCCTAGCTCCAGCCACAACCCTAACCCTAGCTCCAGCCACAACTCTAACCCTAGCTCCAGCCACTACCCAAACCCTAACCCTAGCTCCGGCACAACCCTAACTCTAGCTCCAGTCACAACCCTAAACCCTAGCTCCAGTCACAACCCAAACCCTAACCCTAGCTCCAGCCACAACCCTAACCCTAGCTCCAGCCACAACCCTAACCCTAGCTCCAGCCACAACCCTAACCCTAACCCTAGCTCCAGCCACAACCCTAACCCTAACCCTAGCTCCACCCACAACCCAAACCCTAACCCTAGCTTCAGCCACAACACTAGCTCTAGCCACAACCCAAACCCTAACCCTAGTGCCAGCCAAAACCCTAACCCTAGCTCCAGCCACAACCCTAGCTCTAGCCACAACCCTAACCCTAGCTCCAGCCACAACACTAGCTCTAGCCACAACCCAAACCCTAACCCTAGTGCCAGCCACAACCCTAACCCTAGCTCCAGCCACAACCCTAGCTCTAGCCACAACCCTAACCCTAGCTCCAGCCACAACCCTAACCCTATCTCCAGCCACAACCCTAGCTCCAGTCACAACCCTAACCCTAGCTCCAGTCACAACCCTAACCCTAGTTCCAGCCACAACCCAATCCTAACCCAGCTCCAGCCACAAACCTAGCTCCAGCCACAACCCTAGCGCCAGCCACAACCCTAACCCTAGCTCCAGCCACAACCCAATCCTAACCCAGCTCCAGCCACAACCCTAGCTCCAGCCACAACCCTAGCGCCAGCCACAACCCTAACCCTAGCTCCAGCCACAACCCTAACCCTTGCTCCAGCCACAACCCTAACCCTAGCTCCAGCCACAACCCTAACACTAACCCTAGCTCCAGCCACAACCCTAACCCTAGCTCCAGCCACAACCCTAACCCTAGCTCTAGCCACAACCCTAACCCTAACCCTAGCTCCAGCCACAACCCTATCCCTAGCTCCAGCCACAACCCTAACTCTAGCTCCAGCTCCAGCCACAACCCTAACCCTAGCTCCAGCTCCAGCTCCAACCACAACCCTAAACCCTAGCTCCAGCAACAACTCAAACCCTAACCCTAACTCCCGCCACAACCCAACCCAACCCATTGCAGGATGTCAGTTACAGTTGATAGATTGAGCATAAATCATCTCTACTGGACTATGCAGTTAAAGTGGGACCTAGACCCTCTGTACAATATTTGACTTAACTCTTGACTGTTGTCTTGGCTACAGGTGGAACACTTTGGGAAGTTTGGTGTGATCTACTATGACATCAACCAGATCATAACCACTGCTGTGATGACCCTCAGCAAGCACTTCGACACCCACGGGCGCATCAAGGAGGTGCAGTACGAGATCTTCAGGTCCCTGATGTACTGGATGACGGTGCAGTATGACAGTATGGGACGGGTGGTGAAGAGAGAGCTGAAGATTGGACCGTACGCCAACACAACACAGTATCGCTATGAGTATGACGGGGACGGTCAGCTCAGCGGGGTGAAGGTAGGAGATCTGACGTGACCAGTGTGATACTAGTCCTGCAGTAGTTGAGCACCAAATCACAATCCTAGAAGATTACTACAGACCCCTTCCTGAAACATTGGGCTAGATAAAAAAAAAAAATTTGTTGCAAATACAGAGAATGTTTTTCCTTTTCACTTTACACTTCAGTTTTTGAATCTCCTACGTTGACTTACCTGATTTAAGCTGTCTTAGCGTTGACTATCATTAAATGTGAAGACTGTATATTATCAAATCAATTATCTGTGTGTAATTTAATTACGCGATTAAACTAATCATGTAACTTTAATTAACTAGGAAGTTGGGGCACCACGGAAAAAATATGTTTATAGAGTGTGAATTTCCAGAATATAACTCTTCAGATATTTTCATATCTTATCAATTACAGTCACTTATTAATGTATTATTACCTCATCAGTCATATTCTGAATGTCGCAAACCCTAGCCCAGATCATGAATCAGCGATATACAAATTGGCTTAATTATTTATTTACTTAAACTTAATCAATCACAGAATTACATAAACACACACACAAATAGGTCATACATTGGTTACTGACATGATAGAAAAGTCCCTAGTGGGCTAAGCCGATATGATGGCTTGGTAGACAAAGGAAAGGGGTGCGTTCCCCAGGAGTCCCAAGGGTCTTTTTCGTGGTTGTAGTTGTTATAATGGGTACTTCAGAGTACCATTCGGAAATGTTCTTAGAACGGATCCGGTTACCAGACTAAAGTATTTAAACAGCTCCAGCCTGAATAATTGTTCTTAAGTTTGTAGATTTATTAGCCATTTCAATGTGGGGACCTCGTCCCTGCGTTTTTGACTCTTGTGGAATTGCCAACATGTAGCTACTGCTTCGTGTTTTCTGATCTTGTCCTTTGGTAAAGTTGTAGTTTAAACCACTTCACACACCAGCTTTACCTGGCATGTTTTGGTCTCTAGAGTGATAGCCCTTCCAACGTGGGGACCTCATCCCGGCGTTATCTTGACCCTAGTTTAAATTGCCAACCATTTCAACATCTAGTGACAGCTCCATATTTTCTGGTCTAATGTACATTTTGTTGGAAGTGGATGTACCAGAGTAGAAAAGGGGGAATATCCTTGACACAGATGTAAATGTCTGTACTCAAGGGGTGTGGCCACTGACTAGTTAAAACTTCATATCTAAACAGGTATCTCATTTAGAAGGCCAACATCACATTACATCTTCTCACAAATAGTTTCATATTTAATTATATACGTTCCACAACATGTAGATGTACATCTGATATAAACATTGTGAAAGCTCTTAAAGCTACAATGTTTCCGTTATAACATGTTTAATGATATCACCACACAGTAAAGGTTGGACATGATTATTGTTTAAATACCCACAAACCATTCCAAATGGTTGGAATACAGAAATATTGTTACATTAGAAAACCTTTTGAGGTTACCGTACTGCTTTCTCTGTAGTAACAAAGGTATTCTCAACTTTCATCTTGGCAGAGTGGGGAAAGGAGTTTCTGTATTTACAACCGTCATAAAACAGCCGACTTCCCGCTCTCCCCCTTTACGAGAGAGAGCACGCTGTAGAGAGGACCCACTGTAACCTGATCCTTCAGATGGTCACGACAAAGCCCTTGGTTCCTATAAGGAGCATAGGCCGTTGATTCGTCTACTCACCTTTGGTTTTAAAGAGATGACTTCAGGTTTGGTTTTAAAGAGATGACTTCAGGTTTGGTTTTAAAGAGATGACTTCGGCCTCCCGAGTGACGCATTGGTTTAAGGCACTGCATTGCAGTGTTAGCTGTGCCACTAGAGATCCCGCGACCGAGAGACCCATTGGGCAGCGAATAATTGGCCCAGCGTCATCTGGGTTAGGGGAGGGTTTGGCAGGCAGGGACGTTCTTGTCCCATCACGCACTAGTGACTCCTATGACGGGCCGGGCGCAATGCACACTGACACGGTCGCCAGGTGTACGGTGATTCCTCCGACACATTGGTGCGGCTGGCTTCCGGGTTAAGCGGGCATTGTGTCAAGAAGCAGTGTGGCTTGGCTGGGTTTGTGTTTCGAAGGACGCACGGCTCTCGACCTTCACCTCTCCTGAGTCCGTACGGGAGTTGCAGCGATGGGACAAGACTGTAACTACCAATTGGATACCACGAAATTGGGGAGAAAAAGGGGTATACTTTTTTTTAATACAAAATACAAAAAAATAAAGAGATGACTTCAGGTTTGCTATTAAAGAGATGACTTCAGGTTTGCTATTAAAGAGATGACTTCAGGTTTGCTATTAAAGAGATGACTTCAGCTGTGTCAAAGTTCTTTTCATTCTCTATGCCTCCAGGTGAACGACTGGTCCACGTGGCGCTACAGTTACGACCTGAACGGTAACCTGCACCTCCTCAACCCCGGGAACAGTGCCCGCCTCACGCCGCTCCGCTATGACCTCCGAGACCGGATCACACGCCTGGGTGACGTTCAGTACCGTCTGGATGAGGACGGCTTCCTGAGCCAGCGAGGCTCGGATGTCTTTGACTACAACTCCAAGGGCCAGCTCCTTAGAGCATATAACAAGCTACCGGGAGGCTGGAGCGTCCAGTACCGCTATGACGGACTGGGCAGGAGAGTGTCCACTAGGACCAGTCTGGGACAACACCTCCAGTTCTTCTACGCTGATCTGAACCACCCGGCAAGAGTCACACATATATTCAACCACTCCAGCTCAGATATCGCTTCACTGTACTATGACTTGCAGGTAGGCTACCAGATTATTAGAGAAACATGTGTTCATCAACAGGCTACATGTGCTAAATACTGTTCATCGTGATTGTCCTATGACCTTGTTATCGTTGTCATATAACCAAGTTGTTGTGGTTGTCATATAACCAAGTTGTTGTGATGCTATCATTACAGAGTAACTTATTGTGATATAGCCTAACTAAGTCAGGGATACAATCATTATTTAACTTATTGTGATATAGCCTAACTGACTCACAGATACTATCATTATTTAACTTATTGTGATATAGACTAACTGAGTCAGGGATACCATCATTATTTAACTTGTTGTGATATAGACTAACTGACTCACGGATACTATCATTATTTAACTTATTGTGATATAGACTAACTGAGTCAGGGATACCATCATTATTTAACTTGTTGTGATATAGCCTAACTGACTCACGGATACTATCATTATTTAACTTATTGTGATATAGACTAACTGAGTCAGGGATACCATCATTATTTAACTTATTGTGATATAGACTAACTGACTCAGGGATACCATCATTATTTAACTTGTTGTGATATAGACTAACTGACTCACGGATACTATCATTATTTAACTTATTGTGATATAGACTAACTGAGTCAGGGATACCATCATTATTTAACTTGTTGTGATATAGACTAACTGACTCAGGGATACCATCATTACTTAACTTATTGTGATATAGCCTAACTGACTCAGGGATACCATCATTACTTAACTTATTGGGATATAGACTAACTGACTCAGGGATACTATCATTATTTAACTTGTTGTGATATAGACTAAATGACTCAGGGATACCATCATTACTTAACTTATTGGGATATAGACTAACTGACTCAGGGATACTATCATTATTTAACTTGTTGTGATATAGCCTAACTGACTCAGGGATACCATCATTACTTAACTTATTGTGATATAGCCTAACTGACTCACGGATACTATCATTACTTTAATCTCATAACTATTATCACCCAGTTATGGTGATGTGACTGTCTGTGCGTTATGGTGACATGACTGTCTGTAAATTATGGTGATGTGACTGTGAGTTATGGTGATGTGACTGTGAGTTATGGTGATGTGACTGTCTGTGACGTGACTGTCTGAGTTATGGTGATGTGACTGTGAGTTATGGTGATGTGACGTCTGTGAGTTATGGTGATGTGACTGTCTGTAAATTATGGTGATGTGACTGTGAGTTATGGTGATGTGACTGTCTGTGAAGTGACTGTCTGTGTTATGGTGATGTGACTGTCTGTGAGTTATGGTGATGTGACTGTGAGTAATGGTGATGTGACTGTCTGTGAGTTAAGGTGATGTGACTGTCTGTGAGTTATGGTGATGTAAAGCCTATACTGCTTCCCCTCAGGGTCATCTGTTTGCTATGGAGGTGAGTAGTGGAGAGGAGTATTACATCGCCTCAGACAACACAGGAACACCACTGGCTGTCTTCAGCAGCAACGGACAGATGATCAAACAGGTAATCATGATGACAGTAATAATAATACTATTAATGATTGTTAAATATCTCAACGCCCATTATCCGCATGTTAAGATAAGCCAAGATAGTACTTGATTTCCTGAGGTCAATTTGATTATTAAAAAAAAAATAAAAAAACGGACAAAAAAAACAACTTTGTCTTTCCTAATTGCCCCAGAGGGGATAGAGTTTTAGTGAATTGAAGTGAAACATGCGTCTGTGTTTGTTGTGACCTCCAGGTGCAGTACACAGCGTACGGGGAGGTGTACCTGGACTCTAACCCAGAGTTCCAGCTGGTGGTTGGGTTCCATGGTGGTCTCTATGACACCCTGACCAAGCTGGTCCACTTCACCCAGAGGGACTATGATGTCCTGGCAGGCCGCTGGACCTCGCCAGACTATGCCAGCTGGTCCAAGATCGGCAAGGACCCTGCACCCTTCAACCTGTATATGTTCAAGAACAATAACCCCCTCAGCGACGTGTTGGACATCAAGAACTATGTCACAGGTAGAGAGGGCGTCTTTGGATCCTTGAAAAGCGCATTATAAAACCCATGCATTATTGTTACTGAAGGTAAAGGAGAGAGAGCTGAGTGGGGGGGTGTTATGTTATCATTGTCAATGTGTAGTTCTCTTTCTTTATTTTTCATTTTCCTTCATTCTGTTGTCTTTGCTCCCCAGACGTGAAGAGTTGGCTGGTGATGTTTGGTTTCCAGCTCAGTAACATCATTCCAGGGTTCCCCCGTCACACCCTCTACTTCGTAGAGCCTCCCTACGAGCTGCAGGCCAGCCAGGACTGTGAGAATGGACAGGTGAGAAGGCCTGGGACAGCCTACAGCTCCATTGCACTATATTGATTATATTGAGCCAAATACGGCCTGTAATTATAGATAAACGGTACTCTCTCTTTCTCTCAGAGTCGGATGCCAATTAGATGCGACATTGAATACAGAATCAGTAATATGAACCTTCAATGATTACAGTGAAATCTGGACATAGAGGAGAATACCTGTAAACCAGACAGTATAAGTGTATCCTCGTCTGCATTCTTCTGGTTGACCAGTAACCTTTAACCGCTTTCCTACCCCTGTCTCTCCTGTAGCTGATAACGGGGGTGCAGCAGGCAGCGGAGCGCCACAACCAGGCCTTCATGGCCCTGGAGGGACGGCTCCTTAACAAGGACCCCCGCAACCACCGCGAAAAGCCCGGACACTGGTTCGGCACATCAACACCCATCATCGGCCGGGGAGTGATGCTAGCGCTGAAGGAAGAACGTGTGGTGGCGGCAGTTAGCTCCATGGCAACCGACGACAGCCGAAAGGTGTCCCTGGTCCTCAACGGCGCCATCTACCTGGACGGAACGCACTACACGCAGGATGGATGTGACTCTCACTATTTCGTTAAAGTCGGTTCAGCCGATAGTGATCTACTGGTGCTGGGGCTGACCAGTGGACGCAAGGCGCTGGAGAGTGGGATCAACGTGACTGTGAGCGGGAGGTCACGGCGTGGCGCCACAGTGGAGTTTGCGGTGCCGTCATTAGCCCTCAGCGTGCGGTATGGGCTAGCGCTGGACGTGGTGGACGAGGAGAGGGTGAGGCTGCTGGAACTAGCCCGGCAGAGGGCCCTGGCTGGGGCCTGGCTGAGAGAGCAGCAGAGGGCCAAGGATGGGAAGGAGGGGAGTCGGCTGTGGACGGAGGGGGAGAAGCAACAGCTGCTGACCGCGGGGAGGGTACAGGGGTACGACGGGTATTATGTTCTACCTGTGGAACAGTACCCAGAACTGGCTGACAGCAGCACCAACATCCAGTTCCTGAGACAGAACGAGATGGGCAAGAGGTAACAGCCCACCTGGACTGGGATGGAGGACTGGCTGACTCTTTCTCTCTCTCTCTCACTGACTCTCCTCCTCCCCTTCTCCTCCTCCTCCCTTTCATCCCCTTGTCCTAGTTACTAGTTCCTTCCTCTCTTCGCTCCCCCCCTCCCTGCCTTCTCCTCCTTTCCCCTCCAACCCCACAGAAAATAAACCAACAAACGGGGTTTCTCACTGAACGCTGCAGGGACTTTTGAAGTGAAGAATATACCAGAAAACGTTTTTTTTTTTACTTTTTCTGCCAAGGGCAAAAAAATCTAACATTTAGACAGAAGTTTATTTTATTTTAATTTTTTGTTGTTGTTGTTGTTGAAAACAGACTGTGGAGAAAGGCACTCATGAACCTTGAAAAACAAACTGTTGGTTAATAACTAAGATTCCCCTTTTTAAAAAATAAATCAATATTTTCACCCATATTTTGGGTTCACTATGAGGGCGTAATGACAGACTCTGAACTGATGGTGGCACTGTGTTGTGCTGGGTGCTCTGATAAGGGCCTGCCTCTGAAATGAACTTGTAGAGCAAAGGGACCAATAGGGAGACAGAGCCACCACAGGGCCCAGCCAATCACAACACTGATCTGAAGAGAAAATCACGAACGGCAACAGGCACCGCAGCATAGGGACGTAAAATGGAGTAAAACAATGAGTCCTCTCACTGTCTCAGGCCTCCCATTCTCCACCACAGAACTGTTCTTAGCTACTGCAGCAACATATCCTAGCAACCAACACTCACACAACTGAGATCCTTTAAAAGACTTCAAACTAAAGAAAACAAAAAAATTTTAGACACAAAAAGTTGGAGGATTTTTTGGTTGCATATTTGCAGATAATAATATCACAAGGTTTTATTTTGAAATTGGTGAGATTATCATACTACTGTAATAGCTCCACATGTGTCAGACTATTACACCACAGCTCAGAGTACTGCATAACAGTTCAGAGTATTACAGATCAGAGTATTATACTATAGATCAGATGACTACACTACAGTTCAGACTACTACACAACAGTTCAGACTACTACACAACAGTTCAGACTACTATACTACAGTTCAGACTATTATAGTACTGTTCAGAATACTACACTACAGTTCAGAGAACTACATAACAGTTCAGACTATTACAGTTCAGACTATTATACTACAGTTCAAACTACTACACTACAGTTTAGAGTACTACACAACAGTTCAGACTACTAATGTTCAGACTACTACACAACAGTTCAGACTACTACAGTTCAGACTATTATACTACAGTTCAGACTACTACACTACAGTTCAGAGAACTACACAACAGTTCAGACTATTACAGTTCAGACTATTATACTACAGTTCAAACTACTACACTATAGTTCAGAGTACTACACAACAGTTCAGACTACTAATGTTCAGACTACTACACAACAGTTCAGACTACTACAGTTCAGACTACTACACTACAGTTTAGAGTACTACACAACTTTTGAAAGTATTACAGTTCAGAGTATTATACTACAGATCAGACTACTAGGGTTCAGACTATTATAGTACTGTTCAGAATACTACACTACAGTTCAGAGTGCTACACAACAGTTCAGAGTACTACACTACAGGTCAGACGACTAATGTTCAGACTACTACACAACAGTTCAGACTACTACATTTCAGACTATTATACTACAGTTCAGACTATTATACTACAGTTCAAACTACTACACTACAGTACAGAGTACTACACTACAGTTGAGACTACTCTTCTACAGTTCAGACTATACTACAGTTCAGAGTACTATACTACAGTTCAGACTACTATTCTACAGTTCAGACTATACTACATTTCAGACTACTACACTACAGTTCAGATTACTATAATACAGTTCAGACAACTATATTACATTTCAGCCTACTATACCACAGTTCAGACTACTACAGTACAGTTAAGACTACTATACTACAGTTCGGACTACTTCACTACATTTCAGACTACTATACTACAGTTCAAACTACTATACTACAGTTCAGACTACTACACAACAGTTCAGACTACTACAGTTCAGACTATTATACTACAGTTCAGACTACTACACTACAGTTCAGACTACTACACAACAGTTCAGACTACTACAGTACAGTTCAGACTAATACACAACAGTTCAGACTAATACACAACAGTTCAGACTACTACAATAATGTTCAGACCACTACACAACAGTTCAGAATATTACAGTTCAGACTATTAAACTACAGTTCAGACTAGTACACTACAGTTCAGAGTACTACAATAATGTTCAGACCACTACACAACAGTTCAGAATATTACAGTTCAGACTATTAAACTACAGTTCAGACTACTACACAACAGTTCAGAGTATTACAGTTCAGAGTATTATACTACAGATCAGACTACTAGGGTTCAGACTATTATAGTACTGTTCAGAATACTACACTACAGTTCAGAGTACTACACAACAGTTCAGAGTACTACACTACAGGTCAGATGACTAATGTTCAGACTACTACACAACAGTTCAGACTACTACAATTGAGACTACTATTCTACAGTTCAGACTACTATACCACAGTTCAGACTACTACAGTACAGTTCAGACTACTTTACTACATTTCAGACTACTATACTACAGTTCAAACTACTATACTACAGTTCAGACTACTATACTACAGTTCAGACTTCTACATGACAGTTCAGACTGCTACACTACAGTTCAGACTACTATAGTTTAGACTACTACACTACAGTTCAGACTACTATTCCACAGTTCAAACTATACTACAGTTCAGACTGCTACACTACAGTTCAGACTACTATAGTTTAGACTACTACACTACAGTTCAGACTACTATTCCACAGTTCAAACTATACTACAGTTCAGACTACTACACTACAGATCAGACTACTACATTTCAGACTATTATACTACAGTTCAGACTGGTACACCACAGCTCAGTCTACTACATAACAGTTCAGAGTATTACAGTTCAGAGTATTACACTACAGATCAGACTACTACATTACAGTTCAGACTACTATGCTACAGTTCAGACTACTAAGCTACAGTTCAGACTTTATTACAGTTCAGACAACTATACTACAGTTCAGACTACTACATGACTGTTCAGACTACTATATTACAGTTCAGACTACTATACTACAGATCAGACTACTACAGTTCACGCTACTACACTACAGCTGAGACTACTACAGTTCAGACTACTATACTACAGTTCAGACAACGACAGTACAGATCAGACTACTATACTACAGATCAGACTACTATACTACAGTTCAGACTACTATACAACAGTTCAGACTACTACACCACAGTTCACACTACTAGACTACAGTAGAGACTACTATCCCACAGTTTGAACTATACTACAGTTCAGACTACTGCATTACAGTTCAGACTACTATACTACAGTTCAGACTACTAAACCACATTTCAGACTACTAAAGTAGAGTTCAGACTACTATACTAAAGTTCAGACTACTTTACTACATATCAGACTACTATACCACAGATGAGACTACTACACAACAGTTCAGACTACTACAGTTCAGACTACTACACAACAGTTCAGACTATTACGCCACAGCTCAGTGTACTACATAACAGTTCAGAGTATTACAGTTCAGAGTATTAAACTACAGATCAGACTACTACACTAAAGGTCAAACAACTACAGTTCGGACTACTACACAACAGTTCAGACTACTAGAGTTCAGACTATTATAGTACTGTTCAGAATACTACACCACTGTTCAGAGTACTACACAACAGTTCAGACTACTGCAGTTCAAACTATTATACTATGTTCAGAATACTACACAACAGTTCAGACTACTATACTATAGTTCAGACTACTATTCTACAGTTCAGACTACTATACCACAGTTCTGACGACTACATGACTGTTCAGACAACTATACTACAGTTCAGACTACTATACTACAGTTCACGCTACTACACTACAGGTCCGACTACAACAGTTCAGACTACTATACTACAGTTCAGACTACTACAGTACAGTTCAAACTACTATACTACAGTTCAGTCAACTATACAACTGTTCAGACTGCTAGACTACAGTGCAGTTCACTATACAGCAGTTCAAACAACTACACTACAGTTCAGACTTCTATCCCACAGTTCAAACTATACTACAGTTCAGACTACTACACAACAGTTCAGACTACTACAGTTCAGACTATTATAGTACTGTTCAGAATACTACACTACAGTTCAAAGTACTACACAATAGTTCAGACTACTACACTACAGTTCAGACTACTACACAACAGTTCAGACTACTACAGTTCAGACTATTATAGTACTGTTCAGAATACTACACTACAGTTCAGAGTACTACACAACAGTTCAGACTACTACACTACAGGTCAGACTACTATAGTTCAGACTACTACACAACAGTTCAGACTACTACAGTTCAGACTAATATACCACAGTTCAGACTACTCCAATACAGCTCAGACTACTATACTACAGTTGAGACTACTTTACTGCATTTCAGACTACTATACTACAGTTCAGACTACTATGCTACAGTTCAGACTACTGACCTACAGTTCAGACTACTATGCTACAGTTCAGACTACTATGCTACAGTTCAGACTATACTACAGTTCAGACTACTATACTACATTTCAGACTACTACAGTACAGTTCAGACTACTACAGTAGAGTTCAGACTACTACACCACAGTTTAGACTACTAGACTACAGTTCAGACTACTAAAGAAGAGTTCAGACTACTATACTAAAGTTCAGACTACTTTACTACATTTCAGACTACTATACTACAGATCAAATTAATACACAACAGTTCAGAGTACTACAGTTCAGACTATTGTGGTACTGTTAAGAATACTACACTACAGTTCAGAGTACTACACAACAGATCAGACTACTGCACAACAGTTCAGACTACTACAGTTCAGACTATACTACAATTCAGACTACTACACTACAGTTCAGACTACTATTATACATTTCAGACTATACTATTGTTCAGACTACTACACTACAGTTCAGACTACTATACTACAGTTCAGACTACTACACTAGAGTTCAGACTAATATTCTACAGTTCAGTCTACACTATAGTTCAGACGACTACACTACAGTTCAGATTACTATAATACAGTTCAGACTACTATGCTACATTTCAGACTACTATACCACAGTTCAGACTACTACAGTACAGTTCAGACTACTTTACTACATTTCAGACTACTATACTACAGTTTAAACTACTTTACTACAGCTCAGACTACTACACTACAGTTCAGAGTACTACACCACAGTTCAAACTATGCTACAGTTCAGACTGCTACACTACAGGTCAGACTACTACACTACAGTTCAGACTACTATACTACATTTTAGACTACAACTTTACAGTTCAGACTACTATAATACAGTTCAGACGACTTTACAACATTTCAGACGACTACACAACAGTTCAGACTACTACATGTCAGACTATTATACTACAGTTCAGACTGGTACACCACAGATCAGTCTACTACATAACAGTTCAGAGTATTACAGTTCAGAGTATTACACTACAGATCAGACTACTAAACTACAGTTCATAGTACTACACTACAGATCAGACTACTACACTACAGTTCAGACTACTACAGTTCAGACTATTATAGTACTGTTCAGAATACTACACTACAGTTCAGACTACTACACAACAGTTCAGACTACTATACTACAGTTCAGACTATACTACAGTTCAGACTACTACACTACAGTTCAGACTACTATTATACATTTCAGACTATACTATTGTTCAGACTACTACACTACAGTTCAGACTACTATACTACAGTTCATACTACTACACTACAGTTCAGATTACTATAATACATTTCTGACTACTATGCTACATTTCAGACTACTATAGCACAGTTCAGACTACTACAGTACAGTTCAGACTACTTTACTACATTTCAGACTACTATACTACAGTTTAAACTACTTTACTACAGCTCAGACTACTACACTACAGTTCAGACTACTATACTACAGTCCAGACTATACTACAGCTCAGACTACCATTCTACAGTTCAGATTACTATAATACAGTTCAGACTACTATACTACATTTTAGACTACATCTTTACAGTTCAGACTACTATAATACAGTTCAGACTACTTTACTACATTTCAGACGACTATACTACAGTTCAGACTACTATACAACAGTTCAGACTACTATACTACAGTTCAGACTACTACATTACAGTTCAGACTACTATACTACAGTTCAGACTACTACACTCCAGTTCAGACTACTACACAACAGTTCAGACTACTATCCTACAGTTCAGATTACTAAAATACACCTCAGACTACTATACTACATTTTAGACAACTATACAACATTTCAGACTACTATACTACAGTTCAGACTACTATACTACAGTTCAGACTACTATTCTACAATTCAGACTATACTTCAGTTCAGACTACTACACTACAGTTCAGATTACTTTAATTGAGTTCAGACTATTATACTACATTTTAGACTACTATACCACAGTTCAGACTACTACAGTACAGTTCAGACTACTATACTACAGTTCAGACTACTTTACTCCATTTCATACTACGATACTACAGTTCAAACTACTATACTACAGTTCAGAATAATATACAAGAGTTTAGACTACAAAAGTTTAGACTACTGCACTACAGTTCAGACTGCTATTATACAGTTCAAACTATACTTCAGTTCAGACTACTATACTACAGTTCAGACAACTACACTACAGTTCAGACTACTATACTACAGTTCAGACTTCTATTCTACAGTTCAGGCTACTATACTAAAGTTCAGACCACTATTCTACAGTTCAGACTAGTATACTACAGTTCAGACTACTACATGACAGGTCAAACTACTATACTACAGTTCAGATTACTATTATACAGTTCAGACTACTATACTACACTTCAGACTACTACATGACAGTTCAGACTACTACACTGCAGTTCAGACTACTACGCTACAGTTCAGACTACTACGCTACAGTTCAGACTACTACGCTACAGTTCAGACTACTTTACTACATTTCAGACCTCTATACTACAGTTCAGACTCCTGCGCTACAGTTCAGACTATACTACAGTTCAGACTACTATTCTACAGTTCAGACTACTATACCACAGTTCAGACTACTATAATACAGTTCGGTCTACTATACTACAGTTCAGACTACTTTACCACATATCAGACTACTATACTTCAATTCAAACTACTATACTACAGCTCAGACTACTATACTACAGTACAGACTACATGACAGTTCAGACTACTACACTACAGTTCAGACTACCATGCCTCAGTTCAAACTACTACAGTTCAGACAACTTTACTACAGATCAGACTACTATACTACAGTTCAGACTGCTACACTACAGTTCAGACTACTACACCACAGTTCAGACTACTACGCTACAGTTCAGACTACTCTACTACAGTTCAGACTACTATAATACAGTTCGGTCTACTATACTACAGTTCAGACTACTTTACTACATTTCAGACCTCTATACAACAGTTCAGACTAATGCACTACAGTTCAGACTAAACTACAGTTCAGGCTACTACATTACAGTTCAGACAACTACACTACAGTTAAGACTATTCTACAGTTCAGACCTCTCTACAGTTCAGACTACTGTACCACAGTCCAGACTACTACATTACAGTTCAGACTACTATACTACATACAGACTCCTACACTACAGTTCAGACTATACTATAGTTCAGACTACTATACTACAGTTCAGACTACTACAGTTCAGACTACTATACTACAGTTCAGACTACTATACTACAGTTCAGATGATACTGCAGTTCAGACTACTACACTACAGTTCAGACTACTATACTACAGTTCAGACTACTATGATACAGTTCAGACTACTACACTACAGTTCAGACTATACTACAGTCAGACTATACTACAGTTCAGACTACTATACTACAGTTCAGACTACTATGCTACAGTTAAGACTACTATACTACAGTTCAGACTACTATTCCCCATTTCAGACTACTACAATACAGTTCAGACTACTATGCTACAGTTCAGACTACTATACTACAGTTCAGACTACTATTCCCCATTTCAGACTACTACAATACAGTTCAGACTACTATGCTACAGTTCAGACTACTACACTACAGTTCAGACTACTATACTACAGTTCAGACTACTACACTACAGTTCAGACTACTATACTACCGTTCAGACTACAACACTACAGTTCAGACTGCTACACTACAGTTCAGACTACTATACTACAGTTCAGACTACTACGCTACAGGTCAGACTACTTTACTACATTTCAGACTACTATACTACAGATCAAATTAATACACAACAGTTCAGAGTACTACAGTTCAGACTATTGTGGTACTGTTAAGAATACTACACTACAGTTCAGAGTACTACACAACAGATCAGACTACTGCACAACAGTTCAGACTACTACAGTTCAGACTATACTACAATTCAGACTACTACACTACAGTTCAGACTACTATTATACATTTCAGACTATACTATTGTTCAGACTACTACACTACAGTTCAGACTACTATACTACAGTTCAGACTACTACACTAGAGTTCAGACTAATATTCTACAGTTCAGTCTACACTATAGTTCAGACGACTACACTACAGTTCAGATTACTATAATACAGTTCAGACTACTATGCTACATTTCAGACTACTATACCACAGTTCAGACTACTACAGTACTGTTCAGACTACTTTACTACATTTCAGACTACTATACTACAGTTTAAACTACTTTACTACAGCTCAGACTACTACACTACAGTTCAGACTACTACACCACAGTTCAAACTATGCTACAGTTCAGACTGCTACACTACAGGTCAGACTACTACACTACAGTTCAGACTACTATACTACAGTCCAGACTATACTACAGCTCAGACTACCATTCTACAGTTCAGAGTACTATAATACAGTTCAGACTACTATACTACATTTTAGACTACAACTTTACAGTTCAGACTACTATAATACAGTTCAGACTACTTTACTACATTTCAGACGACTATACTACAGTTCAGACTACTATACAACAGTTCAGACTACTATACTACAGTTCAGACTACTACATTACAGTTCAGACTACTATACTACAGTTCAGACTACTACACTCCAGATCAGACTACTACACAACAGTTCAGACTACTATCCTACAGTTCAGATTACTAAAATACACCTCAGACTACTATACTACATTTTAGACAACTATACAACATTTCAGACTACTATACTACAGTTCAGACTACTATACTACAGTTCAGACTACTATTCTACAATTCAGACTATACTTCAGTTCAGACTACTAAACTACAGTTCAGATTACTTTAATTGAGTTCAGACTATTATACTACATTTTAGACTACTATACCACAGTTCAGACTACTACAGTACAGTTCAGACTACCATACTACAGTTCAGACTACTTTACTACATTTCATACTACTATACTACAATTCAAACTACTATACCCCAGTTCAGAATAATATACTTCAGTTTAGACTACTACAGTTTAGACTACTGCACTAGAGTTCAGACTACTATTCTACAGTTCAAACTATACTTCAGTTCAGACTACTATACTACAGTTCAGACTACTACACTACAGTTCAGACCACTACACTACAGTTCAGACTACTATACTACAGTTCAGACTTCTATACTACAGTTCAGACTACTATACTACAGTTCAGACTACTATACTACAGTTCAGACTATTCTACAGTTCAGACTATTCTGCAGTTCAGACTACTGTACCACAATCCAGACTACTACTTTACAGTTCAGACTTCTATACTTCATACAGACTCCTAAACTACAATTCAGACTATACTATAGTTCAGACTACTATACTACAGTTCAGACTACTATACTACAGTTCAGACTACTATTCCCCATTTCAGACTACTACAATACAGTTCAGACTACTATGCTACAGTTCAGACTACTACATGACAGTTCAGACTACTATACTATAGTTCAGACTACTATACTACAGTTCAGACTACTATACTACAGTTCAGACTACTATACTACAGTTCAGACTATTCTACAGTTCAGACTATTCTGCAGTTCAGACTACTGTACCACAATCCAGACTACTACTTTACAGTTCAGACTTCTATACTTCATACAGACTCCTAAACTACAATTCAGACTATACTATAGTTCAGACTACTATACTACAGTTCAGACTACTATACTACAGTTCAGACTACTATTCCCCATTTCAGACTACTACAATACAGTTCAGACTACTATGCTACAGTTCAGACTACTACATGACAGTTCAGACTACTATACTATAGTTCAGACTACTATACTACAGTTCAGACTACTATTCCCCATTTCAGACTACTACAATACAGTTCAGACTACTGTACCACAGTCCAGACTACTACCTTACAGTTCAGACTACTATACTACATACAGACTCCTACACTACAGTTCAGACTATACTATAGTTCAGACTACTATACTACAGTTCAGACTACTACAGTTCAGACTACTATACTACAGTTCAGACTACTATACTACAGTTCAGACGATACTGCAGTTCAGACTACTACAGTACATGTGAGACTACTATACTACAGTTCAGATTACTATACAACAGTTCAGACTGCTACACCACAATTCAGACTACTAGACTACTGTGCAGACCGCTATACAACAGTTCAAACTGCTACACTGCAGTTCAGACTACTACGCTACAGTTCAGACTACTACGCTACAGTTCAGACTACTACGCTACAGTTCAGACTATACTATAGTTCAGACTACTATACTACAGTTCAGACTACTATACTACAGTTCAGACTGCTACACTACAGTTCAGACTACTACACTACAGTTCAGACTACTACGCTACAGTTCAGACTACTCTACTACAGTTCAGACTACTATAATACAGTTCGGTCTACTATACTACAGTTCAGACTACTTTACTACATTTCAGTCCTCTATACAACAGTTCAGACTAATGCACTACAGTTCAGACTAAACTACAGTTCAGGCTACTACATTACAGTTCAGACAACTACACTACAGTTAAGACTATTCTACAGTTCAGACTACTCTACAGATCAGACTACTGTACCACAGTCCAGACTACTACATTACAGTTCAGACTACTATACTACATACAGACTCCTACACTACAGTTCAGACTATACTATAGTTCAGACTACTATACTACAGTTCAGACTACTACAGTTCAGACTACTATACTACAGTTCAGACTACTATACTACAGTTCAGATGATACTGCAGTTCAGACTACTACAGTACATGTGAGACTACTATACTACAGTTCAGATTACTATACAACAGTTCAGACTGCTACACCACAAGTCAGACTACTAGACTACAGTGCAGACCACTATACAAAAGTTCAAACTGCTATACTACAGTTCAGACTACTATACTACAGTTCAGACTCCTGCAGTAAAGTTCAGACTATACTACAGTTCAGACTACTACACTACAGTTCAGACTACTATGCTACATTTCAGACTACTACACTACAGTTCAGACTACTACACTACAGTTCAGACTACTACACTACAGTTCAGACTCCTGCACTACAGTTCAGACTACTACACTACAGTTCAGACTACTATGCTACAGTTCAGACTACTATGCTACATTTCAGACTACTATAATACAGTTCAGACTACTATACTACAGTTTAGACTACTATACTACAGTTCAGAGTATTCTACAGTTCAGACTACTACACTACAGCTCAGACTACTATACTACAGTTCAGACTACTATGCTACAGTTCAGACTACTACAATACAGTTCAGACTACTATGCTATAGTTCAGACTACTACATGACAGTTCAGACTACTATAATACAGTTCAGACTACTATACTACAGTTCAGACTACTATTCCCCATTTCAGACTACTACAATACAGTTCAGACTACTATGCTACAGTTCAGACTACTACATGACAGTTCAGACTACTATACTACAGTTTAGACTACTTTAATACAGTTCAGCGTATTCTACAGTTCAGACTCCCGCACTACAGTTCAGACTATACTACAGTTCAGACTACTATACTACAGTTCAGACTACTATTCCCCATTTCAGACTACTACAATACAGTTCAGACTACTATGCTACAGTTCAGACTACTACATGACAGTTCAGACTACTATACTACAGTTTAGACTACTATACTACAGTTCAGCGTATTCTACAGTTCAGACTACTATACTATAGTTCAGACTATACTACACTACAGTTCAGACTACTACATTACAGTTCAGACTACTACACTACAGTTCAGCCTACTACACTACAGTTCAGACTACTGTACCACAGTTCAGACTACTACACTACAGTTCAGACTACAACATTACAGTTCAGACTACTATACTACAGTTCAGACTCCTACACTACAGTTCAGACTCCTACACTACAGTTCAGACTACTATACTACAGTTCAGACTACTATACTACTGTTCAGACTCCTGCACTACAGTTCAGACTACAACATTACGGTTCAGACTACTATACTACAGTTCAGACAACAACACTACATTTCAGACTACTATACTACAGTTCAGACTATTACAGTACAGATCAGACTACTATACTACAATTCAGTCTACTACACTACAGTTCAGACTACTACACTACAGTTCAGACTACTACACTACAGTTAAGACTACTATACTACAGTTAAGACTACTATACTACAGTTCAGACTACTATACTACAGTTCAGACTATTACAGTACAGTTCAGACTGCTATACTACAGTTCAGACTACTATACTACAGCTCAGACTACAATACTACAGTTCAGACTACTGTACCACAGTCCAGACTACTACCTTACAGTTCAGACTACTATACTACATACAGACTCCTACACTACAGTTCAGACTATACTATAGTTCAGACTACTATACTACAGTTCAGACTACTACAGTTCAGACTACTATACTACAGTTCAGACTACTATACTACAGTTCAGACTACTATACTACAGTTCAGACGATACTGCAGTTCAGACTACTACAGTACATGTGAGACTACTATACTACAGTTCAGATGATACTGCAGTTCAGACTACTACAGTACATGTGAGACTACTATACTACAGTTTAGATTACTATACAACAGTTCAGACTGCTACACCACAAGTCAGACTACTAGACTACAGTGCAGACCACTATACAACAGTTCAAACTGCTATACTACAGTTCAGACTACTATCCCACAGTTCAAACTATACTACAGTTCAGACTACTATACTACAGTTCAGACTCCTGCACTAAAGTTCAGACTATACTACAGTTCAGACTACTACACTACAGTTCAGACTACTATGCTACATTTCAGACTACTACACTACAGTTCAGACTACTACACTACAGTTCAGACTACTACACTACAGTTCAGACTCCTGCACTACAGTTCAGACTACTACACTACAGTTCAGACTACTATGCTACAGTTCAGACTACTATACTACAGTTTAGACTACTATACTACAGTTCAGAGTATTCTACAGTTCAGACTACTACACTACAGTTCAGACTACTATACTACAGTTCAGACTACTATGCTACAGTTCAGACTACTACACTACAGTTCAGACTCCTACACTACAGTTCAGACTCCCGCACTACAGTTCAGACTATACTACAGTTCAGACTACTATACTACAGTTCAGACTACTATACTACAGTTCAGACTACTATTCCCCATTTCAGACTACTACAATACAGTTCAGACTACTATGCTACAGTTCAGACTACTACATGACAGTTCAGACTACTATACTATAGTTCAGACTACTATACTACAGTTCAGACTACTATTCCCCATTTCAGACTACTACAATACAGTTCAGACTACTATGCTACAGTTCAGACTACTACATGACAGTTCAGACTACTATACTACAGTTTAGACTACTATACTACAGTTCAGCGTATTCTACAGTTCAGACTCCCGCACTACAGTTCAGACTATACTACAGTTCAGACTGCTATACTACAGTTCAGACTACTATTCCCCATTTCAGACTACTACAATACAGTTCAGACTACTATGCTACAGTTCAGACTACTACATGACAGTTCAGACTACTATACTACAGTTTAGACTACTATACTACAGTTCAGCGTATTCTACAGTTCAGACTACTATACTATAGTTCAGACTATACTACACTACAGTTCAGACTACTACATTACAGTTCAGACTACTACACTACAGTTCAGACTACTACACTACAGTTCAGACTACTGTACCACAGTTCAGACTACTACACTACAGTTCAGACTACAACATTACAGTTCAGACTACTATACTACAGTTCAGACTCCTACACTACAGTTCAGACTCCTACACTACAGTTCAGACTACTATACTACAGTTCAGACTACTATACTACTGTTCAGACTCCTGCACTACAGTTCAGACTACAACATTACAGTTCAGACTACTATACTACAGTTCAGACTACAACACTACAGTTCAGACTACTATAGTACAGTTCAGACTATTACAGTACAGATCAGACTACTATACTACAATTCAGACTACCACACTACAGTTCAGACTACTACACTACAGTTCAGACTACTACACTACAGTTAAGACTACTATACTACAGTTAAGACTACTATACTACAGTTCAGACTACTATACTACAGTTCAGACTATTACAGTACAGTTCAGACTGCTATACTACAGTTCAGACTACTATACTACAGCTCAGACTACGAGACTACTGTTCAGACTACTATACTACAGTTCAGACTACAATACTACAGTTCAGACTACAATACTACTGTTCAGACTACAACACTACAGTTCAGACTACTATACTACAGTTCAGGGTGTTACGTATAGTAGCGGTAGAAGCAGTAGTTGTGTATGTTTCAGTCGCTATAGAATCGTGAACCTTTCACCAAGGCACTTCTGTACAGAAACAATCTAAAAACACCTACCATACACACAAGTCCAGAATACATACAGAACTAGTATTATCAATCCCTATTTATTTTATTTGATTATTTTTACATGTATTTATTATTTGTAGTACTAAATGACAATCATGAAGGGAGTCACTAGTTTTATCGAAGAGGACATTACATTTATTTTATTTGTTCAATATGTTTTTTGTTGTTGTATTAATTAAAACATTTGCTCCCAGAGCAAATAGTCACTCTCCAAAATAATAGTTTATGTAATAAAATGGTTTAAAAATGGTTTATTCTTTAAATAAAGTCATTCAACTGTGAAACCTGTTTTTTTTAAATATATCTTGATGTACAGTGTATAGACTTACCTTTATGCAGCAGCTGCACAGTAGAATATTGTTCAGAATATCCAGTTTTATATTTCTATTGAGGAAGTGGCTTGTAACGTGCTAACCTTTAGCTGGTATTACCTACTCTAGAGTTGTGTGACTCTAATCATATCTATTATCCCAATATCTACAATATCAATCCCCAGTTCTAGATCCCAAAAAGCGTAGAAGCGGATTGATTCATGTCACTGTGAAGACGCTCGTTCAGTACTGGATGTCATAATGTACCAAATCAGTATTATTGATTAATAATAATAATAGTAAGGAAGGAATGACAACGATTCTTATACACTGAAAAGAGACTCTTCTGAGAACCTTATCAATAAAAAGTAATTGTTTACTTCATTCATTGGCGTCAAGTTTTATTTTCGTCTTCACTGGGGGCTCATACTTGCAAACATTAGAATAAGTTAACATTTTTCTCCGTCTCTCAGCCAATTAAAATTGTTGACGTAGTTGCATTGGATCAAACGCTGCATAATAGCTTTTCTCGTCAAATAACCTGCCACATGCTATTTTAACCTGATCCGGCTGGCAGTGATTATTTCCTGTAACAAATTCCGCATCAGCCTATCAAAGATCTTAAACGTTATATCCACCAAGCAGAGGGATATTTGAAACCTCCAAATTCAAGGTTTCCTTTCGTTCCTCTTGGTCGGTCTCAAAGGTAAGGTGCGGTATCATCACGGTATCTCTGTGCATTCAAATTGCCATCGATAAAATGAAATTGTGTTCGTTGTCTGTAGCTTATGCCTGCCGATACCATAACCCCACCGCCACCATGGGGCACTCTGCTCACAACATTGACATCAGCAAACCACTCATCCACACAACGCCATACACGCTGTCTGCCATCTGCCCTGCACAGTTGAAACTAGGATTCATCTGTGAAGAGCACACTTTTCCAGCATGCCAGTGGCTATTGAAGCTGAGCGTTTGCCCACTGAAGACGGTTATGATGCCGAACTCCAGTCAGGTCAAGACTCTGGTGAGGACAATGAGCATGCAGATGAGCTTCCCTGAGACGGTTTCTGACAGTTTGTGCAGAAGTTCTTCGGTTGTGCAAACCCACAGTTTCATCAGCTGTCTTAGTGGCTGGTCTCAGATGATTCCGCAGGTGAAGAAGCCAGATATGGAGGTCCTGGTTACACGTGGTGTGCGGTTGTGAGGCCGTACTTTCAATTCTCTAAAACAACGTTGGAGGCGGCTTATGGTAGAGAAATTAACATTACATTATCTGGCAGCAGCTCTGGTGGACATTCCTGCAGTCAGAATGCCAATTGCAAGCTCCCTCAAAACTTGAGACATCTGTGGCATTATGTTGTGGACAAAACTGCACATTTTAGAGTGGCATTTTATTGTCCCCAGCACAAGGTGCACCTGTGTAATGATCACGCCGTTTAATCACCTTCTTGGTATGCCACACCTGTCAGGTGGGTGGATTATCTTAGCAATGGAGAAATGCTCACTAACAGGGATGTAAACAAATTTGTGCACAACATTTGAGAGAAATAAGCTTTTTGTGCTTTTGGAACATTTTCTGTGATCTTTTATTTCAGCTCATGAATCGTGGGACCAACACTTTACATGTTGTATTTATATTTTTGTTCAGTATAATATAGCCTAAAATAATGACAATTATTTATGTAACAGTGCCAGTAGCCTATGTGTTGTTTGCAAGAGGGACTCCCAACAAGAAGCTCCTCATTATGTATTCGTAATCTTCATTTACAAGGTTTTGCCTGCACTTCTCTTCTCAAAACACTAACACAATAAACGTAATTCTACATTTCAAAGGGAGGTTAAAACTTGTGAGATTTGAACCGTTGCCACAATCTGCGACAATTATGTGGAGTTCGACACACTACACAAAAAACTATTTGACTAGACGGTCAAACAGTTGCTTAGATTATCAGAATGTGGGGTTGGAGATTAGCGAGTAATATACTCGGAAGCGGTGGATGGTGTGCACGCCTCCTGAGTCGGACTAGAAGTCCACTCCGAATATCTCTTCTCCGCCGGCGGCGTCTTGGAGAAACCTCTGGGATGAGTTCAATTGCCCTGGGGGGTACGAACAAAGTATCCAATTCGGGAAAGTCGTATTCCTGGTCGCAATACTGATGCGCTTATATCCAAAATGTATTTCCGGCTATATGTAATAACACATAAAATGTTCTGGGCTAATAATGTAAGAAATATCCACAGAAAAAAAATACTGCAAAGTTGCTTAGGAGCTAGAGGCAGAGCTGCCATGTTTGTCTGCGTCATCTTACTTACGTAATGTTCAGTCTCTGGACAATAAAGTAGACGAGCTCAGGGCGAGGATCTCCTTCTAGAGAGACATCAGGGACTGTAACATACTCTATTTCACAGAATCATGGCTCTCTCGGTATATAGTGTCCCCATCCATACAGCCAGCTGGGTTCTCAGTTCTTCAAGCAGACAGGAATAAAGAACTCTCCGGGAAGAAGAAAGGCGGTGGTGTATATTTCATGTTTAACTACTCATGGTGTGATTGTCATAACATACAGAAACTCAAGTCCTTTTGTTCACCCGACTTAGACTACCTCACAATCAAATCTTAACCGTATTAACTCCCAAGAGAATTCTCTTCGGGTTTTAGTCACAGCTACGTATATTCCCCCAAGCCGATAACACGAAAGCCCTCAAGGAACTAGACTGTAAACGACATATCCTGAGGCCACATTTATTGTAGCCGAGGATTTTAACAAAGCAAATTTGAAGAAAACGCTACCAAAGTTGTATCAACACATTGATTGTAGTACTCGCTCTGGAAAAAACACTAGACCACTGCTACTCGCCCTTTCAAGATACCTATAAGGCCCTCCCCCATCCTCCCTTCAGCAAATCAGATCACAACTCCATTTTGCTCCTCCCTTCCTATAGGCAGAAACTCAAACAGGAAGTACCCGTGCTAAGGTCTATTCAACGCTGGTCTGACGAATGATCACGCAGACTGGGATATGTTCCAGGTAGCCTCTGAGAATAACAT
Organism: Salmo salar; assembly: GCF_965601325.2. Classification (NCBI taxonomy): domain Eukaryota; kingdom Metazoa; phylum Chordata; class Actinopteri; order Salmoniformes; family Salmonidae; genus Salmo; species Salmo salar. The sequence goes on from NC_138299.1 coordinate 92,026,457, forward strand.
TGACATATACACGGACACGGTGACTGAGTTCATCAAGGAAGTGTATAGGGGATGTTGTTCCCACGATGACTAAAAAAACCTATCCAAACCAGATACCATGGATAGATGGCAGAATTCGCACAAAACTCAAAGTGCGAACCACCACATTTAACCATGGCAAGAAAGGATCAGTCTATAATTTTAATGGTAGGTTTATTTGAACAGTGAGAGACAGAATAACAACAAAAATATCCAGAAAAACGCATGTTAAAAATGTTATAAATTGATTTGCATTTTAATGAGGGAAATAAGTATTTGACCCCCTCTCAATCAGAAAGATTTCTGGCTCCCAGGTGTCTTTTATACAGGTAACGAGTTGAGATTAGGAGCACACTCTTAAAGGGAGTGCTCCTAATCGCAGCTTGTTACATGTAAAAAAGACACCTGTCCACAGAAGCAATCAATCAATCAGATTCCAAACTCTCCACCATGGCCAAGACGAAAGAGCTCTCCAAGGATGTCAGGGACAAGATTGTAGACCTACACAAGGCTGGAATGGGCTACAAAACCATCGCCAAGCAGCTTGGTGAGAAGGTGACAACATTTGGTGTGATTATTCGCAAATGGAAGAAACACAAAAGAACTGTCAATATCCCTCGGCCTGGGGCTCCATGCAAGATCTCAACTCGTGGGGTTGCAATGATCATGAGAACGGTGAGGAATCAGCCCAGAACTACACGGGAGGATCTTGTCAATGATCTCAAGGCAGCTGGGACCATAGTCACCAAGAAAACAATTGGTAACACACTAAGCCGTGAAGGACTGAAATACTGCAGCGCCCGCAAGGTCCCCCTGCTCAAGAATACATATACATGCCCGTCTGAAGTTTGCCAATGAACATCTGAATGATTCAGAGGACAACTGGGTGAAAGTGTTGTGGTCAGATGAGACCAAAATGGAGCTCTTTGGCATCAACTCAACTCGCCGTGTTTGGAGGAGGAATGCTGCCTATGACCCCAAAAACACCATCTCCACCGTCAAACATGGAGGTGGAAACATTATGCTTTGGGGGTGTTTTTCTGCTAAGGGGACAGGACAACTTCACCGCATCAAAGGGACGATGGACGGGGCCATGTACCGTCAAATCTTGGGTGAGAACATCCTTCCCTCAGCCAGGGCATTGAAAATGGGTCGTGGATGGGTATTCCAGCATGACAATGACCCAAAACACACGGCCAAGGCAACAAAGGAGTGGCTCAAGAAGAAGCACATTAAGGTCCTGGAGTGGCCTAGCCAGTCTCCAGACCTTAATCCCATAGAAAATCTGTGGAGGGAGCTGAAGGTTCGAGTTGCCAAACGTCAGCCTCAAAACCTTAATGACTTGGAGAAGATCTGCAAAGAGGAGTGGGACAAAATCCCTCCTGAGATGTGTGCAAATCTGGTGGCCAACTACAAGAAACGTCTGACCTCTGTGATTGCCAACAAGGGTTTTGCCACCAAGTACTAAGTCATGTTTTGCAGAGGGGTCAAATACTTATTTCCCTCATTAAAATGCAAATCATTTTATAACATTTTTGACATGCGTTTTTCTGGATTTTTGTTGTTGTTGTTATTCTGTCTCTCACTGTTCAAATAAACCTACCATTAAAATGATAGACTGATCATTTCTTTGTCAGTGGGCAAACGTACAAAATCAGCACGGGATCAAATACTTTTTTTCCCCCACTGTATGTCTGCCAGATTATCTGATGGGAACAGCTAACATAGGGGAAAATTCCAACACCAGTTAAGAGCGTGTAAATAGAATGTAATTCTCTTTTTATGCACCTTTCTCTCTATGCGTATTCTGACCTTGAATTAAAGCATGATATTCACCCGCTATACATTGGGTGTGGCGATGAAATAAATGAAGGTGTCTGTCTACAGATACGCTGTATTCTGACCTTGACTTAATTCCCTCATAATTCCAACACTTTTACACACAATAAAATAATGAATAAGGTTGAGCAACCTGTTGGTTCCAAGTGGAAAAACATCTACCTTCATTTTTGGAATAGAAATAACACCCTTCTCCATACACTGTAATTTACAACTTGATAAGAGCTATTGATAAGTGCCAGGTAAATGATTAAGCTGTTTGGATAAGGGGATTGTAAATATAACTGACAATTGCTTTAGATCTATTTTACCTTGCGATCGTTGGAGACAAATGTGAAGCCAGTCACATGGCATAAAACTGAAGCACATCGAAATATCACCTTTTCCACAGTGAAGTTTATGAAATACTTCTATAGCCATGTGCACATGACAATGTGGAGTCAAACCTACCGAGTAGATTGAAGATTTCTAGAATGTTTTAATTGTATAACCAGTTAGGATTATTAGGGTAGATTTAGACTACTCTATAGACTACTGTCCAACCCCTACTGTACTCTTTTCTCACCTTCCAATATTTCATAGGTTGAACAATTGAATATGGAAACTTTCAGGATGAATCAAACCACTGTACTATTATGTCACCAATATATTTTGTGCATAAAGGCTCTCCAACCTTTAATTATTATAAATAAAATATTTAGCTAACCTTAAATAATATAAAAGATTAGAGTATTTTTAAATCGACCAATTGGTGCTGAAAAGCTGACGAATTGGCCTTTGTGTATATTTACATGGCTTTCATACATTGATCTCTAATATTCTGAACCTTTCTCTCTGTCGAGAAAATTCGAATGAAAAGGTACAGCGTATTTAAAGGGATGGCTTTAGATAAATGTACTGAAAACACTATTGAATGAAAACTCCACCAGAAAATCTGTTGCCAGCGGGAGGGTTTTCAGTGGGAGGGTTTTCAGCTGAGAAGTGAGTATGAAAGGCTTAACATTCCTAAGTCTGGACGCTATACAGCGTTTGATCGCGTGCATCTACGACAATGTTATTTGGCTGATACATATTTCAAGACCAAGATCGGTCTGCCTCCCCACTGGAGTTCAATCCCTGATATCACCTGTCTGCCTCCCCACTGGAGTTCAATCCCTGATATCACCTGTCTGCCTCCCCACTGGGATTCAAACCCTGATATCACCTGTCTGCCTCCCCACTGGGGTTCAATCCCTGATATCACCTGTCTGCCTCCCCACTGGAGTTCAATCCCTGATATCACCTGTCTGCCTCCCCACTGGGATTCAAACCCTGATATCACCTGTCTGCCTCCCCACTGGGATTCAAACCCTGCTATCACCTGTCTGCCTCCCCACTGGGGTTCAATCCCTGTCTGCCTCCCCACTGGAGTTCAATCCCTGATATCACCTGTCTGCCTCCCCACTGGGATTCAATCCCTGCTATCACCTGTCTGCCTCCCCACTGGAGTTCAATCCCTGATATCACCTGTCTGCCTCCCCACTGGGATTCAATCCCTGCTATCACCTGTCTGCCTCCCCGCTGGGGTTCAATCCCTGTCTGCCTCCCCACTGGAGTTCAATCCCTGATATCACCTGTCTGCCTCCCCGCTGGGGTTCAATCCCTGTCTGCCTCCCCACTGGAGTTCAATCCCTGATATCACCTGTCTGCCTCCCCACTGGGATTCAATCCCTGCTATCACCTGTCTGCCTCCCCACTGGAGTTCAATCCCTGATATCACCTGTCTGCCTCCCCACTGGAGTTCAATCCCTGATATCACCTGTCTGCCTCCCCACTGGAGTTCAATCCCTGCTATCACCTGTCTGCCTCCCCACTGGGATTCAATCCCTGCTATCACCTGTCTGCCTCCCCGCTGGGGTTCAATCCCTGTCTGCCTCCCCACTGGAGTTCAATCCCTGATATCACCTGTCTGCCTCCCCACTGGGATTCAATCCCTGCTATCACCTGTCTGCCTCCCCGCTGGGGTTCAATCCCTGTCTGCCTCCCCACTGGAGTTCAATCCCTGCTATCACCTGTCTGCCTCCCCGCTGGGGTTCAATCCCTGTCTGCCTCCCCACTGGAGTTCAATCCCTGATATCACCTGTCTGCCTCCCCACTGGGATTCAATCCCTGCTATCACCTGTCTGCCTCCCCACTGGAGTTCAATCCCTGATATCACCTGTCTGCCTCCCCACTGGAGTTCAATCCCTGATATCACCTGTCTGCCTCCCCACTGGAGTTCAATCCCTGCTATCACCTGTCTGCCTCCCCACTGGGATTCAATCCCTGCTATCACCTGTCTGCCTCCCCGCTGGGGTTCAATCCCTGTCTGCCTCCCCACTGGAGTTCAATCCCTGATATCACCTGTCTGCCTCCCCACTGGGATTCAATTCCTGCTATCACCTGTCTGCCTCCCCGCTGGGGTTCAATCCCTGCAATCACCTGTCTGCTTCCCCACTGGGATTCAATCCCTGCTATCACCTGTCTGCTTCCCCACTGGGGTTCAATCCCTGCAATCACCCGTCAAATCCACCTCCTGTCTGCCTCCCCACTGGGGTTCAACCCCCGTGTCCACCTCCTGTCTGCCTCCCCACTGGGGTTCAACCCCTGTGTCTACCGCCTGTCTGCCTCCCCACTGGGGTTCAACCCCCGTGTCCACCTCCTGTCTGCCTCCCCACTGGGGTTCAACCCCTGTGTCTACCGCCTGTCTGCCTCCCCACTGGGGTTCATCCCTGTGTCCACCTCTTGTGTGCCTCCCCACTGGGGTTCAACCCCTGTGTCTACCGCCTGTCTGCCTCCCCACTGGGGTTCATCCCTGTGTCCACCTCTTGTGTGCCTCCCCACTGGGGTTCAATCCCTGCAATCACTCGTCAAATCCACCTCCTGTCTGCCTCCCCACTGGGGTTCAATCCCTGTGTCCACCTCCTGTCTGCCTCCCCACGGGTTCAACCCCCGTGTCCACCTCTCCACTCCCCAGCCAAGGTCACGGCAGTCCAACGTGACTCGCCAGCCAAGGTCACGGCAGTCCAACTTGACTCCCCAGCCAAGGTCATGGCAGTTCAGCAGTATAAAAAGACTCGGATCTATCCTGAAACCAATTAATTACTAACCATAGAAATCTATAAACACACTCACAACCTCTACTACAGTAAAACACATTCCAGATACTACCTCTCCAGTAAAACACACACCAGATACTACCTCCACTGTAAAACACACACACCAAATACTACCTCCACTGTAAAACACACACCATATACTACCTCTCCAGTAAAACACACACCAGATACTACCTCTCCAGTAAAACACACACCAGATACTACCTCTCCAGTAAAACACACACCAGATACTACCTCTACTGTAAAACACACACCAGATACTCCCTCTACAGTAAAACACACACCAGACACTACACATACAGTAAAACACACACACACACACCAGATACTACCTCTCCAGTAAAACACACACACACCAAATACTACCTCCACTGTAAAACACACACCAGATACTACCTCTACTGTAAAACACACACCAGATACTACACCTACAGTAAAACACACACCAGATACTACACCTACAGTAAAACACACACCAGACACTACCTCTAGTGTAAAACACACACCAGACACTACCTCTACTGTAAAACACACACACACACACCAGACACTACCTCTACTGTAAAACACAAACACACCAGATACTACCTCTACTGTAAAACACACACCAGATACTACACCTACTGTAAAACACACACCAGATACTACACCTACTGTAAAACACACACACACACACACACACACACCAGATACTACCTCTCCAGTAAAACACACACCAGATACTACACCTACTGTAAAACACACACGCACACCAGATACTACCTCTACTGTAAAAGACACACCAGATACTACCTCTCCAGTAAAACACACACCAGATACTACCTCTCCAGTAAAACACACACCAGATACTACCTCTCCAGTAAAACACACACCAGATACTACCTCTACTGACTAAGACCACCAGAGAGTGAAAGACACCAGACAATGTTGACTGTTTTGGGAATAATTTATTCTTAACGCAAGATTCTCATGTAAGGCAAAGTCATCTACATAAACATTCACCATTTAAAAATGTTTTCATGTTCTCTCCTTCAAGGAATGAGGGTATTAAAAAGAAAATAGCAATCAAATCATATTCATTCAGGATTAAAAAATTCAAACAGGCAAAAATGTTGCAAGCATAGGAACAATATTACATGAAATCAAACATGAAATCTTCATTGTCATTGTCTTTCAAAATGCATTCAATTTGTTGTCATAGGATTCATCTTAAGAAAAACAGGCAACCACAGTAGCTGTTGTGCAAACATAACAGAGAGGATAGTTCAAACTTCAGCATCGTACAGTAGGGGGTTGGCAGGGGGTGGGGTCACTGTAGCTTACTGGCTTCCATTGGTCTAGGTAGCCATGATGGATAGGGCATAGATAGACAGTCATTTGATATGGTGTTTTATGGTGTAGGGAATAAGGGGTGGTTTGACTAGAGCTTTGTTTGGGAGGAGGGATGGAGGGAGGCAGGAGAAGTACCTTGCAGAGGTAAGAGGTTAAAGTGCCCAGGAGAGAAAGTGTGTACGCATGTGTGTGTGTGTGTTCGTTCGTGCATGCGTGTCATCTACAGCAGAACGCCTGAGATCTGAGTGCATATTCTGTGTGTCGTCTTTGAGCAGGAGTTTGTGTTCCACAAGAAGCATTATCTACAGTACAGCGCCTGAGATTTAGGGAACATACACCGGCTACACTGCTACAGAGCAGAGCACAGCCCTGGGAGGGGCTCGGTCAGGTGCGGGAGCACAAGAAGATAGAGGTTATCATATAATGCTACCATGGGTCAGGAGGTACAGGGGTTGGGGCTGGACAGCAGGAGTACAAAGGTTAAGGAGAGAGAGAAGGATTAAGGTGGTAAGGTCAGATGGAGGGATAGTGTGTTAAGTGAGACTGGATCAGGGGTTTACACTCAGAGGTCAAAGGTTAGGTTAAGATGAGAGGGACTTTGCGTTAAGGGTTGGGAGGCAAAGGGTAAGGGTCAGAGCAGGTAAGGGTCAAAGGTAAATGTCAGAGGTTATGTGAGCATGTCCCACAAGCAGCAGCAGCAGAGAGCCGTCCAACAGGCAGTCAGACACGTGTCGCCTGAATCATCTCGTCTCCTCTCCTCCACCACGTACACTAGAGAGAGGAGAAAGAGAGGTAGACATTCATTTAAAGTTAAACCTTTACAACTGCCAGTAAAACATGTTTTATTGTCACATACACCGGATAAGTGCAGTAAAATGTGTTATTTTACAAGGTCAGCCATATAGTACTGCGCCCCTGGAGCAAATTATGGTTAATAGATCTGCTCAAGGGTACAGACAGATTTTTTTCACCTTGTCGGCTTGGGTATTCAGACCGACGACCTTTCAGTTACTGGCCCAACTCTAACCGCTAGGCTACCTGCCACAATTGCAATACACACGTGACGCACACGTTGGCCTAACAACCTACTCTTCTTGTTATCTTTGGTACATTTGCTGTTAGTCATTAATGTGCACACACACAACTTCTGAAGGCTGCCATCTTGAGTGAGGTAAGCTGTGTGTTACCTGAGTGACAAGGTACTGCCGCAGTACAAAGGGACTGTTCTCTAGCAACAGTTGCCAGGCAGTAAGTTACGCTGCCTTCATAACCAAGTGGGAAGGTAGTATTTACCAAGTACAACTGGAAAACATCTATTTGAATGGCCCTCCAACTGGTAATTACTAGTGTGAAACTCATCTATCATCCTGAGATCCCACTTCTTCCACCTGCTGACCTCTGAAATTACCTCGATAAACAGCATTTTTCGGCAGTTTAGTGCAACAAAAAATTATTCATAAAAAGCAATCTATTAATATGTTTTTAACACTATCATTTGTTTACAAGCATGATAGCTGTACTTTAGTTTATGGTTTAGGCAAATTGTTGGCCATTAGCCAATCAGTGTTTCTCAAGTTCAAAGCACATAAATGCGTCCAACTAGTATTTACGACTTCACAACTGGTAAATTCCCAACTCCCACTTGGTTATGAATGCAGCATTAACCTCCCATTGCCTGGTTTCTTAAAGGGGCAGTCCACTATTCACCACTGAGAGGGTCTTATACAGATAAACAAACAAAGGGCAGTCTGGAAAGTTCACTTCCTGCTTTAGACAACACCTTTAAACAATGCCCCTTTAATCATGGTATGACCAGGACAAAATAGTTAATTCAAGCAGAAAATGATCTGGCTATCATGTGATTAGCTTCAACATAGAAACCTTCCACTTTAAGAACACACACCAGGATACTGATATAAAAAGGACAATATAAAACAGCCTCGTTAGTCTTTTACTTTGGACGCTGATAGTGTTCTATCAAAACAAATTATTTTGATGTAGGGAAATTGACCTTTGAATAACCTAATACTTGCCAATCCTAATACTTGCCAATCCTAATAGCACAGGTAATGGAAACGTATTGAATGAAAGACGATTGTGTTAGAATTAGGGTTGCAAAGGGAGGGTGTATTACTGGAAACATTACAATTTTACCAGCAAACTACCAGAATTTTGGTATCTTTCAAAGATGTTATGTAATCACAAGACATCTATCTAGTGACCCTTTTGGGTACTTATCACAGGTGTCTGTAATTATCTCTGGCCCTCTGTGTGGGTTTACCACACGTAAAATATATTAAATCATTAAATATGATGATTTTAAAATAAATTGAATGACAAAAGCTGTAAAACATTACCCTAAATTTAAACAACGTGGCTCGATTCGGGCGTATGTAGCAAAATGTGAAATTGTGTTTTTCCACATCAAATAAATAGCTAGAAAATGGTATATCATACACTACAGTTGAGGAACATTGGGAAAGTAATTCTGCTTTGAAAGTTGATAAACTTGTAACCTCACTTTTGAGAAAATGGACCTTGAATATTTTGGTGCACCTACTGGAGAGCTCTTCTTTGTCTACACCCATTCAGCATCGTTCACACCTTCTTAAGCTTTATCCCCACCCAGCTCTTTAAGGATTCACATGTGAGGCCATGTACTAAACAACCAAAGATTTCAAGACTAAAGGCTGGTTTATACTAGGGGTGTGTTCGTAAATTCAATCTGGAGCGCCAAAGTTTGCTCAGAGTGCGCTCCGGGCATTCGTAAACTCAGAGCGTTTTGCTCTCGGAGCATTCAGAATGCACACTGGACGCTCTGGCCAAGGAGTAGGGTTGATCCGAGCGTTCTGACCTAACAACAACAGTCAAGCCCCCAAGCTAATGTTGGCTAGCTACTGCCAGACACAAATGAAGGAACAGCTCACTGACATTTTACTCGCCCTAGCGGAGCTGGTTAGGCTGTTTTTATGTTATCCAGAGTGTTTGTGACTGCAACTGTGCTGCTGGCAACAATTTAATCATGCTTTTTTTACTGACACCAGCCATATTCAACTGGTGTTAAGCGTTCGTAAATTCGTCAGTTATTCTGCGCTCTGGAATCGGAGTACATAGCCAGAGCGAATTCACCAGCTACGTCTAGCGACAGTTGTCACAGCGACATCATTAACATTCTATTGAAATTGTTATTGCATAGTGGAGTCTTTTGTTTAGACATGTAGCTATGAACCATAATGCCATCTCATAACATTACTACCCTGCATGAATCTAGCAATGCAAATGGCTCTGAGACACAAATAATATTACTACACAGACCATACACGTAACGTTAGCTAGCGAGCCAGCCAGGTAACTTTAGCTAACTAGATAACAGTACGCTTTAACTGAAATGAAAACGACTGACAAAATTAGAAACGTGTAATATCTGAAAATGTAGCTAGCTAGACTATGGACGCTTCTCCCACTCTGTCACGGTTGCCTTAGTTTGAAGATGTAAATCAGGAGACAGGTGTTTTACACAACAGCCTTCTGTGTGTTCTCTTTTCGACTCTGTCTGCATATTTGCAATCAAATGCCAAAATGTTCTCCATCTCCTTAGCTATCATACTCTAATTCCACCAGGTATTCCACTGATTTGAAAACCCGGTCCTCCAGAAAGTGGAGACCAACATGTTTGCAGTTCTACTACATGATATCTTTCAAAAAGTCTCGTTAGAAAGGATTACCTACACATACTGACCAACTCATGTTATAGACAGAAGCATGCTACATGGCAGACCAATCCAAAGTCATCTCTAGGCATTTCCAGCCCATCCATTATCTCAGCAAATCATGGCTAGCAGGAAGGTCCCTGACTTTTTCCTTAGCTAAAACTAGGCTCGTAATTTAACAATTGTATTCGTATTTACAGATGACATACACGTTTGTAATTAAGACACATGAAAGTTCACATGTTCCATAAGCCATTTCTGCCGAAAATAAGCATTTTGATTTTAAAAAATGGTTTATGTTTAAAACGCCTGGTTTCCTGAAATGAGTCGCAAATATTAACTATCAACTTAGTGAATACCATATGTGTTTAATATGAGGATTTCAGCATGAAATATCCTTTAACTTTTTACACACCTATTGATTTGACTATGTCAGTATGTCTTTGTCGTCAATGCTTTGGCGTCAAACTGGTGGCAGTGGGAAAAACAAATCAATTGAAAATAATGCCATTGTTGATTAGATGCTTTTTTCATTAATTAGTCAATTTTCTCTTTAACCATATGATCTATCTACCAGAAACTCATGGACAATATGGAAACAAAAATATATATATAAATAAAAGTCAAGGGGTCTGAATACTTTCTGAAGGCACTATGTGTGTGTGTGTGTGTGTGTGTGTGTGTATACACACACACACACACACACACACACACACACACACACACACACACACACACATACATACACACACAGTGCCTTCAGAAAGTATTCAGACCCCTTGACTTTTTCCACGTTACAGCCTTATTCTAAAATGGATTAAAAATAAGAATTCTAAGCAATCTACACGCCATACCCCACAATGACAAAGCAAAAACAGGTTTTTTGAAATTTTTGCAATGTATTAAAAGTAAAAAAAAAACAGAAATACCATATTTACATGAGTATTCAGACCCTTTGCTATGAGACTCAAAATTGAGGTCAGGTGCATCCTGTTTCCATTGATCATCCTTGAGATGTTTCTACAAATTGATTGGAGTCCACCTGTGGTAAAATCAATTGATTGGACATGATTTGGAAAGGCACACACCTGTCTATATAAGGACCCACAGTTGACAGTGCATGTCAGAGCAAAAACCAAGCATGAGGTCAAAGGAATTATCCGTAGAGCTCCGAGACAGGATTGTGTCAAAAAAAAATTCTGCAGTACTGAAGGTCCCCAAGAACACAGTGGCCTCCATCATTCTTAAATGGTAGAAGTTTGGAACCACCAAGACTCTTCCTAGAGTTGGCCGCCCAGCCAAACTGATCAATCGGGGGAGAAGGGGCTTGGTCAGGGAGGTGGTCACTCTGACAGAGCTCTAGAGTTTCTCTGGGGTGATGGGAGAATCTTCCAGAAGGACAACCATCTCTGCAGCACTCCACCAATCAGGACTATATGGTAGAGTGGCCAGACAGAAGCCAATCCTCAGTAAAAGGCACATGACAGCCTGCTTGGAGTTTGCCAAAAGGCACCTAAAGACTCTCAGACCATGAAACCAAGATGTAACTCTTTGGCCTGAATGCCAAGCATCACGCCTGGAGGAAACCTGGCACCATCATTACGGTGAAGCATGGTGGTGGCAGCATCATGCTGTAGGAATGTTTTTCAGCGGCAGGAACTGGGTGACTAGTCAGGATCAAAGGAAAGATGAATGGAGCAAAGTTCAGAAAGATCCTTGATGAAGTCCTGAGCGCTCTGGAGCAGGTTCTCAGACTGGGGTGAAAGTTCACCCCCCAACAGGACAACGACCCTAAGCACACAGCCAAGACAACGCAGGAGTGGCTTCGGGACAAGTCTCTGAATGTCCTTGAGTGGCCCAGCCAGAGCCCGGACTTGAACACAATCGAACAGCTCTGGAGAGACCTGAAAATAGCTGTGCAGAAACGCTCCCCATCCAACCTGACAGAGCTTGAGAGGATCTGCAGAGAAGAATGGGAGAAACTCCCCAAATACAGGTGTGCCAAGGTTGTAGTGTCATACCCAAGAAGACTCGATGCTGTCCAATGTGCTTCAACAAAGTACTGAGTAAAGGGTCTGAATTCTTATGTAAATGTGTTATTTCAGACTTGCAATAAATTAGCAAAAATGTATAAAAACCTGTTTTTGCTTTGTCATTATGGGGTATTGTGTGTAGATTGAGGGGAACAAAAATATTTAATACATTTTAGAATAAGGCTGTAAAGTAACAAAATGTGGAAAAAGTCAAGGGGTCTGAATACTTTCCGAAGGCACTATATGAATACATTTTTAAAAAACATATTCAAGTATAAATGACCAAATTGATGATAGATTGCCATAGATGTTCTGTTAATTACCTAAATTACTTAAGATTCTGGTAAATTACTGGTAGCTTTGTAGCCCTAGTCAGAAATGTCTGAACCACTGGTTCCCAGACGTTTCATAATGTACTGGATTCACCTAGTCAAGGCCCTGAAGTAACTCATCTGATTCACCTAGTCAAGGGCCTGAAGTAGCTCATCTGATTCACCTAGTCAAGGGCCTGAAGTAGCTCATCTGATTCACCTAGTCAAGGGCCTGAAGTAACTCATCTGATTCACCTAGTCAAGGGCCTGAAAGTTCAGCGTGGTGAAGAAGCACAGCAGCGCCTCTTCAACCTCAGGAGGCTGAAGAAATTCGGCTTGTCACCAAAAACACTCACAAACTTTTACAGATGCACAATCGAGAGCATCCTGTCGGGCTGTATCACCGCCTGGTACGGCAGCTGCTCCGCCCATAACCGGAAGGCTCTCCAGAGGGTAGTGAGGTCTGCACAACACATCACCGGGTGTAAACTACCTGCCCTCCAGGACACCTACACCACCCGATGTCACAGGAAGGCCAAAAAGATCATCAAGGACAACAACCAACCGAGCCACTGCCTGTTCACCCCGCTATCATCCAGAAGGCGAGGTCAGTCAAGTGCCTAATCCAGGCACTTGTCATCTCCCGTCTGGATTACTGCAACTCCCTGTTGGCGGGGCTCCCTGCCTGTGCCATTAAACCCCTACAACTCATCCAGAACGCCGCAGCCTGTCTGGTGTTCAACCTTCCCAAGTTCTCTCACGTCACCCCGCTCCTCCGCACACTCCACTGGCTTCCAGTTGAAGCTCGCATCTGCTACAAGACCATGGTGCTTGCCTACGGAGCTGTGAGGGGAACGGCACCTCCGTACCTTCAGGCTCTGATCAGGCCCTACACCCAAACAAGGGCACTGCGTTCATCCACCTCTGGCCTGCTGGCACCCCTACCTCTGCGGAAGCATAGTTCCCGCTCAGCCCAGTCAAAACTGTTCGCTGCTCTGGCACCCCAATGGTGGAACAAGCTCCCTCACGACGCCAGGACAGCGAAGTCAATCACCACCTTCTGTAGACACCTGAAACCCCACCTCTTTAAGGAATACCTGGGATAGGATATAGTAATCCTTCTAACCACTTACTATTGTAAGTGGTTGTTCCACTGGATATCATAAGGTGAATCCACCAATTCATTTGTAAGTCGCTCTGGATAAGAGCGTCTGCTAAATTACGTAAATGTAAATGTCAGTACAGGTGCATCAAAGCTGGGACCGAGAGACTGAAAAACAGCTTCTATCTCAAGGCCATCAGATTGTTAAACAGCCATCACTAACATTGAGTGGCTGCAGCCAACATACTGACTCAACAACAGCCACTTTAATAATGGAAAAATGTATGTAATCAATTTATCACTAGCCACTTTATATATATAATGTTTACTTACCCTACATTACTCATCTCATATGTATATACTGTACTCTATACCATCTACTGCATCTTTCCTACTTGATGTAATTAAATGTATCACTAGCCACTTTAAACAATGCCACTTTATTTAATGTATACATACCCTACATTACTCATCTCATATGTATATACTGTACTCTATACCATCTACTGCATCTTGCCATCTTGATGTAATTAAATGTATCACTAGCCACTTTAAACAATGTCACTTCATATAATGTTTTCATGCCCTACATTACTCATCTCATATGTATATACTGTACCCTTTACCATCTACTGCATCTTGCCTATGCCGTTCGGCCATCACTCATTTATATATTTTTATGTACATATTCGTATTCATTCCTTTACACTTGTGTGTATAAGGTAGTTGTTGTGAAATTGTTAGGTTATATTACTTGTTAGATATTACTGCATGGTCGGAACTAGAAGCACAAGCATTTCGCTACACTTGCATTAACACCTGCTAACCATGTGTATGTGACAAATACATTTCATTTGAAGTAGCTCATCTGATTCACCTAGTCAAGGGCCTGAAGTAGCTCATCTGATTCATCTAGTCAAGGGCCTGAAGTACCTCATCTGATTCATCTAGTCAAGGTCCTGAAGTAGCTCATCTGATTCACCTAGTCAAGGGCCTGAAGTAACTCATCTGATTCATCTAGTCAAGGGCCTGAAGTAGCTCATCTGATTCATCTAGTCAAGGGCCTGAAGTAACTCGTATGATTCATCTAGTCAAGGGCCTGAAGTAGCTCATCTGATTCATCTAGTCAAGGGCCTGAAGTAGCTCATCTGATTCATCTAGTCAAGGGCCTGAAGTAGCTCATCTGATTCATCTAGTCAAGGGCCTGAAGTAGCTCATCTGATTCACCTAGTCAAGGGCCTGAAGTAGCTCATCTGATTCACCTAGTCAAGGGCCTGAAGTAGCTCATCTGATTCACCTAGTCAAGGGCCTGAAGTAGCTCATCTAGTCAAGGGCCTGATGATTAGTTGACAAGTTGAATCAGGTGTGCTAGCTCGAGAAAATATCAAATACCTGGAACAGCTGCGGGTCACAGAGGAGAGGTTTGAGAACCACTGGTATAAACAACATTGTTCCCAAAGCACATCCAGTCTCTTTGCATACCAGGTAGTCAAGGCAAACAATATCGTATCCTACCCTCTACACCCCTCCCATTCTCCCTCTCCTCTTCCTCCCCTCACCTTCTCGTGCTTATCTTCCTCCCCGCCCTTCCTCACCCCTCTTCTCCCCTTTCTTCTCTTCCTCCCCTCCTCTCATTCTCCCTCTTCCTCCCCTCTCTCTCACCTGTGTTTTTGGGTGCCTCTCCATACATGGGTCCTGGGGGTGGTCCTCCCTGCCATCCAAACTGGGGCTGTCCTGGGTACGCCCCCTGGTAGGGGCCTGCTTGTCCCTGGCCAGGGTAGGGTCCAGGAGGGCCTCCGGGGCCAGCAGGGTAGTTGGGGTAGGCCGGGTTTTGAGGAGGGAATCCACCAGGCTGCTCCATGTTGACGGGGTAGCCCTGGGGAGGGTATCCCTGCTGAGGATAGCCCTGCGCAGGGTAACTGGGTGCCGTGGGGCCTGGGCCCTGGTACGGAGGAGGCTGCTCAAAATTCATCTGCTAGACAACAGAGACACCTGGAGAAAGAGAGGGGAAAGGAGGGGGAGAGCTAATTTGAATGTAACTGAACTGAGAAAGAACGAGGAAGGACCATTTATGAAAGTAAATGGAAAAGAAAGGAGCGAGATTGGAGGAGGAGGGACAAACAAAAGTATTGTTGCAGTTTCACAGCCCTGCAAAATCAACACAGGACGGAGATAAGAGTCCCATTAGTCAGTGGTTGTCATGGCCAGGAGTCCCTAGAAGTCCCATTAGCCAGTGGTTGTCATGGCACAGAGGCCTTAGGAGTCCCATTAGCCAGCGGTTGGCCAGGAGTCCATAGTTAAAGACATTCTGAAAAGAGGCCCTTGATGATTTAACTGTTGTCATGACAACACACGTTTCTAGAACATAAAGGTTTCCCCCCTAGAGAGCTATGAACTAGGTCAGGGGTGGTCAACCCTACTGCTGGACAGCTACAGGCAGTGCAGGCTTTCGTTACAGAAGGTCTGGAGCAAAGCTCTCCAGTAGTAGAGGTTGAGTACATGTCCAGGTTAATAACCTTAGTATCACTGGTGTATCACCGGTTTCCCTGTGTAAGTCATACGCATGGCCAGGGGCGCAACTTTCACTGGGGACGGGGGGACGGGGCATGCCGCCCCCACCTCACATTCTGAAAATGTTTTTTGTCCCTCCAAGTTTTATTATTGGAATGTGATACAAAACGAGGCAATGGTGTGCTTTAGGACCATGCGGACGCCTCCGACCGGTCGGGTAGGCTGTTTGGAGTGTTTATCTAATTGGATAAAAAAAATGTATAATAATAATAATAATGGCCCCCCAACTTCTAAAACCAAAGTTGCGCCCCTGCGCATGGCCACATCCTTCTAGTTGTATTTCTAGAAACACAAAGCTCTGTTCACAGCTAGTACAAACAGAGCCGTCATACCAGAGAAATCTGCTAGCTAGCGGTTTTAACCCTTCTATGAGGAAGTATTTACACACACATGATCTTCCAACTGATACATTTGCTAACACCCTAAAAGAAGTAGTAAAGTGCAAAGAGACTAGTATTGCATATCTTTCTCATGGAATCATACAAAGCCTGAGTGCATCGTGACTCACACCCCTGAACCTGAAATGGAGTGGCCTAGCCTCTCTGCCCTCTACCCAGCTAACAATACACACACAGAGTAAGGAGAGACTAAAACACAGTAAACAGAGTAAATAATACACGCTGTAAAACAATGAAGTGGCTACTGGCTGTGACTACTAGCTGTGTGTGAGCGAGCGGACTCAAGAAATAAAGTCTATGTAACAAGGTAGATGTACATGTAAAACATTCTGCTGGTTTAGATTCTAGGCCTAGAAGACCATTAAGCCCTACGTTGGGTCTGTTTAGTAGTGAAACACTGCCTCTCCCCCATCAGAGGTGAATGCCACAGCACAACAAACTGCAGGACAGAAAGGAAACGGACCAGTGCTGTCTCTCCATCCCTCGCTGGGCTATTTTCACACACACACAGTGTTTAC
The DNA here is from genome assembly GCF_965601325.2 of Salmo salar. Classification (NCBI taxonomy): domain Eukaryota; kingdom Metazoa; phylum Chordata; class Actinopteri; order Salmoniformes; family Salmonidae; genus Salmo; species Salmo salar. The sequence continues at coordinate 92,043,426 of NC_138299.1, forward strand.
TGTAAATACCTGAAGCCGAGTGTCCGTCAGTCCCTCCCTCTCACACTCTGGAGAACATCACCTGACCAGATCATCTCTGGGTCATTTCATGTTTTCACGTGTATCTGACTTATTGGCGTTCAAGCAGGTAGAAATCCATCCGGTATGACGTAGCACCGTGATAAAGTCAGGTAGCATCACTAAAACTACAGCTGAACTGTAGGTAGATGTATTGTATTATATACCTGACTATTCCCCATTTGAGCTCATTAGCTAACACAACACAGACACGCATATACATTACCGTTCAAAAAGTTTGGGGTCACTTAGAAATGTCAACAGTGAAGAGGCGACTCTGGGATGCTGGCCTTCTAGGCATAGTTCCTCTGTCCAGTGTCTGTGTTCTTTAGCCCATCTGTTATTTTTATTGGCCAGTCTGAGATATGGCCTTTTCTTTGCAACTCTGCCTAGAAGGCCAGCATCCCGGAGTCACCTCTTCACTGTTGAGGTTGAGACTGGTGTTTTGCGGGTACTATTTAATGAAGCTGCCAGTTGAGGACTTGTGAGGCGTCTATTTCTCAAAGTAGACACTAATGTACTTGTCCTCTTGCTCAGTTGTGCACCGGGGCCTCTCACTCCTCTTTCTATTCTGGTTAGAGCCAGTTTGAGCTGTTCTGTGAAGGGAGTAGTACACAGCCTTGTACGAGATCTTCAGTTTCTTGGCAATTTCTCGCATGGAATAGCCTTCATTTCTCAAAACAAGAATAGACTATTGAGTTTCAGAAGAAAGTTCTTTGTTTCTGGCCATTTTGAGCCTATAATCAAACCCACAAATGCTGATGCTCCAGATACTCAACTAGTCTAAAGAAGGCCAGTTTTTTTGCATCTTTAATCAGCATAACAGTTTTCAGCTGTGCTTACATAATATCAAAAGGGTTTTCTAATGATCAATTAGCCTTTTAAAATAATAAACTTGGATTAGCTAACACAACGTACCATTGGAACACAGGAGTGATGGTTGCTGATAAATGGGCCTCTGTACGCCTATGTAGATATTCCATAAAAATCAGCCGTTTCCAGCTACAATAGTCATTTACAAAATTAACAATGCCTACACTGTATTTCTGATCAATTTGATGTTATTTTAATGGACAGAAAATTAGCTTTTCTTTCAAAAACAAGGACATTTCAAGTGACCCCAAACTTTTGAACGGTAGTGTATACTCACAGAAACTAGCATCTAAAACAACACCACATGACCCCTCTAACCTCCTTCTCCCTGATCCGTATTATAGTCATCAGGCAAAACGGACCTCACCTGTTCCTGGCTGTACCGGTCACCTGGCAAACCCTGCACCACACTGACTCATTTGCCCCAGTGAAAAGCTTGAGTTTGCCTCTCTTATCTCTCCATTTAACCCACCCTTTACATAAATATAATTGAATGACTTGGTAGTGGTACAAACAGCTAGGTCTTCAGTTGTACAGTGTTAGGTTCTAAATGAACCAAGTAAAACTCACGGACGATTAGTAAAGCTCAAACCAAGTTCATTCACCCAAAGGATTGAACAGCTGAACAGACAAAAAAATTGTTTCAACTATATTGAAAACATTTCCAAATACCCCAGTATACCGCCCAAGCCTACCATACAGTTCTATAGAGAGTGATCTCAGTATAAAACTGAAATCTGAAAAACAAAGACCCAACTGTGGGAGAGAGACTCCTGACTGTACAACTGAAGACCCTTTTTCAATATCGTTGAATCTATTTCTTGGAAGTTTTTCAACACATTTTAATATTCGTAGCTACTTAAGTAAATACCTGCAGTCAACTTGTACAATACATTAAGAGATAAAGCAGATCACCTTAATTTCACCTGTCACATTATGAAGATCACCCAGAACAGTTGAGCCAGTCATGTGTTTGTTTGTAAATAGCCCAACAGGATTAAGCGGGAGCAGGTGCGTCCAGCTGTGTGTTAACAGGAGTCACGTTTTCTATTGTAAGTCAGCAGGTTTTTTTTGCTTCAATAGATTGATCAGGGACGTAAAGAAGAGTATTGAGGCCAAGTCAAACGGGAAAAGAAATAAACCGCAACGGGTGGTGGTACTTGGATTTTAAAAGTTGCACGATCCTACTTTAAAAAGTGGCAATATTTCGAGAATAAAGTCAAAATTTGTAGAATAAAGTTTACATTTTTTGAATTAGGTCACAGGTATATTTCAAGATTAAAGTATGGGATAACTGCATGTCTCCCTGTCCCTTTCTGTGTGCTCGCCACCGCTGAAATGCCTGAGTTAGAAGACTGGTGAAACTATACTTTAGAATTGCCTTTATAAGAAGGAAATCCTTGCTGTTTTAGCACATAATAACCACATTATTATAATCAATAGGACCTGGAAGAGGTTGTGCCACAGATTATTTTCAGAAGGAGAAACCATGTTTACATATATTGGTAGAGACCGGCGGGTTGTTTGTGTATGCAGGTGTGTGTATGCATTCAAGTTGTGCCTATGCAAGCGTGTGTGTGTGTATTCAGGTTGCATGTATACAGGTGTGTGTGTGGGTGGTTAAAAGTAGGGGCAAAACCAGCAAATGGCCATTAATCTAATACACTCATTCAAACAGGCGTCACTGTGCACTAATGCTTATCAATTTAACAATCTATTAACTAATTCAAACAGGCGTCACTACTCACTCACGCTTATCAATCTAATAACTCGCACACACCAAGTTTCCCCTGGCAATTTCAGACTATAGGCAAACACTAACGGCCATGGTGCTTTATGAGCAAACAAACAACGTTCTTGTCACTGAAAAACCTGTGTTTCAGACATAAGGGAGTGGATGGCGGCAAATGTTCTACTTTTAACCTCTTGACGGTCGCCTAGGATAGGGGGCGCCACAGCGCATTTTGAAAAAAAAGTGTGCCCATTTTAAACGGCCTACTACTCAAACTCAGAAGCTAGGATATGCATATAATTAATACTTGTGGATAGAAAACACCCTAAAGTTTCTAAAACTGTTTGAATGGTGTCTGTGAGTATAACAGAACTCATATGGCAGTCAAAACCCCGAGACAGATCGAAACAGGAAGTGGAATTCTGAATTGCGAACTCAAATTCATCACGTTGCCTATTAATCACACCGTGAGCTATGGTTCATTGAGCACTTCCTATTGCTTCCACTAGATGTCCCCAGTCTTTACAAAGTGATTTGAGTCTCCTACTGTGAAAACTGACAGAATGACACGCTGTGGAACGCGGTCACACGGAGAGGGCCATCACCATTATGACGCCGGCGCCCCTGGTTACCCTCCCCTTTCGAAAGGTTTTGAAACACAATGCAATCGTCCCCCTCGAATCTTATTGGAGCTCTCGTTGAAAAAGGCCCTACAGATTTATGTTATACAACGTTTGACATGTTTGAACGAACCTAAATAAGAAAAAAATGCATTTTGTTGAAAGAGTAGCCCCGCGCACGTCGGAACTTTTGGTGAAGCCTTCAGAATGCGCTAACAAGAACAAGCTATTGGGACGTAAAGGATTAACTTTTTCGAACGAAAATACATTTGTTGTGGACCTGGGATTCCTGGAAGTGCCTAAGGATGAAGATAATCAAAGGTAAGGGATTATTGACAATAGTATACAAGACTAGATGTGATATGCGATTGTTCCAAGATGGCTAGCCTATTGCAATTGCTAGCCTATTGTTCTGAGTATCGCATCCCCTTTTATCGCAAAGTGTGATTACCCAGTAAAGTTATTTTTAAATCTGGCATTACAGGTGCTTTCAAGAGATATTCATCTATAAATCTTAGAATGACAATATTACATTTTAAAAATGTTTTCGAATAGTAATTTAGTAAATTGTAGCTCTGTTTCATCGGATGCATTTGAGGGAAAATAGTTAGTCAACGTTACGCACCGATGTAAAATGCTGTTTTTATATATAAATATGAACTTTATCGAACAAAAGAATGCATGTATTGTGTAACATGATGTCCTAGGAGTGTCATCTGATGAAGTTTGTAAAAGGTTAGTGCTGCATTTAGCTGTTTTTTGGTTATTTGTGATGCATGTGGTTGGTCGGAAAATGGCTATGTGGCTACTTTTACGATATACTCCTCTAACATAATCTAATGTTTTGCTTTTGCTGTAAAGCCTATTTGAAATCGGACAACGTGGTTCGATTCAGGAGAGGTGTATCTATAAAACGATATAATTTGAAAAAAAAAGTGAAAAAAAAAATTATAACATTTTGTTATGCTAATGGCGATATGATTTTTCGCTGGATGTCCGTTCCGAGGCCGCACAGGGGTTAAACTCGGACAAAACAGAGATGCTAGTTCTAGGTCCCAAGAAACAAAGAGATCTTCTGTTGGATCTGACAAATAATCTTGATGGTTGTACAGTCGTCTCAAATAAAACTGTGAAGGACCTTGGTGTTACTCTGGAACCTGAGCTCTCTTTTGACGAACATTTCAAGACTTTCAAGGACAGCTTTTTTCCATCTACGTAACATTGCAAAATCAGAAACTTTATGTCCAAAAATGATGCAGAAAAATGTATCCATGCTTTTGTCACTTCTAGATTAGACTACTGCAATGCTCTACTTTCCCGCTACCCAGATAAAGCACTACATAAAACTTCAATTAGGGCTAAACACGGCTGCTAGAATCTTGACTAAAACCAAAAAATGTGATCATATTACTCCAGTGCTAGCCTCTCTACACTGGCTTCCTGTTAAGGCTAGGGCTGATTTCAAAGTTTTATTGCTAACCTACAAAGCATTACATGGGCTTGCGCCTACCCATCTTGCCGATTTGGTCGTGCCGTACATACCTACACGTACGCTACGGTCACAAGACGCAGGCCTCCTTATTGTTCCTAGAATTTCTAAGCAAACAGCTGGAGGCTGGGCTTTCTCCTATAGAGCTCCATTTTTATGGAATGGTCTGCCTATCCATGTGAGAGACGCAGACTCGGTCTCAGCCTTTAAGTCTTTATTGAAGACTCATCTCTTCAGTAGGTCCTATGATTGAGTGTAGTTTGGCCCAGGAGTGTGAAGGTGAACGGAAAGGCACTGGAGCAACGAACCGCCCTTGCTGTCTCTGCCTGGCCGTTTCCACTCTCTCCACTGGGATTCTCTGCCTCAAACCCTATTACAGGGGCTGAGTCACTGGCTTACTGGTGCTCTTCCATGCCGTCCCTAGGAGGGGTGCGCCACTTGAGTGGGTTGAGTCACTGATGTGATCTTCCTGTCCGGGTTGGCGCCCCCCCACGGGTTCGTGCCGTGGGAGAGATCTTCGTGGACTATACTCGGTCTCAGGATAGTAAGTTGGTGATTGAAGATATCCCTCTAGTGATGTGGGGGCTGTGCTTTGGCAAAGTGTGTGGGGTTATATCCTGCCTGTTTGGCCCTGTCCGGGGGTATTGTCGGACAGGCCACAGTGTCTCCTGACCCCTCCTGTCTCAGCCTCCAGTATTTATGCTGCAATAGTTTATGTGTTGGGGGACTAGGGTCAGTGTGTTATATCTGGAGTATTTCTCCTGTCTTATCCGGTGTCCTGTGTGAATTTAAGTATGTACGTTCTCTTGCTCACTCCCCCTCTCCCTCCAGGACTCATTGCTGTCCCCAGTTCACCTGGTTGTGCTGCAGCTCCAGTTTCAACTGTTCTGCCTGCGGCTATGGAACACTGACCTGTTCACCGGATGTGCTACCTGTCCCAGACCTGCTGTTTTCAACTCTCTAGAGACAACAGGAGCGGTAGAGATACTGTGAATGATCGGCTATGAAAAGCCAACTAACGTTTACTCCTGAGGTGCTAACCTGTTGCACCCTCTACAACCACTGTGATTATTATTATTTGACCCTGCTGGTCATCTATGAACATTTGAACATCTTGGCCATGTTCTGTTATAATTTCCACCCGGCACAGCCAGAAGAGGACTGGCCACCCCTCATAGCCTGGTTCTTCTCTAGGTTTCTTCCTAGGTTCCTGCCTTTCTAGGGAGTTCTTCCTACCCACCGTGCTTCTACACCGGCTGGGTTTCTGTACAGCACTTTGTGACATCAGCGGATGTAAGAAGGGCTTTATAAATACATTTGATTGATTGACTAAATGAGAAGAGACCCGGAGTTGAGTCCCTGTCAGTCACTGAATGAGAAGAGACCCGGGGTTGAGTCCCTGTCAGGCTGCCCTGTGAATTTGCTACAACATTCTGCTGAGTTGCCTAGGCGAAATCGGTGCATAATGGCAACTATTAATGATTTTACCCATGGTGCTTTACTAAGAGTAGTATTTCCCCCTTATGGCCTCCTAACGACTACAGGCTAGCAGGCTATGTGAGCACACTAAATAAAACAAATGAACGTGGGATCCTGGGGACCGGGGGCTGTGTGTCCCATGTCAAGCTGTTGTCCCATGTCACTGATCTGCGTTGGATCTGATCGTCACAGGTCTCAGGTATGTGTAATTTTAACTGACTTGTCCGGAATGGCCTGTGCATTTCCGAACGTCACTGCTGCAGTAGAGAGAGAATAATTTATAGTGCTGCTGCTGCTGCTCTTGCTTTGGAGAGGAGCGTAGGACGTGTAGCTTGCTGCTGGCCAATCACAAGTCATCAAAGTGGCAATAGGCTACAGACATAGAGCCTTGCTCCTTGTGTTGCAAGAGTTAGGAGATATCTAATCAATGGAAGAAGGAATTAAAATGATGGTATTAAAAGTTAAAAGGAGAAGGATAGGCTACAATGCCCAAGAGCCAACAGGTAGGCTACTACTTAATATTCTGAATGGAGTTGTTGTTATTTGTAACTGTAGGATGTGAAAGCACATGCATTGCAGCCTCAATTAGCCTAGCTAGCTAACATTAGCTAGCTTGACTAGCTTCTCGCTCCGGTTTGATGCCGTCAAGACAGGTACAACATAATGATATTTGATGACAAATAACTTCGCTATGGCAGTTATTAGTCTACTATAGCGTGAGTCGGCCTGGTGCCTCTCCCTCCCTCCTCCCTCCCTATGTCACTCGCTCACAGTACGATCCCTCCCCCGCTTGCTAGAGTGGCACCTCTCTCCCTTCTCTCACGCTTTATCAGCTGCGGTTAATAAAGTAGTTTAAAAAAATAATTTTCTGCTGCTTCCCTCACTGGGATCGGATCGGGTCTGGATCCGACCAGGTTTATTCACAACGTATCTAGTGGTCCTCGTGTCCGTTCGGAACGGGTCTCTATATTTAAAAAATGTTTTATGCATATCGGGACTGGGCTCGAAAGCCCCAGGTCCATTTCAGATCGGGTCCAACTTTTTGGACCCATGAAGACCTCTATTACATCGGCTATAAATAAATAATCACTGATTTAACATGACTTGGTTGGTAGCCTAGCATAATATCTCCTTTCACTATCCATCTATCGCCGATGTCTTCAAGGATGGGAGGAACGAAGGACGCATAGGTTATCCCAAAACAGGGGCATCATCTCAGTTATGACGTTAATTTAGGCTACCGCTGGTTGACCTTATAGCGGCTAGTGGCTAGACCTGTTAGGTTAGATTAATGGACCGTAAAATGACGGTTTCAGACGGGGCTTTAGCCAAACCCCTGTCCCATGGCTATGTAAGGTAAATGACAGGGGTTTGGGGGCAGCCCCTGAACCCGACAGGGAAGCGATATTCTTCTCCACACAATCCATAGCTTACATTCACAAGATACAACACATAGGCCTATGAGGTTACTGCACTGGAATTGTACATAAAACACCATGCCATCACACACACAGAGTTAACCTTTCATTTTGACATGTAGGCTGCTGGCCTCGCTGTTCTCTCTAAAATACTATGCAAGGTGTTGGCATACGCAGGGGATTAACTAATAACTGCCCCCCTCCCCCACAACACACATCTCTACCTATGTATGTAGCCACATGTACTTGGAGGAAATACCTCATCCAGTCTGTGTGATTCAGAAAGGGACAGGGAGACATGCAGTTATCCCATACTTTAATCTTGAAATATACCTGTGACTTAATTTTTTTTAAATTGACTTTATGCTCAAAATATTGCCTCTTTTTTAAAGTACTATCCATGCAAAAAAATATATCCAAGTACCACCACCCATGGCTTTTTAGTTTTTGTTCATCACTTGGCCCTAATACTCTTCCAGAAGATTCTCAAGGTAGGCTACAATAGAATGATTTTTGTTCAAAATGTGTGGTTAAGAACAAAAACACAATTACATTATATATGCAGTGCTGTTCTTTGTTTCTATTCAACAAATTAGGCCTACACACAGGGGCGTCATGCACCCCAAAAATCTGAGGGGGCACAAAGTACATGAGAATGGCTGGTAGGTGCTCCGGAGGGGGTTATGCCCAGTCTCGAAATGGTAGAATTTTGAATTTTTCAAACACTTGAAACAGCCTTTTCCTGTAATCTAGAGCCATAGTCATTATACTTAGTTCTATGTAAAAAAAAATAAAAAAAAATAAAGATATTCAGAAAAATAAACATCTCAACATACCTCTTGAGCTCTCTGTAAGAATACTCTGAATATCTAAACATACCTCTTGAGCTCTCTGTAAGAATACTCTGAATATCTAAACATACCTCTTGAGCCCGCTGTAAGAATACTCTGAATATCTAAACATACCTCTTGAGCTCTCTGTAAGAATACTCTGAATATCTAAACATACCTCTTGAGCTCTCTGTAAGAATACTCTGAATATCTAAACATACCTCTTGAGCTCTCTGTAAGAATACTCTGAATATCTAAACATACCTCTTGAGCCCGCTGTAAGAATACTCTGAATATCTAAACATACCTCTTGAGTTCTCTGTAAAAAATACTCTTCTGTAGGGACGTCTAGTTTTCCTTCACAGAAAATAATGCAACACGTTCAGCAGAAAACAGCTTCATTTTCATCAGATGACAACAGAAGTGCAACTCTATTTGGCTGGCAGACACAAGTAAATGAGCTTACAATGAAGAAAGCCATGTATTCTTTGCAAAAACGATACATGGCCATCATATTTATAATGTTTATCACAGAAAGAATGTAGCTAGCTACATTTCCTAATGTTTTGTTTAAAGTTCATCTTGCAATATACCAGAGGAAAGGAGGCTGGTTACGCAGAGAAAGTACCAGAGAAAATAAGCTACACATCAGTCGGAGCACTGTCTGCTGACAGAATGTCAGTTCCTGAATTCTCATCCGAGTGGAGAAGTGGAACTGAAGCACAAAATGAGTCTGATGCCAAGCAGTAATTACAATAAGAAGCATTTTACATGCGTTTACAAAACACAGCAACATATTTCTTATGCGTTAATCTTTTTTTCCCTGCATTAATGAGACCCTTAAGTTTAACTTGCTAGTTAATCTAAGTAAGTGCCTGAATTAATATGGTGACGGGCATCATATTGTGTTAACTTTCAGCCGTGTTGACGAAGTCAAAGCTCTTTAGATTAGTTATTTGTACAGCTGCCACCATCTTGATTTCCTTGCATTTTTTCTCCTCTCCCCTCATCTCCGAGCAGAGTACAGGCCCGTTGCCCTAGCGACTACACACAGACAGTGTGTAGCCTACACATGCTGCTCCAGAACCAGTACTGTTATTCCTTCAGACAAGCATGCATCAAAACTTTGTTCATTTGCACAATATCTCTCATTCACATTCGCTTGTAAATGTCCAAATGCACCAAAAATGACATTTAGTAGCTCCTACCTATACATGTAAACTCAGCAAAAAAAGAAACGTAATCTCACTGTCAACTGCGTTTATTTTCAGCAAACTTAACATGTGTAAATATTTGTATGAACATAAGATTCAACAACTGAGACATAAACTGAACAGGTTCCACAGACATGTGACTAACAGAAATTGAATAATGTGTCCCTGAACAAAGGGGGGGTCAAAATCAAAAGGAACAGTTAGTATCTGGTGTGGCCACCAGCTGCATTAAGTACTGCAGTGCATCTGCTCCTCATGGACTGCACCAGATTTGCCAGTTCTTGCTGTGAGATGTTACCCCACTCTTCCACCAAGGCACCTGCCAGTTCCCAGACATTTCTGGGGGGAATGTCCCTAGCCCTCACACTCCGATCCAACAGATCTCAGATGTGCTCAATGGGACTGAGATCCGGGCTCTTCGCTGGTCATGGCAGAACACTGACATTCCTGTCTGGCAGGAAATCACGCACAGAACGAGCAGTATGGCTGGTGGCATTGTCATGCTGGAGGGTCATGTCAGGATGAGCCTGCAGGAAGGGTACCACATGAGGGAGGAGGATGTCTTCCCAGTAACGCACAGCGTTGAGATTGCCTGCAATGACAACAAGCTCAGTCCAATGATGCTGTGACACAACATGACGGACCCTCCACCTCCAAATCGATCCCGGTCCAGAGTACAGACCTAGGTGTAATGCTCATTCCTTCAACGATAAACGCAAATCCGACCATCACCCCTGGTGAGACAAAACCGCAACTCGTCAGTGAAGAGCACTTTTTGCCAGTCCTGTCTGGTCCAGCAATGGTGAATTTGTGCTCATAGGCGACATTGTTGCTGGTGATGTCTGGTGAGGACCTGCCTTACAACAGGCCTACAAGCCCTCAGTCCAGCCTCTCTCAGCCTATTGCGGACAGTCTGAGCACTGTGGAGGGATTGTGCGTTCCTGGTGTAACTCGGGCAGTTGTTGTTGCCATCCTGTACCTGTCGCGCAGGTGTGATGTTCGGATGTACCGATCCTGTGCAGGTGTTGTTACACGTGGTCTGCCACTGTGAGGACGATCAGCTGTCCATCCTGTCTCCCTGTAGCGCTGTCTTAGGCGTCTCACAGTACAAACATTGCAATTTATTGCCCTGGCCACATCTGCAGTCCTCATGCCTCCTTGCAGCCTGCCGAAGGCACGTTCACACAGATGAGCAGGGACCCTGGACATCTTTCTTTGGTGTTTTTCAGAGTCAGTAGAAAGGCCTCTTTAGTGTCCTAAGTTTTCATAACTGTGACCTTAATTGCCTACCGTCTGCAAGCTGTTAGTGTCTTAACGACCGTTCCACAGGTGCATGTTCATTAACTGTTTATGGTTCATTGAACAAGCATGGGAAACAGTGTTTAAACCCTTTACAATGAAGATCTGTGAAGTTATTTTGATTTTTACAAATTATCTTTGAAAGACAGGGTCCTGAAAAAGGGACGTTTCTTTTTTTGCTGAGTTTATAACTTTATGAGTTAGACTGCCTGTTTTTGCAATTTGTATATATTTTTTTGTGCTCATTAGCATATGTAGTTAGCAGCCTCCATTGAAATGCGCTATTACTTATACAAATTTTATTAGCATTCTGATAGACGCCCAATGGGATTTTTTTGCGTCTTTTAGCACCCCCTTGTGTACTAAACCGGTAATACCACCTATCTTGGTATGACCAAAGGGCGGTATGATGACATACTGGACACCGCCCAACCCTAACGTATAGTTCGAGGATTACACTGAGAGTGAGTGTATGGTTCCAGTATATGGTGAGAGAATGGAACATACTTCTCTAACACAATAAGATCCCATTCCTAAATGAGTAACTGTCCAGGGTTATAATAGTGACCTAGGCCTATTAGAACCACAGCCAGCTGGGCCATAGATCACACTCATCAAGAGATGACTGTTGGAATGGAAAGAACTGGGATGATATTTCAACATTGTGCGATTGATAGTCTAAAACACGCTCTCAATTAGGTTTATTTTTCCTGCCACGTCCTTCATAGGCTAAATTTATAAGGGGGGCTTTGCTGTGTAATAGTCTATTATCAGGCGTCTCTGCAGTGTTGTTGGAGGGTCTCATGTTAGCCTACAGTGTTGTTGCATTGATGACATATTAATGGTACAAAACACTTTACTTGCATCTTCGGCTTTATCAACAACTAACTGCTTGATACCATTTTTTTCTACAGCGTCGTATATAGGCCTATTGTTGATTTTCTATGATTGCTTAATATTTTGAAAGTGGCCTAAAAAAATAAAATTAAAATAAAAAGAAGTCATTGTATCACGAATTCTATCATAACTAATGATATGTCCAACACGACTTTCTCCCTTTCATTCAATAGCGGCAATTTATGTAAAAAAGTATTGTTGGATACAATGGTTCCGGAGAAACAGACCACTGCGTGCTCGCTACAACAAGAATCATACAATACCTGCACAGGGCCACAGCCCAAGAACAACGATGTCGAGTTGCAATTGTCCAACAGTCCGCAACTTCGAGTTAGGCAATATTCACAGACATATGGAGCTCAATATAATATTATCACCTACCTTAAGAGAAATGATATCCCTTATCAATAGACAGTCCAGCTCCTCTTCAAAAAAAAACCTCCTCGGCGTGATCTATATTGCTAATTTCTTGTCTTTTTTTTTACCGCACTGAACGACCACCTCGTCTTAAAACTCAGTGCGTATCTCTCGGTTGTGTGGGAGCCGTGACGTCATCCCGATGGTGGTGCGAGGGGTTTGCATAGGGAAAACACGTTGTTTTCACGGACCAATCAGGGCGAAGAGCGGTGAGACGGGATTCAGTGGTGACCACTGATCATCTGACTTGCTTGGTCATTCATTATACATCACAGAAAGATGTTACGAAATACACAGAAATAGGACACTGAATGTGTCTTATAAATTGAGCAAGCTATACTTATCCTTATCTAGCTTCTTAGATTAGATTGATTAATATTTATATATTTGTAACTGTATAAAAATTACAATTTAACTAATACAGAGTCTACTTTACTTGCTTATAAAAGTCAACACAACAAACACAGACGTGAAATTGTGTTTATATTTATACAGCATAAATAGACTGATGATAAAACTAGTGCTTTTTAGGCTACCACGTCATAGGTCCTGACATGGCCCCTCACACACATAATACTGTATCCACTAATCACATGATTTCATGATTTTGTGAATAGGTTTGATATAATGAACAACAGAGTAGCCTTATTCCCTAGTGTGGGCTACAGAACAGTTCCATGACAGATGCAACGTCTTCTTTCCACCAGCAGAGGTCAGTCTTCACTCACTTACTCTCCTCAGCTCCTGTACCAGTATTTTCTCTAGTACCTAGCTCCTAGCACAATCTCTACTCTAGCCCCTAGGCCCTAGCACTACAGTATCTCTACTCTAGCTCCTAGCCCCTAGCACTATCTCTACTCTAGCTCCTAACACATTCTCTAATCTAGCCCCTAGCACAATCTCTACTCTAGCCCCTAGGACCTAGCACTACAGTATCTCTACTCTATCTCCTAACCCCTAGCACTATCTCTACTCTAGCTCCTAGCACTATCTCTACTCTAGCCCCTAACCCCGAGCACTATCTCTATTCTAGCCCCTAGCACTATCTCTACTCTAGCTCCTAACCCCTAGCACTATCTCTATTCTAGCCCCTAGCACTATCTCTACTCTAGCTCCTAACACTATCTCTACTCTAGCTCCTAGCCCCTAGCCCTATCTCTACTCTAGCTCCTAGCTCCTAGCCCTATCTCTACTCTAGCTCCTAGCTCCTAGCCCTAGCCCTATCTCTACTCTAGCTCCTAGCCCCTAGCCCTATCTCTACTCTAGCTCCTAGCTCCTAGCCCTAGCCCTATCTCTACTCTAGCTCCTAGCCCCTAGCCCTATCTCTACTCTAGCTCCTAGCTCCTAGCCCTATCTCTACTCTAGCTCCTAGCCCTATCTCTACTCTAGCTCCTAGCTCCTAGCCCTATCTCTACTCTAGCTCCTAGCCCTAGCCCTATCTCTACTCTAGCTCCTAGCCCCTAGCCCTATCTCTACTCTAGCTCCTAGCTCCTAGCCCTATCTCTACTCTAGCTCCTAGCCCCTAGCCCTATCTCTACTCTAGCTCCTAGCTCCTAGCCCTATCTCTACTCTAGCTCCTAGCTCCTAGCCCTAGCCCTATCTCTACTCTAGCTCCTAGCCCCTAGCCCTATCTCTACTCTAGCTCCTAGCCCTAGCCCTATCTCTACTCTAGCTCCTAGCCCTAGCCCTATCTCTACTCTAGCTCCTAGCCCCTAGCCCTATCTTTACTCTAGCTCCTAGCTCCTAGCCCTAGCCCTATCTCTACTCTAGCTCCTAGCCCCTAGCCCTATCTCTACTCTAGCTCCTAGCCCTAGCCCTATCTCTACTCTAGCTCCTAGCCCTAGCCCTATCTCTACTCTAGCTCCTAGCCCTATCTCTACTCTAGCTCCTAGCCCTAGCCCTATCTCTACTCTAGCTCCTAGCCCCTAGCCCTATCTCTACTCTAGCTCCTAGCTCCTAGCCCTATCTCTACTCTAGCTCCTAGCCCCTAGCCCTATCTCTACTCTAGCTCCTAGCCCCTAGCCCTATCTCTACTCTAGCTCCTAGCTCCTAGCCCTATCTCTACTCTAGCTCCTAGCTCCTAGCCCTAGCCCTATCTCTACTCTAGCTCCTAGCCCCTAGCCCTATCTCTACTCTAGCTCCTAGCCCTAGCCCTATCTCTACTCTAGCTCCTAGCCCTAGCCCTATCTCTACTCTAGCTCCTAGCCCCTAGCCCTATCTTTACTCTAGCTCCTAGCTCCTAGCCCTAGCCCTATCTCTACTCTAGCTCCTAGCCCCTAGCCCTATCTCTACTCTAGCTCCTAGCCCTAGCCCTATCTCTACTCTAGCTCCTAGCCCTAGCCCTATCTCTACTCTAGCTCCTAGCCCTATCTCTACTCTAGCTCCTAGCCCTAGCCCTATCTCTACTCTAGCTCCTAGCCCTAGCCCTATCTCTACTCTAGCTCCTAGCCCTAGCCCTATCTCTACTCTAGCTCCTAGCCCTAGCCCTATCTCTACTCTAGCTCCTAGCTCCTAGCCCTATCTCTACTCTAGCTCCTAGCTCCGAGCCCTAGCCCTATCTCTACTCTAGCTCCTAGCCCTAGCCCTATCTCTACTCTAGCTCCTAGCCCCTAGCCCTATCTCTACTCTAGCTCCTAGCCCTAGCCCTATCTCTACTCTAGCTCCTAGCCCTAGCCCTATCTCTACTCTAGCTCCTAGCCCCTAGCCCTATCTCTACTCTAGCTCCTAGCTCCTAGCCCTATCTCTACTCTAGCTCCTAACTCCTAGCACCAACTCTACTCAGCAGCACTGTTGTCAGTGGTCCATAGATACACAAGTGTTCTAATCCAAAGCCATAAGTAGCACATTCACTAGATAACAGGTGGATTCATCTGCACTGGAGGTGAACACGTACTGTAATAGTTTATGATAAAAGTGACATTGTATTATATGAAACACCATGCTGCTCACCAGATCAACCCACATGACAAACTGTATAAGAGCATTATAGAACTTCACAACATTACTGTAGCAATCCACCCTTTGTCTTGCTGTTTACTTTGTTCTTATTTAACTTATTTAACCAGGAAATGCCTTTTTACAGAAGGTTAGAAAGCTCTTCTGCGAGGGCCATCTGTTCTTTCATGAGAGTCAAACAACATCGGCCTACATTATTTCTCAATGTTCTACATAGTTTACAAAATAATCTGCATTTCTTAATAAGTCTCAAGGTTTTTGACCCATTTTGCTTTGGATATTTGTGTTCCTCTAGTTTATTGCATGATGCAATCGCAACAGACCTAAGTTATTGCTTTGTCTGGAGATAGGATCCATTTGATGTGAAATATCCATATTTAGTTAGCTTGGTGTCTGTCTCAATACTGTCTGTTAAAACCTAGTTTCTTCCCAAAGCCGCTGTATGAGAATGGGCAAGCAGCACTAATAACACCCAAGCCTGTCTATTTCTACCCAGGCAGACCCAGTTTGCATCCCAAATGGCAGCCTATTGCCTGTAGTGTACTACTTCTGAGGGCCCATAGGGCTCTGGTCAAAGGTAGTGCCCTATGTAGAGAATAGGGTGCTCTTTGGAACAAACCCTAGTGATCTATTGGTCCAAAAGAGAATGTGGGACAGCAGAGTCATAGAAGTAAAGTATTAGATACTCTTACAAGGGAACATGCTGGTGTGTGTGTGTGTGTGTGTGTGTGTGTGTGTGTG
Organism: Salmo salar; assembly: GCF_965601325.2. Lineage (NCBI taxonomy): Eukaryota > Metazoa > Chordata > Actinopteri > Salmoniformes > Salmonidae > Salmo > Salmo salar. The sequence goes on from NC_138299.1 coordinate 92,059,447, forward strand.
TGTGTGTTGTGTGTGTGCTATTTGAGCAGCTGTTTCTCCTTTCTCCATGGCGACTCAGTGGCATCAACAGTGAGTGTGTGCATGTCTGTGTGTACCGGGAAGATGTACGAAAATAGCACCTCACCCACCCCATCCAACCCTACAGGCAACCGGAGCAGGGTAAGGGTGTGAGGGGGTCAGGGAGGTGAAGGGGCTATGGAAAAGGTCAATGGGACACATTTACTTTCGCTCAGAACATATTTGGTGTGTGTGTGAGTGTGTGTGTGTAAATATGTATCTATTTTTGATATTGTCCACAACAACTATTCCACTATTAACAGTTGTACTGTAGAACACTTGTTTTGTCAAAATACAAACACGATCATGTTGGCAGTTGGTTAGAGACACCCTGTTTGTTTATCTCTGTCTGCATGCCCTCTGGTAAAGTTAGCCTTATCAATGAGCTCATAGTGTTGACAAAACAAGATGACCATTCCACTAGTTCAGCTCTCTCCCATCGGTCTCGTCTTGTCATCCCATGTAAATAGACAGTACATAAACTTTGAAGACCACTGATATGAGTGTATCATACTGTAATGTACCTTTTCACGTGAGCTGTTTTCTGAGCTGTTTTCTGAGCGTCGTGTGAGTGTGTGTGTGTCGTGTGTGTGTGTTGTGCATGTCCTCCTGTACGTTGTGGATGTGTGGATGGATGTGGTTACATTTTGGGTTTAGAGTATGTGCGTGTCGTGAGCTAGCTACATAAATAGATATAGAGTGAATGTCAGAGTTACCTTGACTGAGTCATACATGCAGTCACTGTGAAGGTTCAGATATCCTGTCTGTTTGAGAGTGTGTGTGTGTGTGTGTGTGTGTGTGTGTGTGTGTGTGTGTGTGTGTGTGTGTGTGTGTGTGTGTGTGTGTGTGTGTGTGTGTGTGTGTGTGTGTGTGTGTGTGTGTGTGTGTGAGATATTTACCGACCCTAAGCACACAGCTGTTTTTGCTTTGTCATTATGAGGTATTGTGTGTAGACTGATGATTGGAAAAAACGATTGAATACATTTTAGAATAAGGCCGTAACATAACAAAATGTTGAAAAAGACAAGGGGTCTGAATACTTTCCGAATGCACTGTATATTAAAATTCAGCATACATCCACAGCGTGAACCGTGAATAGGATCTCTGCGAACGTTGGAAACATTGCCTTTAATAGGAGCATTGTCAACAGTGTAATGTGCTTCTCTACAGCACCACATGGATTGAATCCCCGTCTCAACCAATCAGACACAGTTACACACATAATCTTACTACCATACCTCATTTAGTCTGCACTGCTGTCTAGCTGGATCATTCTCATCAACATCAAAACACTGCAACATTTTAGTGATTGATCACGTACTACACAGTTCATCATTTTGCTTGGTTGGTTAGTTAGTGTGTGTTGTCTCAGGACAGGTCAGTGGGTCCATGAGAAAGAAACAGCTGTCCACTCCAACCTGACCCATGAGGACCTGACTGACACTGACACTGGCACACACTGGCACACACATACACACACATATTCCAACTAATATCACTCCACAGTCTTGCAGGGATCTGTGTCTACTATCATGGTATCAAACTGTGTGTGAAGTCTAGCCTGGTCTAGACCTGTATCGTACTGTGTGTGAAGTCTAGCCTGGTCTAGACCTGTATCGTACTGTATGTGGAGGCTAGCCTGGTCTAGACCTGTATCGTACTGTGTGTGGAGGCTAGCCTGGTCTAGACCTGTATCATACTGTGTGTGGAGGCTAGCCTGGTCTAGACCTGTATCATACTGTGTGTGAAGTCTAGCCTGGTCTAGACCTGTATCGTACTGTGTGTGGAGGCTAGCCTGGTCTAGACCTGTATCATACTGTATGTGGAGGCTAGCCTGGTCTAGACCTGTATCGTACTGTATGTGGAGGCTAGCCTGGTCTAGACCTGTATCATACTGTATGTGGAGGCTAGCCTGGTCTAGACCTGTATCATACTGTATGTGGAGGCTAGCCTGGTCTAGACCTGTATCATACTGTATGTGGAGGCTAGCCTGGTCTAGACCTGTATCGTACTGTATGTGGAGGCTAGCCTGGTCTAGACCTGTATCATACTGTATGTGGAGCCTGGTCTAGACCTGTATCATACTGTGTGTGGAGGCTAGCCTGGTCTAGACCTGTATCATACTGTATGTGGAGGCTAGCCTGGTCTAGACCTGTATCATACTGTATGTGGAGGCTAGCCTGGTCTAGACCTGTATCGTACTGTATGTGGAGGCTAGCCTGGTCTAGACCTGTATCGTACTGTATGTGGAGGCTAGCCTGGTCTAGACCTGTATCATACTGTATGTGGAGCCTGGTCTAGACCTGTATCATACTGTATGTGGAGGCTAGCCTGGGCTAGACCTGTATCATACTGTGTGTGGAGGCTAGCCTGGGCTAGACCTATATCATACTATGTGTGAAGTCTAGCCTGGTCTAGACCTGTATCGTACTGTGTGTGGAGGCTAGCCTGGTCTAGACCTGTATCATACTGTGTGTGGAGGCTAGCCTGGTCTAGACCTGTATCATATTGTATGTGGAGGCTAGCCTGATCTAGACCTGTATTATACTGTATGTGGAGGTTAGCCTGGTCTAGACCTGTATCATACTATATGTGGAGGCTAGCCTGGTCTAGATCTGTATCATATTGTATGTGGAGGCTAGCCTGATCTAGACCTGTATCATACTATATGTGGAGGCTAGCCTGGTCTAGACCTGTTTCGTGAATAATGATGAGTGAGAAAGTTAGAAGCACAAATATTATACCCCCAGGACATGCTAACCTCTCACCATTACAATAACAGGGGAGGTTAGCATTTTATATTTACATTTACATTTTAGTCATTTAGCAGACGCTCTTATCCAGAGCGACTTACAAATTGGTGCATTCACCTATAATATCCAGTGGAACAACCACTTTACAATAGTGCATCTAAATCTTTTAAGGGGGGGGTTAGAAGGATTACTTTATCCTATCCCAGGTATTCCTTGAAGAGGTGGGGTTTCAGGTGTCTCCGGAAGGTGGTGATTGACTCCGCTGACCTGGCGTCGTGAGGGAGCCCAGGACATGCTAACCTCTCACCATTACAATAACAGGGGAGGTTAGCATTTTTTTGGGGGGGGGGGGGGGGGGTGTCCGTAATCATGGTAGCGTCCACAATAATGTAGAAGTGTTTAGAAACATATTCTATTCTTATTTACAATAGAAGTGACTCCAAAATGATACAATACATTATTTACCATTAATTTATATTGGGCACAAAATAATCTGAAACAAAACAAACAGCAAATGCATCCAAGAAATGTGTAAAGTCACAAGCTTGATGTAGTCATTGAGTGCTATGAATATGGGACCAAATACTTCACTTTTTTTACTTTAATACACATAAGTGAATTTGTCCCAATACTTTTGGTCCCCTAACATGTGAGGACTAAGTACAAAAAGTGGTGTAATTTCTAAAGGGTTCACCCGATATGGATGAAAATACTCTCAAATTACAGCTGACTACACTTTAATCATAGTCATTGTATAATTTCAAATTATACAATGTTCTGGGGTACAGAGCCAAAACAATAACAAAATATTTCAAAGTCCCAATACATTTGGAGCGCACTTTAGGTTGACTGGTGAGCTTAATGTTGCTCATTTCAGTGGTGTCTGAGTCCCACAATAAGAGTTTAGATTTGTGTAACTACACACAGTTGTGTTCTGTGAGTGTCACTGAGTAGGCTGATTCACCATTTCATGGGATTACAATCCATAGGTCAGGCTGTACAGTGCATATAATTACACCACCAATGCATTCTGAATTAAAATACATCAATTTTCTTTTTTTTTGGGGGGGGGGGGGGGGGGGGTGAAATTAAATAATAATTGTTTTTGTTTAATTTATATAACAACATTTCAAACATGATCTAGTCCAATTGTGGCATGATTCCACAATTTGTATCCGTTTGCATTAGTTTCAATTTCAGACTTTAATTTTGAAGGCGAACTGCTGATTCCACTATCATTTTTTTAATTATTGTTTTTATTAACAACAAATAGCAAAATATACAGTCATACTTTACAACACAGTGTACAAAAAAAAGACTAACTTTATACACAAGGGTATACACATTTTTTTTTATTTATTTATAATCTTGGCTTTTCTTTAGCCTACATGTATGAAACATTTATCAATCATAAAAAATAGATAGTGTAGACTGTTCTGATCCTGAGGATTAAATAAAAGTAAAACATCCATATCGTCAAGCTGTACCCTAGTCCCAGTTGATCTAAAAAATAAATGCTCAAGATCTGTCCCAAAAATCTTAGTACAAAGAATTCAAAAAACACCATCAATGTACATTTTAAATCTTGACAGCACCTGATTAACTGGATAAATTAAGTTCATAATTTTAAAAGACATCACTTTCTATTTAAAAACCATACCGCTTTCCAATTAATGTTATTAAATGTAGAATTCCAGTATACTTTTGCAGGAGTAAAAGCAGACTTGATAAGAGTCTTATAAAACCTGTAGGTGTTCACCGTAACTGCAATTCCACATTTATTCAAAAACATAATTATACAGTTGTCCATTTTCATGAAATAATTGTCTCATTAACAAAATAACGTTCTCAAACCATCTTTGGAAAAATAAAGATTTATTCTTATATTTTATGTCTTTGTCATTCCAAATCAAACACCTATGAGGGGAAAAAGTATGTTTATACAGTATACAATTTACCAGGATAGTAACGCTTGCTTATGGATATTGGCTAATTTAAGAGACATTTTATTTAGTTCAAAGTCACATTTTATGAGAAATTCAATTCCACCAACCTTTTCAATAATATTCCAAATTCTATCCTTAAATTCAAGGGGTGTGAATACTTTCTGAATAACAAAGACAAGATGTAAAAACAAATCTTATATCTTCCAGAACTGGTTTGACAACAGCATTATTGTCACGTCCTGACCAGTAAAAGGGGTTATTTGTTATTGTAGTTTGGTCAGGGCGTGGCAGGGGGTGTTTGTTTTGTGTGTTTCGGTGTTTTTGGTTTATCTTCTATGTTATCTATTTCTGTGTTTATCTAGTTGTTATATTTCTATGTTGTGTATTTTGGGTTGATCTCTAATTGGAGGCTGCTGAATCTCGTTGCCTCTGATTAGAGATCACATTTAAGTAGGGGTTTTTCTTCATGGGTTTTGTGGGTAGTTGTTTTTCGTATAGTCCTTGTGTCCTTACGGAACTGTTGGTTGGCGGCGATTTATTTTGTTTAAAGTGTTCACTTATATAAATAAAAGAAGATGAGCATGATACCCACTGTGCCTTGGTCCCCTTTCTACGACACGCCTGACAATTATCAACAATTATTGAGTGACTATATCATTATCCAGACTTTTGAGAACACACAACATTCCAATCACTCCTGAGGAGTTTCCAATAACTGTTGGTACTGTCCTCTTCTAGGAGAATGCAGTGTAGCGATTCTCCAAGTGCAACTGTTGAGTCATTTTTTGTCTCAATTCTGCTTGAAGGAATTGAAATGTTTTAAAATCTAAATGTAATAACAATTATCTAAGAAAACTGTCAAGATGTTACTATTCCTTCTGCTAGAATATACTGGAATGCAGCCCTGGGACAAGTGAACTGGAACAAATATTGTACATCTAATAAGGTTAAAGAAGTATCATAAACTCATTCAGAGTGTACCCAGTAAAGACCTTTACTGTACACATTTAAAATTGCTATTGATGACGTGTGTTATGGTTGTGACCCAGAAACTCTTGACTGCTCTCATGTCAGAAGATTTTAATTGATTTAGAATACTTTAAGGGAAACCACTTTTAATGTTAATTTGGAAGACTGAAATTCTGTTTTATTTTGACCCAACTGATATGCCCCCGATTTAATTTTCATAGTTAATTTGCTTATTTTTCTTGGAAGATTCTTTATTCATAGAATGAATTTGGTTCAGAACAAACCCCTCTTTAATTTGTTTAAGATCGTTAAGTTTATGTACGTTTGTCTGTATATTTCTGTTTTTGTGTTATTATGCATCTTTTCTTTTTTTCAGTCTGGTAATAGGAGGCTAGTTGAGTCTGGCTGGCCTCGTGTTTCCCCTCCAGATAATCCCTGTATCCACTGTAACCTTGATCCAGACCCAGTACTGGACATGTTCTATTGGGCTGTGCTTCCAGTTCACCTGGACGTCTTTACAACTGTTCTATACTGAACAAAAATATAAACTCAACATGCAACAATTACACTTAGTTACACTTCATATAAGGAAATCAGTCAATTGAAATAAATTCATTAGGCCCTAATCTAAGGATTTCACATGACCGGCAGGGGCTCAGCCATGGGTGGGCCTGGGAAGACATAGGCCAATCTGAGGTTTTCCCTATGAAAGGGCTTTATTAGAGACAGAAATACTTCTCCATTTCATCAGCTGTCCGGGTGGCTGGTCTCGGACGATTCCGCAGGTGAAGAAGCCGGATTCGGAGGTCATGGTTACACGTGGTCTGCGGTTGTGACGTACTGCCAAATTCTCTAAAACAACATTGGAGGCAGTTTATAGTAGAGCAATTAATGTTCAATTCTCTGGAAAGAGCTCTGGTGGACATTCCTGCAGTCAGCATGCCAAATGCACGCTCCTTCAAAACTGCAGACTTTAGAGTGTCATTTTATTAGCCCCGGTACAAGCTGCACCTGTGTAATGATCATGCTGTTTAATCAGCTTCTTGATATGTTACACCTGTCAGGTGGATGGGTTATCTTGGCAAAGGAGAAATGCTCACTAACAAACTGTAAACAAATTTGTGCACAGCATTTGAGAGAAATAAGCTTTCTGTGTATATGGAACATTTCTGGGATCTTTTATTTCAGCTCATGAAACATGGGACCAACACTTTACATGTTGCGTTTATATTTTTTTGTTCAGTATAGATTGAAGCATGATGCTGCAGGTGGGATCACATTCTGCATGGGGCACGTATGAATACTGATGGTACTGAATGAATGTTGACTTAACTGTATATGATAATATGATGCTGTTATAACGTACAGTTCAAACAAAGCGTTAGCTACCAAATATCCTTATCATACATGTATTTAACTAAGACCCAAAACCGATCTGTCATCAGCGTTGACTTAATTTCATTTGGAAAGAATGAGAGCAGTTTCCTTTTTAGGGAGAAAAACATGGTTCACCTACTAATGGGAGCCATATGTTGGGCAACACATCCTAAATGTTAGTCCATAACTCTACAGTAAGCTAGAGGACACCCAGGGCTTCATGCTCACCTGTTAACTTCTGTTCTGAGGAAGCTACAATTAAGGGGAGGCGTGGACCAGTGTGTGAGAGGGATGGCAGTGTTCCAAATTATGCAACAAATTGAACCAACAAAAAGACCCAGAGAGCATGTATGAAATCCTTGTTGTTTCCTGCGTTCATTTCCTACAGCCAGGACTTCAAATAAAAAACTTAATACGATTATGTAATACCCTAGTTCAGATTGAATAGCTAATTTGTTTTAAATAAACACTGAAGATGAAATATATTTTACATGTTATCTAAGCCAACATCTGCTTTGCCCCATAGCTGCACACGCGTCAACACGTGCTTTACTGCTGGGACTTGTTTAGTGTGTATTAGCTAGGTTTCCATCCAAACTAGGTTGTACTTTTCTCAATAGCTAGGTTTCCATCCAATTGGCGACTTATTTTCATGTGAATATTCTAAAATCTGCATAAAAACAATATGCGCAGGTCCCCACCAGAGATGTTTGTATCAAAACGAATTGTTGCCGGTAAAAGGCTGTGCCTGGTGACATACTGCACATAAAAATAACTTTTGCGGTTAAATTCCCTTGTACCGAATAAAACAAATACAAAGTTAAATGGGTTTCCATCGCATTTAACTCTACTGATGGTTTTGTCACCAAAAAATGTTGTCATATAGTATTGCGAATGTGTCCACCCTGGTCGTTGCACGTGCGATCTAGCCTAAAGCGTGCACTCGCAAATACAGTGCAGGTATGTACAAAATAGCAATATTATTTTTATTTGTCAAATGGCTGCCAAGTATCTATTATCATGTCACCAGAACAAGACCCATGATATTTATTTTAGAGGAGCATCAAGCTCACCACTGTGCTCTTTCACCACCTTGTTAAGTTCATAACGTATTTCATCTGTAGCCTATAAACTGCATTCTTCTCCGAGTCGTAGTGGGAGGACCACACAATAGAATCTCGTGACTCCAATATGTTATATCAATATTTGCGCATAAGATTCACTGCCATTTCTTGCATAATTCATTTTACCGACACAAAAAGATTCTGCATTGTCTAGCGCATTTTTTCTGCAATTGGAAATTGTACTGACAAATTTGCTGTTTCCATCACGCCATTTTTTATCCTACGTTACTCGCATAAAAACGTTGGATGGAAACATAATTATAGTTGGTTATGCAGTTTCTGATTAGATTAGGCTAATGCTGGAGGGATGGCGCTATAGGGGAGAGACAAACATGTCTATAGGCTACATACATTAACTGGGTCAGAACATGCTGGGGCAACAGACTAGTAATTAGAACATGCATACGTTACATACTAGAAGCACAGTCATGGGCGTCTATTTGCATCTGAAAATGAAAGCCAAGCAGCAGTAGCAAGTAGAGCATTTCTTCATTTCAGAACAGCAATCTCAATGACATGTTTGGCCATAAATCCTTTGATTTGTGTGTGTGTGTGTATGTATATATATATAAGCAATGACATGGTAAACTTGCTGTACATACACATGGCTTTCTGGCTTAGTTTGAAAATAGGAACCACATGAGGAAGCATGAGGCAACAACAATAACATGACAGAACTCAAGTTGAGGTTTTGTCCTTTTTGTTTATTTATTTTGAACTTTGATACATTTCAGTTCCTCCTCCACAGACAGACGCATGTAGGAGCCTGTCCAACAGTCACCCCGAACCTTTGACCTTTTGCCAGGCTCAGACAGGGTGACCCCTCATAGGCCCAGCAGCCACTCCAAAATAGAGTGTTATTGTTTTTAAAAAACAACGCAGCAACTCTGCCGTCACAACCAATCCCGTCGTCCCTGTACGTTTAATGTCAAATCTGGAAGATTTCCCTCCTTTAAAAAAAATAAAAAGTACCGTAGACTTATGTACAAATCAAAAACTGTCCAACAAAGTTACAAACGTATTGCTTCTTCCAACCCTGCAACCACTGAAGTATTATGCGCTTAATACACAGGTGCTTCATGTCTTTCTAACTCAGGGATTAACATATCTCCTTTCTCTTTTGGGGAGTTTCCTAAAAAAAAGGTTTAAAAAAAAGGATGTTGAAGAAGGTGAATATGTGACGCCTGCTGGTCGTAAAGGACCAATCAGACGTCAGAACTGAACAGAAGATACAACAGCTCTCTCCACAGGAGGCAACGAGCTACTGCTCAGATGTCCATCTCAAACTGGCTGTCATCTAGAGGGAGAGAGAAGGAGAGAGGGGAGAGAGACATTAACGAAACACTCTTACTTGTATCTGTACACTAAGTCCTAACCACACCCATAATAACGGATTGACTGGGGGGGGGGGGGGGGGGGGGGACAGTGTTGTGTTCATGTTTCTTATCAATCCCCTAACCCAATCCACCCGCCTTCCCCTCCCCTCCTCTTAAACCCTCTGTCTGTCTGGGGGGCAAGTAGAGAGAGAGGGACAGAAAGAGGGGGGTCAGAGAGAAGGGAGAGAGCAGAGAAAGGGGAGAGAGCTAGAGATAGACAGAAAGAGGGGGGTCAGAGAGAAAGAAAGCAATAGAGCATGGTCTGCCTTCTCCACAACAATCATCTCGTAACCAATAGCAGATGCAGTCAAACCTCTGACCACACCCTCTCTGCTGTTGAAACAACAGCTCTATTTAACTGGTTATCTAGTGTCCTTGTGCTGGCCTGACCTCAACTATCTCAGCACAGATAACCAACTGATACTTAATGACACTGTCTGCAACTAGCCTACAGCTCACCATCATAGTACAGTGTGTGTCTTCAACCGCCAAAACAAAACCGTACCCTATGACAACAATAGCCAGCTGATAGTAGAGATATATACAGCCAAGTAACAGATAAGATACACAGAGATAGTTGCAGTTTTGGATAGGAGAACATTATACAATATTCTATGGGCAATTCCACGGTAACGGAATTTTTCACTTAAAATGTATGCCAAACAAAATCCATTGATTTTAAGTTTAACAAACCATACAACTTTATGCTACTTTTAACAATTTAAAAACAGAACCTTTTACAAAAACACATTTACTGGAAGAACTGTGCAGATGCAAAGTTTGGTAACAGAATGACAGTAAAATCTCCCTCAGTTTGTGTCCACATTTTCCAAAAACTCAACGATTCAACGAAGTCTGCAGAAAAAAATAGGGTGTCAGCTATGACATCAGAGACAGAGTTTGAAATATATATATTTGTCTTATTGAACTACAGTGAGTGAAGTGGATTTACACCCGCTAACGTAATTGCGGTGCCAAAATCACATCATGGGTCCCTGATCTGTTCTACACAGAAATGCCTAATTATGGAAATGAAGGTCATTCTCTTCATGGTGATGTATCCTAAATAGGTACACAAAAAAGGTTGGAATATGCAATATCCACTTTTGCATATTTGGGTATTACTCTACACACTAACTATTATTTTACTTGAGCTCTGCCCCTTAACAAGACCAAATCTGTACTGAACTACACTGCTTTTCTTTACTGAAGTCTACAGAACTATGCACTACTTTACTGTACTCTGCTGTGAGAGCAAAATTATGTTATAATGCTGTAATTGCATCAAATGGTTGTTTTATGCAACAGAATAGAGGGTTCTAATAACTCTATTGTGTCTGTGTGAACTGAAAGTCTTTGGGTGATACCACATTCCAGAGCATGAGTTAATGTTTCTGTACTGGGGTACCAGGGGAAGATGGCTCCAATATGAGTTGGGGGTCAGACCATGGGGGGCCAGACCCCTCTCTACACAATGAGGACACTTTTTAATTATAAGTATCTTTCATACAAATTTTAACCTTGTGACCCATTCCATACTCCTGTTGTTTGTCATGTAGACTGAAAGAGGATGGACTTTGCTATAAAATGCTGTGGCTAAAACCATCTGGTTGAGTTCTCAGTGATCACCTCCAGCGGTAGTTACCAACCAGCTGGTTGAGCTCTCAGTGATCACCTCCAGGGGTAGTTACCAACCAGCTGGTTGAGCTCTCAGTGATCACCTCCAGGGGTAGTTACCAACCAGCTGGTTGAGTTCTCAGTGATCACCTCCAGGGGTAGTTACCAACCAGCTGGTTGAGTTCTCAGTGATCACCTCCAGGGGTAGTTGCCAACCAGCTGGTTGAGCTCTCAGTGATCACCTCCAGGGGTAGTTACCAACCAGCTGGTTGAGCTCTCAGTGATCACCTCCAGGGGTAGTTACCAACCAGCTGGTTGAGCTCTCAGTGATCACCTCCAGGGGTAGTTACCAACCAGCTGGTTGAGTTCTCAGTGATCACCTCCAGGGGTGGTTACCAACCAGCTGGTTGAGTTCTCAGTGATCACCTCCAGAGGTAGTTACCAACCAGCTGGTTGAGTTCTCAGTGATCACCTCCAGGGGTAGTTACCAACCAGCTCCATTACTGTACTAATTAAATAATACAGTTTGATTGTTTTGAAGAAATCTAAGTCTCTCCTTTTGATTACAATAATTCCACCACACTGCTGTACAGTCCAAATTTGTGAACCCAACTGTTCTTTGTGACTACTATAATTATGCATTATAACCAAATCTGTTGCAGAAATTCTGTTACCGATTTGGTAACAGAATGAAGTTTTAAATCACTTAATAATTCATAAAGAAATTTGATATCAGTAAAAACACCATAAGTAATTCATAGGTCTACCTTTACCCTCATGAGGGAAGTTAGAAAATATCTTGACGATCTGGGTTTTTGTTAACAGGATATCAAGGCACAAGGCAATGTCTCTTAAACTTACTGCAGGCATAAAAAAAGATGTATTCTTAACTGACTTGCCTAGTTAAATAAAAGGTATGCATGTCTAGTGTGTGCATACTCCTACCTGCCAGGTCCTTCTCCTCCTCCAGCTCCTCTTTGAGTTCCTGTAGTTTCCCCAGAGGGTGCAGAGCAGGCACCGTCACCCCAGGGATCTGTGGCAGGCAGCAGGGGGGGGTACGGGCGATGGGAGAGTTCCGACAGTCCAGAAGGAACTTCCTGTCATAGATTATGCGTGTTCCTGTCAGAGGTGGGGGGGGGGGGGGGGGGGGGGGGTCAGTTGACTTGCCAGTGAAGGGAGCTGCACCATGTTGACCAAAGCATTGTGGTAAAACCCGTGTAAATGGACTCATGTACCATAAATCTGTTAGAGAGACTAGTTGTGAAGACAACAACATTAAGTGGTCTATCTAATCTGGTCCTTGAAAACCGGCCATGAAATGTCTAACGTCAAAACAACAGAAATACAAGAGAGTAGTAAGTCCCTGACAGGACAGAGGGAGAGATGTATCTGGAAGGAACTGAGAGTCCACCCCTCCCTGGCTTCAGGGTCAAGGCTGCTGGATGCATACCAAACACACACACCCTGTTTTTAGCCCAACGAGAGGGAGGATACGAAGGGGTGGTCGGTGGGTTGGCAGTAGTGAGTCAGTTCTAAGAAAGTGTAGCACAGCAACATGTTATCCTAGAACCAGGAAGTGGTGACAGAAGGCAGACCAGAACCAAACACGCATAACTCTGTTGCCTGCACCGTGTAGTACACTTCAGGAGCACTGTGTGGCCGGCACCGTGTAGTACAATTCAAATGTGTGCTGTGGTCACCAGCAGAGTTGCCTCTACATTCTGTTTGCTTAGGTGGGCTGACGAGGCATCCTGTGGTGATACCCCATTCCTGAGGCTGCCTGGGTGAGGGGAGGTTGAGGCAAACACCTTGGTTGTTCTGGAACCAAATGTCATCTTCTCCCGTAGACTAGTAGGCATATGTAAAGGAAAACTTGACTTGCTACTTCATAAAAAGTGTCGGCATGTCTACAGTAGAGACTGGTTGGTAAACAACTGGGCTCTGACAGGTTGCTGACAGACTGATGTCATCCCTTAATTACAACGGAATATTGATAAACAGCCGTTAGATATTATATCATACTGATGAACTGAAGTTTGACCTGAACCACTGTGTACTAGATCAACTCATTAGCAGACTGACAGAACATTTGATAAACAGCCGTTAGATGAGAATCATCCAATGTTTTGGTGTCTACTAGTTAAGTCTGCCCTGGACAGGGTTACACAGAGAGGTGCCGTGCAGTATTTAGAATTAGTACAGGCATGCTGGTGTTAAAACTGTTTTGCACTTTAGCAGTTCTATTTCCACACACCCACACGCTATAGAAACCTCTGCCAGTTGAGCACCCTGTCATGAACAAAAGGGGAGGGGAAGGAGTGTGTGTGTATGCGCGGAGGGTACATTGGGGCAGGAATTCAGGCAGAATTATGCAGAGAGAGCAGGCCAGCCAGCAACTAAACTATAGTGCCCTGGCCATGAGTTATGCAGAAGAGGCCCAGCTCTGTGGCCAATCTCTTTGTCCACAGGAAACATACCACATCCCATGTAATGCGCCTCATTCTGTTTTGTGGCAATGGGACAACACCATCCCTCATTACAACAGGGAGTGGAGATGTTACATGATTGGCCGAGGGACCGGAAGAGTCTCTCCATATCATGTGCATGCTAGTTGTGCTCACATCAGCAGTTAGTTGCATAAAATGTAATTCTGGTTTTAGAGGCATAATGTCAAACTGTCCTAGACCATCTGTTGTAAGGCATCAATGAAGAATCACCAATAAGCAGTGTAATGACAGTAACAGCTGTTATAGCCATGTTATAACTACTCCTTAAAGTGCATAACTAAGTTGTTCTGGTCTGGCCATGCCTTCCACAACACATAAGAGTCATGAAGGATCCATAGAGGACCTGAAACACTGCTTTCTGCTCTCCTCAGCTAAATCACACAATTCCACCACTCCCTCCAGGTTCCCTCCCACATGTCCTAACTTCAACCATTCTTAGAAAGGCCTATTTGCTCACCATTTATGCTTCCCAATCCCTCCCCCTTTTTCCTCCCTCGCTCCAAGTCTACCTCTCTCACCCTCTCTCTCTACTTGGCTGGAACACAATGTTCCCTACAGTATTCCTGAAATGCACCAGGGCAGCTGCGGGTCACAGAGGGGATGTCTCCTCTCCTCCCCCCTCAGCCCTGAATCTGGCCCAGCCCACCCATAGGTCATCGTTTAAGAGGAGCTTGTTGTCCATCGTATTTTTCCGCTTCAGAACTTTGCACCGGCCAAATTTGACAACCATAACTCCCATCACTATGGCTACTTCGCTTACATAATGTGCCATGGTTTTCTGATGTTTTGTTCGTTGGGATCTGCAACATATCTGTCTCTAAGCTAAAGCTACATTTGGCCCAGTCAAATTTAATTGGGAATTGGTTCCCAACATAGCACCTTAAATGACTGTTGTTGTGAATGGGAATTGCAGCAGCCAGCTCTCTGGTAAGCGAGTTTGCACAGGTCTGAGCTGTGTGTAATAAACAGACAGTACCGAATCCGACCACCAGACTGCGATGCACAGACTGCACGTAAGCAGCCATGAGGTTGAACCAATGGGCTTGAACAAGTAAACCTTGTTTTTTTCCCCCCATATCACTGAAAAATGCATTTTTTATTTTCATCTGTCAATAACAATAAAGCTTTTCCAGTAAAGGAAGAGTGACCGCTGTATTAAAAAGACTGGAGGCAATAATATGAATAAAGTTGCATTTAAAATATCACATAGCATGCATAGACAATTTCCAACAAACACAGTACAGTATGCTACAAGTCAAACAGAAAGATGGCTAGACTAGTTTCAGCCAGCTAACAAGCGCGTGGCACGCATTTTGCACGACCAAAATAAACAGTCACGAGACAGGGTTGAGTGGTTACAAGATTTGGGTAAGTAAATGTACCTTTCAAAACAGCTATACATAACCTTCCACAAGTAGCTAGCTAGTTTAGTTCCCCTTTTCCCACAACAAAACGTTGGTTTTCTAGCTGTCATTTCTTTTTGCTGGCTAAAGTTAGCTAAATTATCTCTGGTACAAAACGTGTTGTACGTGGTTGATCATAACCAAGCAAAGCATCCGGTTCCGTGCTCTTACCCCCGGGCGTTGTGGAGAAGAGAGTACCCCCGGGAGTCTGACTGTAGCAGTCTGGGAGCTGAGACCAGTCTTTCAGGGTGAGAACCCGGGTAGGGATTGGGCAACTCTTCGCCTGCTGAGCGTTGGTTGTCATCCTCACTTTGTTTGGGTTCTTCTGATCAACCGCACAAAGATGCTTCGTGTGAAGATCGGCTGATCTTACAAATTCAATTGTTTACCAAAAAAGAAAATCTCCAAGTAATTTGCTAACAAGATCCACAACAATTAAAACTTAGCTAACATTTGCTAACAAAATAAAACAGACGGAATCGAGTCCAGTTCAGGGCTGAAATAAAACAGACGGAATCGAGTGCAGTTCAGGGCGAACGGTTTTGTTGCCAGAGAAGTATGGCTGTCAGGTCAGCAACCACCGCAGCTGGAGAGAACGAACTGGGAGATGTTGAACATGTTCGCGTGTATTTAATAACTACCAGGGTGACTCTGGTCATGTGACGTGTTGTGATTGCAAGAACATGATCTCCACATGATCTCCAGCCCGTCAATCACATTGTAGCTCCGCCTGTGAAGGGTGGATCACAGTGTAGGGCTGTCCAACACGGAGTGAGATGATACTTTTCATCCACAGATAATCCAGTGGATCTAATCTGAAGCGATGGTGTAGACAAGTCCCAATTTGTTTTACTTGACAACAATGGCAAAGCAAAAATACATTATTCAGCAGAAACAACACCAAGAATGACCTGACCTACATCAACTCACCACATACTGATAATATGCCTACCAGAATATCACATCACTGTGTATTGATGCCACTGAACAACATATTCCCATGTACATGTGATCTGATTAACAATATGTACACAGGCTGGGTATATTGTACATTCACGCCTGCACAATACACTTCTCACCCCAGCGAGATAAAGATATTTAATTGGTATACAGTATTTATTGATTGTTTTACAATACATGTCATGGGAACAGGAAATGTGCTACTTTTTGACAGAGGTATTCTGACCCATTGAACAGAACGGTCATCATAACTCACAGTCCGCCGACAAGGAAACACTGCCTGACGAAGTTTCACCCCAAACTGTTAACTGATGGGCACACGGTTCCCGAAACGGTGAACTAACACACGAGCTGGCATGCCTCACATCCTCCTTGTTGCCTCAGGCATACATCAATCTGTCTGTGATTTGGCGGCGAGATCCTCCCAGGCTCCCAGAGCATCAGATCATGTGTTCATCACGGAGAA
The DNA here is from genome assembly GCF_965601325.2 of Salmo salar. Classification (NCBI taxonomy): domain Eukaryota; kingdom Metazoa; phylum Chordata; class Actinopteri; order Salmoniformes; family Salmonidae; genus Salmo; species Salmo salar. Next base: position 92,076,002 of record NC_138299.1, read on the forward strand.
GGAAACCCCAGGTAGTTCGTTTCTCCAGACGTGTGTAGCTAGTTTCTCTAGTGGGACGTGACTACACGATGCCAGAGAGGAAGAGGCAAAGCGTGAGGCTCCACTCGAGAATACAGCGATAAAAACGGACTAAATAGGGACTTTTTGTATGGCGGTCTATGAGTATCGGATTTGGTCAACAAAAAATGTGATTAAATGCTAATTTGCTGATGTTTCGTAATGTTTAGGTTGTTACAAATGTATTGATATAAGTGGACGCATATGACAACTTTTCCGGAGTTGTGTCTGTTGTTCACGCACTCACACCTACCTATCTGCCCTCTCATTGGCTAGAATGTTCCGAGCTGATCTGACCTGTCTTTAAGACGATGGGTGGTGGTGACAGAAGGGGAGGCTTCCTATGCTCTGATCTGACCTGTCTTTAAAACGATGGGTGGTGGTGACAGAAGGGGAGGCTTCCTATGCTCTGATCTGACCTGTCTTTAAGACGATGGGTGGTGGTGACAGAAGGGGAGGCTTCCTATGCTCTGATCTGACCTGTCTTTAAGACGATGGGTGGTGGTGACAGATGGGGAGGCTTCCTATGCTCTGATCTGACCTGTCTTTAAAACGATGGGTGGTGGTGACAGAAGGGGAGGCTTCCTATGCTCTGATCTGACCTGTCTTTAAAACGATGGGTGGTGGTGACAGAAGGGGAGGCTTCCTATGCTCTGATCTGACCTGTCTTTAAAACGATGGGTGGTGGTGACAGAAGGGGAGGCTTCCTATGCTCTGATCTGACCTGTCTTTAAGACGATGGGTGGTGGTGACAGATGGGGAGGCTTCCTATGCTCTGATCTGACCTGTCTTTAAAACGATGGGTGGTGGTGACAGAAGGGGAGGCTTCCTATGCTCTGATCTGACCTGTCTTTAAGACGATGGGTGGTGGTGACAGAAGGGGAGGCTTCCTATGCTCTGATCTGACATCTTATATTACCCGAATAGCTATTTTAAGTATCAGCTAGCCACATATGTTATAGCAATTTGTCAGTCGATGACGTGGCCTGCCATAGCTGTGGGACCCGCCATTTCCAATGCTAGTCGCAACTAGGAAACTCGAAAATGTTTAACTTGCTAACTGGTTGTAATTACACATTTCACTGGCTCTATAAAATGTGAAGCATCTGCTTGCTGTTTCCACTCACTAGTGAGAGGAAGCCCATTGGCCGGCAGGGGGAGAAGATGGATGTTGGCCGACATTCTGCACTTTTTCTCATCAATGAAACATTACAGTCTGTGCCGAACAGAGTGGACAAAGTTTTGTAGACTTTACTCTTTGCCAAAGTTTAAAATTGCAGTTGTTTAGAAGGAGTTCTGTAACGGAAATAATAATAAGCAAATGTATCGAGAACGCGCCAATAGGATCTCGCTAGCTCTGCCTGTTTTGCCACAGGCAGTGGTCTATCTTAGTTATAAAAACGTATAATACACGTCTTACCATTAAGCAAGTCGGAAAAATGTCAGTTTCCTTCTTCCGACCAGAACGTGAACGCAGCATTAACTAGCACCTGTATTCCGCTTCGCAGGCAAGCTAGGTATCAACAGCCAGTGGTTGCATTCCAAACACTTAAAACAGTCATGTTTTTGTTTGGTTAGCTTTTGGAAATTGTAAAAATAAAAACATTTCCTTCCTCAGAAGTTCCCGCTAGGCATGCTAACGTTAGCTAATTAATTTGCTAGCTATCATACAGTAGGCGTATATTAATAATTATATAGTTATATAAGTAGACATGCACTCCTAATTGACTGTGGCTGAAAACACAGTCATCGCGGGTTGAACGAGTGACACATTTCCAGGCAAGGGCGGTCCATTTAAAAACCTTTCCTTCCCCCCTCACCCTGCAAGTGTATACTCGTCACACGTCATGAAACGTCATCAGAAGTGTCCACTTCATTTGAGGACTGAGGGGATAGAGTGTATTTTAAGTGTTTGGAATGCAGACATAGTCTTCAATTGATACATACTGTAAGGCGGAAGCAACCGACTGTAGACGAAAGTCGAGGAGTGAGTTCGGGGCAGGTACATCTGCGACAGCCGAAAAATCGCAATGTTGCCATTGTTTATTAAAATCTGCATTGACCCTTCAATTTTATTTTTGCACTACACACACTGCTGCTATGCTGTTTATCAATTATCCTGATGCCTAGTCACTTTACACCTATACATGTCTACCCGTACCACTCCAGTATCCCTGCGCATTGTAAATATGGTATTGGCACTGACCCTGCATATAGCTTAATTACTTTCTCGTGTTATGTGTTATAGTTCTACTTGACTTGTTTTTTTTAATAGTACTGATGATATTGATTACTGCGTGGTTGGGAAAGGAATTTCACTGTACTTGTGAATGTGACAAAAACTTGTCTTTGTCAAAATAAACCTCCATATCTTGCACGCACACATAAATCCTATAATATACTCCAGTAGTGAGTGCGCCTCAATCACATTCATCTGTATTACTCCACCATATACATGAACCTGGCAAAGTTGGTTCCTGTTTCAGTCATGTCTTTGGTCACGTTCGTGTGGGTCAAACAAAAACACCCTAATGATTGGTTGACAGCTTCCCACAATGCAGTGATGGCTGCAGGATGAAGTTGGTAAAGTGTCTCTGCAGAAACTTCCAGTCGACTGCAGACAAAACTTCATGACATTTGATAACATGATTATTGTAAATGTCACGTGGTCAGACACTTTTTTTTACCCCATAATGCAACACCTAACAAGCTACTTCAACCATAAACTAAAAAGTACAGCTATCATGCTCGTAAACAAATTAAAGTGTTCAAAAACTATATTAAGATAGCTATTGTTTTAAAAAAAAAAATTGCATTTAACTGCCAAAAATGCTGTTAAGTAATTTCCTTAGTAGGTGAGTTTGTCTTGTGGTTCCGTGTGGTAGAGCATGGTGTTTGCAACGCCAGGGTTGTGGGTTCGATTACCACGGGGGACCGGTACGGGGGAAAAAAATGTATGAAATGTATGCATTCACTACTGTAAGTCGCTCTGGATAAGAGCATCTGCTAAAATGACTAAAAATGTACAAAAAAATGTGCACAAGTACAGTGAAATGCCTTTCTTGCAAGCTCTCCCAACAATGCAGTAATCAATATCAGTACTACTATACAACTAAAACACACCAGAAATAAGAACATGAGAAAGTAAGTAAGTAAGCTACAGTGCATTTGGAAAGTATTCAGACCCCTTCCCTTTTTTCCACATTATTTTTACGTTAGCCTCATTCTAAAATTGATACAATTATTTGTATCCCCTCAATCTACACACACTACCCCATAATGACAAAGCAAAAACAGGTTTAGACATTTTTGCAAATAAAAAAACCAAATACCTTATTTACATAAGTATTCAGACCCTTTGCTATGAGACTCGAAATTGAGCTCAGGTGCATCCTGTTTCCATTTATCATTCTTGAGGTTTCTTCAAATTGATTGTGGAGTCCACCTGTGGTAAATTCAATTGATTGGACATGATTTGGAAAGGCACACACCTGTCTATATAAGGTCCCACAGTTGACAGTGCATGTCAGAGCAAAAACAAAGCCATGAGGTCGAAGGAATTGTCCGTAGAGCTCCAAGACAGGATTGTGTCGAGGCACAGATCTGGGGAAGGGTACCAAAAAATTGTCTGCAGCATTGAAAGTCCAAGAACACAGTGGCCTCCATCATTCTTAAATTGAGAAGTTTGGAACCACCAAGACTCTTCCTAGAGCTGGCCGTCCAGCCAAACTGAGCAATCAAGGGAAAAGGGCCTTGGTCAGGGAGGTAACCAAGAACCAGATGGTCACTCTGACAGAGCTCCAGAGTTCCTCTGTGGAGATGGGAAAACCTTCCAGAAGGACAACCATCTCTGCAGCAACAAGATTCTCTAGTCTGATGAAACCAAGATTGAACTCTGTGGCCTGAATGCCAGCGTCACATCTGGAGGAAACAAGCTGTGGGGATGATTTTCAGTGCCAGGGACTGGGAGACTAGTGAGGATCGAAGGACAGATGAACGGAGCAAAGTACAGAGATCCTTGATGAAAACCTGCTCCAGCGTGCTCAGGACCTCAGACTGGGGTGAAGATTCACCTTCCAACAGGAGAACAACCCTAAGCACACAGCCAAAACAACGCAGGAGTGGCTTCGGGACAAGTCTCTGAATGTCCTTGAGTGGCCCAGCCAGAGCCTGGACTTGAACCTGTCTCTGAACATCTCTGGAGAGACCTGAAAATAGATGTGTAGCAACTCTCCCCATCGAACATGACAGAGCTTGAGAGGATCTGCAGAGAAGAGTGGGAGAAACTTCCCAAATACAGGTGTGCCAAGCTTGTAGCGTCATACCCAAGAACACTCAAGGCTGTAATCGCTGCTAAAGGTGCTTCAACAAAGTACTGAGGAAAGGGTCTGAATACTTATGTAAATGTGATCAGTTTAATTTAATAAATGTGCCTCCATTTCTAAAAAAACTGTTTTTCCTTTGTCATTATGGTGGTAGCGTGTGTAGATTGAGGAAAACAAACAATTGAATCCATTTTAGAATAAGGCTCTAATGTAACAAAATGTGGAAAAAGTCAAGGGGTCTGAATACTTTCCAAATGCACTGTATAGGGGGAAGGTGAGTAGGTATCAGGATATATATGATAAACAGAACATCAGTAGCATTTATGATGATTGTGTAGTCAGTATGAACGTGTGTGTTGAGCAAATTGTGTCAGTGTGAGTGTGCATAAAGTCAGTGCAAAAATACAGAGTCAATACAGAGTCTAACAATTTTCCCGGCCTTCCTTTCAAACTGCCTGATAGAGGTCCTGGATGGCAGGGAGCTCGGCCACAGTGACGTACTGGGCTGCACGCACCTCCCTCTGTAGCGCCATGTGATCGAGGGTGGTGCAGTTGCCATAACAAGCGGTGATGCAGCAGGTCAAGATGCTCAATGGTGCATCTGTATAACTTTTGGGGGATTTGTGGGCCAATGCCAAATCTTTTCAACCTCCTGAGGGCGGAAGAGACGCCATCACGCCTTCTTCAGGACTGTGTCTGTGAACCATTTTAAGTCCTTAGTGATTTGGACACCGATGTGGGAGAAGTCAGAGCTCAGGTATGAAAGATGCGTTTCCCACTAGTAATCACCAGTTGGAGGGGCGTTCAAGTGGATTTTCCCCTGTCATATGTGGTAAATACCACCTTCCCACTTGATTATGAACTTGATTAGCTGTCAATGTTAGATTTAATAAATATTATCGCGTCGGAGCCATGAGTTGTGTGCAGATGTTATTTTCTAAGATGACAATATATAAATACATTGTGTTGTCACTAGTCAAACATGCTATTCATTTTGGTGAAATGAAAACAAAGCCCTACCTACACCAACAAAAAGATACACGGCCACAAGTACATATCAATATGTTTATTGAATATTAAGGTAAATATTTCACATTAATACAGGCTGCGTAAAGTAGAGCCACTATACGACGTGAAATGTACTCTCAATTTAACCCTTTTTAGTATGTAAACAATTATACATGTATTTACCACTAAAAGGTATTCTGATTTCTTTCCCTCTCTCTGCCTCTGTTTAGGTAATCATCATCCTCTAGATGTTGGTTGAGTATCATTAGCTCCGTCGTCATCACCTTCATCAGGTCTCCCCGAGGAGAGCGACAACTCTGCACGTGGGTCAAAGTCCTACATCTATGCTACACAGAGCATGGAGCCTGTTGGACAGGCTGTCACCATCAATTTGGTTGTTCATCAGACATCAACAGTACTTGAATTAGGGCCCAGAATTTTCCCTGCCGACCCCACCACCATAACAGCCCTCGCTCAAATTGTAGTATATTTCTTATTTTGAGTTAGGCACATTAAAGAACGGTGTCAAGATAATTTCTCTCCAATTCTTCAAACTCTGCTTTGCTCTCCGTTCTCTACTAAAGTTAACATGTTATACAAGTCTGTTCGTTTTTGTTGTCAGTTGGAAATTAAATTCATGTTTGTGGTGTGTGTGATGTGGGTGTGTGTTTGATTGCTGTCGATGCCGGCCGGCTAGTTGACGTGGTTCAGGTGCACATGAGGAGGCCAGGTCCCAGGCCACACCTGAACGAGAGGAAGAGAGGGGAAATTTCATTATCAAAGAACTGTGTGTGTGTGTGTGTGTGTGTGTGTGTGTGTGTGTGTGTGTGTGTGTGTGTATAAAGTCTCACCTGCTGTGGGTCGGTGTTATCTGCGTTGTTGGGGACCACCTTGATGATGGGGCTCCATGCAGGGTCGGCAGCGTGCAGCCCGTTGAACATGGCCCCCCCTGGACCCTCTCCCATAGGGGGGTTGGGGGGCAGCATGGTCCCTCCATACATCGACATTGCCATACCCTGGTGTATAATGACAACAAGGTTATTATACACATCACAACCAGGTCCACTAACTACAGTATATTAACATGGTCCTACCCTGGAGACAACCAGGTCCACTAACTACAGTATATTAACATGGTCCTACCCTGGAGACAACCAGGTCCACTAACTACAGTATATTAACATGGTCCTACCCTGGAGACAACCAGGTCCACTAACTACAGTATATTAACATGGTCCTACCCTGGAGACAACCAGGTCCACTAACTACAGTATATTAACATGGTCCTACCCTGGAGACAACCAGGTCCACTAACTACAGTATATTAACATGGTCCTACCCTGGAGACAACCAGGTCCACTAACTACAGTATATTAACATGGTCCTACCCTGGAGACAACCAGGTCCACTAACTACAGTATATTAACATGGTCCTACCCTGGACACAACCAGGTCCACTAACTACAGTATATTAACATGGTCCTACCCTGGAGACAACCAGGTCCACTAACTACAGTATATTAACATGGTCCTACCCTGGAGACAACCAGGTCCACTAACTACAGTATATTAACATGGTCCTACCCTGGAGACAACCAGGTCCACTAACTACAGTATATTAACATGGTCCTACCCTGGAGACAACCAGGTCCACTAACTACAGTATATTAACATGGTCCTACCCTGGAGACAACCAGGTCCACTAACTACAGTATATTAACATGGTCCTACCCTGGAGACAACCAGGTCCACTAACTACAGTATATTAACATGGTCCTACCCTGGAGACAACCAGGTCCACTAACTACAGTATATTAACATGGTCCTACCCTGGAGACAACCAGGTCCACTAGCTACAGTATATTAACATGGTCCTACCCTGGAGACAACCAGGTCCACTAACTACAGTATATTAACATGGTCCTACCCTGGAGACAACCAGGTCCACTAACTACAGTATATTAACATGGTCCTACCATGGAGACAACCAGGTCCACTAACTACAGTATATTAACATGGTCCTACCCTGGAGACAACCAGGTCCACTAGCTACAGTATATTAACATGGTCCTACCCTGGAGACAACCAGGTCCACTAGCTACAGTATATTAACATGGTCCTACCCTGGAGACAACCAGGTCCACTAACTACAGTATATTAACATGGTCCTACCCTGGAGACAACCAGGTCCACTAACTACAGTATATTAACATGGTCCTACCCTGGAGACAACCAGGTCCACTAACTACAGTATATTAACATGGTCCTACCCTGGAGAGACGGACAAAAAGAGGAATGGCCATTTGAGGTGATGATATACTTTCATGTCTATGTTACCTTGGGGAAGTCCATGTAGTTGTTGATGTGTTGCTGGTGGTAGTTGTTAGCGGGGTTAGAGATGCCGGTGTCGTCCTGCTCCATGGGCTGGTACTGGGAGAAGTTGTGGTCCGCCTGCAGCCCAGGGTGGATCACGTGACTGCCCATCAGGGGCTGAGACCAACCTGACATGGCTTCTAGAGGTGAGGGAGACGGGAGGTAAGACACAGAGAAACGGGGTGTGTGCGAGGGAGACGGGAGGTAAGACACAGAGAAACGGGGTGTGTGTGAGGGAGACGGGAGGTAAGACACAGAGAAACGGGGTGTGTGTGAGGGAGACGGGAGGTAAGACACAGAGAAACGGGGTGTGTGTGAGGGAGACGGGAGGTAAGACACAGAGAAACGGGGTGTGTGTGAGGGAGACGGGAGGTAAGACACAGAGAAACGGGGTGTGTGTGAGGGAGACGGGAGGTAAGACACAGAGAAACGGGGTGTGTGCGAGGGAGACGGGAGGTAAGACACAGAGAAACGGGGTGTGTGCGAGGGAGACGGGAGGTAAGACACAGAGAAACGGGGTGTGTGCGAGGGAGACGGGAGGTAAGACACAGAGAAACGGGGTGTGTGCGAGGGAGACGGGAGGTAAGACACAGAGAAACGGGGTGTGTGTGAGGGAGACGGGAGGTAAGACACAGAGAAACGGGGTGTGTGTGAGGGAGACGGGAGGTAAGACACAGAGAAACGGGGTGTGTGCGAGGGAGACGGGAGGTAGGAGAGAAACGGGGTGTGTGCGAGGGAGACGGGAGGACAGAGACAGAAATGGGGTTTGTGCGAAGAGGTGTGTGTATAGCCATCAGCTGTATATCAGGGCGGTAAGACATTGGGGATGGAGAGACCAGCGTGGGTTAAAGGTTGTGTGTCTGGTATGTGTGTGACGACTCACCCGAGGCGCTACCGACTCCGAAGGACCATATGCCTCCCTGTCCTACAGGAGCGGTGTAGGAGGTCTGGAGGAGAGGAGGGTTGACGGTGGTCTGTCTGATCCTCGCCAGCCTCTCTGTACCGATGGGAGGAGGCACCTTCCTGTCCTGCTGGCTGCTGCCCTGGCCCTGCTTGGCCTGGTGGGGAGGGGGGGCCACGGGGCCAGACGACGACACCGTGGAAGGAGGGGGCACCGCCTGGGACTCGCCTGGGGAGATGAGAGGTTAAGGGTTAAGTGTTTTGAGTCTAAAACACAGTTAAGCAAAAATCTCTTAAATTGTATTGGTTAAATAAATGTATGTTCTGTGTGTTGAATTCCTGGAAAATAAGCTTCATGGCCATATTAGATCAATTTTCACACATCTGTGTCAGTACCTGATGTGGAAGCGCTCCAGGGGTGAGGGGAAAAGTGCTGTCTGCTGAAGGAGGGGGTGCCAACAGCTGCTGGGCCGTGGAGATAGACTGGACTACCAGACATACTGGTAGCATAGCTGGTCAAAGCTACATACGGAGAGAGGAGAGAGAGTTAGAGGACGATAGACTGCAGGTAGACTGGACTACAAGACATACAATTGAAGTCGGAAGTTTACAAACACTTAGGTTGGAGTCATTAAAACTCGTTTTTCAACCACTCCACAAATTTCTTGTTAACAAACTATAGTTTTGGCAAGTTGGTTAGGACATCTACTTTGTGCATGACAAGTAATTTTTCCAACAATTGTTTACAGACAGATTATTTCACTTAATTCAGTGTATCACAATTCAAGTGGGTCAGAAGTTTACATACACTAAGTTGACTGTGCCTTTAACTTCTTTGGGATAGGGGGCGGTAATTTGACGTCCGGATGATAAGCGTGCCCAAAGTAAACTGCCTGCTACTCAGGCCCAGAAGCTAGGATATGCATACAATTGGTAGATTTGGATAGAAAACACGAAAGTTTTTAAACTGTTAAAATAATGTCTGTGAGTATAACAGAACTGAAATGGCAGGCGAAACCCTGAGGACAAACCATCCTACCCAAACAAAATTCATCCGATCACTGATTTCAATGGCTGGCACTTTTATATTAGGGCGAAATCCTGCCCGATTGCAGTTCCTTCCACTAGATGTAAACAGTCTTTACAAAGAGTTTCAGGCTGGTTTTTGGAAAAATGAGCCAGAAATTGTAGTTTTTCTAGGTGGCTCCCATTTTGGCTGTAGTGTTTCCAAGCGTGTGGATGAGAGCGCGTTCTTTGGTATTTTTCTACAGTAAAGACAATAATGATTCTTCTCCTTAAATTTTATAGTTTATTTACGTATTAGGATACCTAAGGAATGATTATAAACGTTGATTGACTTGTTTGGATATTTTATTGGTAACGTTTGGGATTCATTTTGTATGCATTTTGAAGGAGGGAAACCAAGTGGATTATTGACTGAAGCGCGCCAGCTATACTGAGTTTTTATGGATATAAAAAGGACATTATCGAACACAAGGACCATTTGTAATGTAACAGACCTTTTGAAGTGCCAACAGAAGATCTTCAAAGGTAAGGCAATTTTTTACATCGCTATTTCTGACTTTCGTGTCGCAACTCCCTGGTTGGAAATGATTTGTTATGCATTTGTGTGCTGGGCGCTGTCCTCAGATAATCGCATGGTTTGCTTTCGCCGTGAAGACTTTTAGAAATCTGACACCTTGGCTGGATTAACAACAGGTTAAGATTTATTTTGATGTATTGCACTTGTGATTTCATGAAAGTTTAATATTTATAGTAATTTAATTTGACGCTCTGCAATTTCACCGGAAATTGTCGAAACGGGACGGTAGCATCCCACTAATCCGCAAGTTAAACAGCTTGGAAAATTCCAGAATAAGAAGTCATGGCTTTAGAAACTTCTGATAGGCTAATTAACGTCAATTAGAGGTGTACCCGTGGATGTATTTCAAGGCCTACCTTCAAACTCAGTGCCTCTTTGCTTGACATCATGGGAAAATCAAAAGAAATCAGTCAAGACCTCAGAAAATAAATTGTAGACCTCCACAAGTCTGGTTCATCCTTGGGAGCAATTTCCAAACGCCTGAAGGTACCACATTCATCTGTACAAACAATAGTACCCAAGTATAAACACCATGGGACCACACAGCCGTCATACCGCTCAGGAAGGAGACGTGTTCTGTCTCCTAGAGATTAACGTACTTTTGTGCGAAAAGTGCAAATTGTGAAGATGCTGGAGGAAGCAGGTACAAAAGTATCTATATCCACAGTAAAACAAGTCCTATATCGACATAACCTGAAAGGCCGCTCAGCAAGGAAGAAGCCACTGCTCCAAAACAGCCATAAAAAAGCCAGACTACGGTTTGCAACTGCACATGGGGACAAAGATCGTACTTTTTGGAGAAATATCCTCTGGTCTGATGGAACAAAAATATAACTGTTTGGCCATAATGATCATCGTTATGTTTGGAGGAGAAAGGGGAGGCTTGCAAGCCGAAGAACACCATCCCAACCGTGAACCACGGGGGTGACAGCATCATGTTGTGGGGGTGCTTTGCTGCAGGAGGGACTAGTGCACTTCAAAAAATAGATGGCATCATGAGAATGGAAAATTATGTGGATATATTGACGCAACATCTCAAGACATCAGTCAGGAAGTTAAAGCTTGGTCGCAAATGGGTCTTCCAAATGGACAAGGACCCCAACCATACTTCCAAAGTTGTTGCAAAATGGCTTAAGGACAACAAAGTCAAGGTATTGGAGTGGCCATCACAAAGCCCTGACCTCAATCCTATAGAACATTTGTGAGCAGAACTGAAAAAGCGTGTGCGAGCAAGGGAGGCCTACAAACCTGGCTCAGTTACACCAGCTCTGTCAGGAGGAATGGGCCAAAATTCATCCAACTTATTGTGGGAAGCTTGTGGAAGACTACCCAAAACATTTGACCCAAGTTAAACAATTTAAAGGCAATGCTACCAAATACTAATTGAGTGTATGTAAACTTCTGAGCCACTGGGAATGTGATGAAAGAAATAAAAGCTGAAATAAATCACTCTACTATTATTCTGACATTTCACATTCTTAAAATAAAGTGGTGATCCTAACTGACCTAAGACATGGAATTTTCACTAGGATTAAATGTCAAGAATTGTGAGGAACAGAGTGTAAATGTATTTGGCTAAGGTGTATGTAAACTTCTGACTTCAACTGTACTGGTAGCATAGCTGGTCAGACTCAGAGCTGTAAGACAGGGAGAGAGTTTGGGGCGTAAGGTTGACCAATAAACTGAAGTTGAAATTGGGTTTCTATTTCAGGAACAAATCTTGCTTTTCAATGTTAGTCTGAAAGGATGTTGTTCAAAGCACTTACAAACAAAGAAATCAGTGCTGGATTATGGTGATATTGTCTATATGCAGGCCTCAGCAAGTACCTTACACTGTGTCCAGAGTTTATCATGGTGCTTTGAGACGTATTACCAATGCTAGATCACTTTCCCATCACTGTGATCTGTGTGCTATGGTGCAATGGACCTCTCCCTCCACCAGGAGGCTAAAGCACTGCTACACTTGTATGTACAAAGCATTGATGGACAACTGCCTTTGTATCTCTGTTCCTTACTGACCAGATCACTCACTCACTCAATAGTCTTCATTCACAGTCGCTGTTGTCCTTGTCTGTTCCTAAGGCTAGAACTGAGATGGGAAACAATCTTTTTCTCTTAATACCCTTTCATCCTGGAACATGCTTCAGAAGATTGTAAAGTTAGGGGAGTTAGTGTCCTTGCCTGTTTTTAACACTGATCGACAACACTGTTTGTGATAACTGCAGTTGTTTCTAATATTCAATTGTGTCTGTAACTTGTGACACTTTGTCTTTTGTGTGTATACTGTGTTTTTCTGTAATGTTTTATGGACACTGCTATTTCCCTGTTTTGCCTTCTTGCCAGGTCGCCCTCGCAAGAGGTTTTTAACCTCAAAGGGTTTTACCTGGTTAAATAAAAAAATAAATAAAAAAAAAGGTCAAACAAAGTAAAATAAATACATCTAAAATGGCCCTTTTACCAATAGGACTGTTGACCATCCTCTGTGAGGCAGAGCGGTACCCAGGGGCCTTGGAGCTGTCTGGAGGGGCCATCATGCCATCCATCTGGCCCATGTAGGCGGGGGGGGCAGAATACTGCTGCTCAGGAGGGGAGCGGGCAGGGAGGTGGCACGCACCCCACACCTGGTTGTTACCCACCTAATAGAGAGAAGTAGTTAGTGAGCAACTGGGGCACAGGCACTGAAGTTTAGGTCACAACCTTTAAACATGTTGTTACTCTATGGCAGGGCTCTCCAACCCCGTTCCTGGAGAGATACCCTTCTGTAGGTGTTCCCTCCAACCCCAGTTGTAACTAACCTGATTCAGTTTATCAACCAGCTAATTATTAGAATCAGGTACGCTAGATTAGGGTTGGAGTATAAACCTACAGGACGGTATCTCTACAGGAACAGGGTTGGAGTATAAACCTACAGGACGGTATCTCTACAGGAACAGGGTTGGAGTTTAAACCTACAGGACGGTATCTCTACAGGAACAGGGTTGGAGTATAAACCTACAGGACGGTATCTCTACAGGAACAGGGTTGGAGTATAAACCTACAGGACGGTATCTCTACAGGAACAGGGTTGGAGTATAAACCTACAGGACGGTATCTCTATAGGAACAGGGTTGGAGTATAAACCTACAGGAGGGTATCTCTCCAGGAACAGGGTTGGAGTATAAACCTACAGGACGGTATCTCTATAGGAACAGGGTTGGAGTATAAACCTACAGGACGGTATCTCTACAGGAACAGGGTTGGAGTATAAACCTACAGGACGGTATCTCTATAGGAACAGGGTTGGAGTATAAACCTACAGGACGGTATCTCTACAGGAACAGGGTTGGAGTATAAACCTACAGGACGGTATCTCTACAGGAACAGGGTTGGAGTATAAACCTACAGGACGGTATCTCTATAGGAACAGGGTTGGAGAGCCCTGCTCTATTGTAATAAAATGTTTTTCTGTGGATAATAAAAATAGTGGTACCCACCTGGTTGTTGTTGTCAAACATGCTGCTGAAATGGTTGAAGAGAGCTGCAGGGCCGAAGTTAGGGGGCATCTGCTGGGGCTTGGCCCCACCATGGACCTGCTGCTGCATCTGAGAGCCGTTCATCAGATCCATGGAGGACTGGGGCTGAGGGGGCATGGAGGTGGGCTGGGACACCTGGGGCTGCTTCTGTTTGAGGTGCTCATGTTGCTGTGTGTTGTGGGGTAGGAACGGTTGTTGTTGTTGCTGCTGCTGCTGGTTGGGGTGTTGGTAGTATGCGGTCTGCATGCGGTGTGAGATGCGGGGAGCGAGAGCTGAGAAGTGGGGTACGGTGCTGTTGGGGTGTTTGTGTGAGGGGGCGGAGGAGGATGGGGAGAGGTGGGAGCTGGACTGAAGAGGGAGGAGAGGTGGAGGGGGGTCTGATGAGGTGGAGGAGGTTAGGGAAGGAGGGGGTTGGTGCTGCTGCTGCTGCTGCTGGCGAGGCTCAGGTTTGGAGGGGGCAGCCATGGCAGGGGCAGTGAAACCACCTGAACTAACCACATTGTTGACTGAGACGAGCTGGGCCTCCTGAGAAAGGGAGGGGGTCAGCTTCTCCTTGCCTGGGGGAGCAGTGGGGGCGCTGGGGGGTGACTTGAGGGGCTGTGAGATGGGTGCGACCTGGGGATGAGGAGTGTTAGGGGCGTATGTAGCCATTAAGCCTGTGTGTTGGTGGGCGGGAGACCCTGTACCTCTCACTGAGTGACTACTACTACTACTACTACTACTACTACTACTACTGACAGTGGTGGCAGTAACCATGGAGACAGAGTTGACCCCTGTGTGCTTGGGGTCAGAGGTGAACAGCTGTTTCCTGACTGAGGAAGGGGTGGGGGCACTGGGTTGGGCCTGGGCCCCATGAGGGAGGTTAGGGGTGTGGGGTGACCCTGTAGTCGTAGCTGTCTGACTGTTAGAGGCACTAGGGCTGGAGACAGAGGAGCCCGTGGATGATGTGTTAATGTGATCATTATGACTAGACATGTTGGATCTGGCCTGGTTGTTCCCACTACTACCACCGTTGTGTTTGGGGGAGCTGTTGGCACTACCGGGACTCAGCGGCCGCACCGGGAACGGGCCCCAGGTGCTGGCGGCAGGGGAGAAGGTCCCACCGAACTGGGCCATGGGCAGCCTGGGGAGCCTGATCTGATGCATGGTCTGGGCTGCCAGGAGGGCCAGCTGGGGATGGGCGTAGGCCAGGGGGAGAGACACGGGGAAGGGCTGCCTCACCCCAGACAGACCCTTACCCATCTTACCCCCTGTCTGAGAGGATGAGGACTGGAAGGAGACCCCAGAGGACGTGACCAGGGAGCCCAGGGCCTTGGCCCCGATGGTGAGGTTAAGGTTACCCCCAGTGGGGGTGGGGAAGGGGGCTGATGTGGTCTTGGAGCCCGGGGCCCTGATGTGGTTCCTGGGGATCAGGTCCTCTAGTTCCTTGGCTGGGTCCTGGATCAGAGAGTTGATCAGCTGGACTGCGTGGCGTGTTGACTCTGTGCCACCTCTGGAATGGACCATCACAACACGGGTCAGGGGCCACACAACAATGTACACATTCCATGGACATAACTCCAACCAATCACAGTATCTCAACTCTTTACTGATCTCCTGGAGATACAGCAGGAGGATTGTTTAGACACTACACTTCATTCCTTTTAAATATGTAGAATCACTCATAAATCACCAAATAGCTATTAACCTTTTAAATACGTAGAATCACTCAGATCAGTGGTTCCCGTACCCCTTCAAACATTCAACCTCCAGCTGAGTACCCCCTCTAGCACCAGGGTCAGCGCACTCTCAAATGTGTTTTTTGCCACATTTATGTCATTTAGCCACCATTGTAAGCCTGCCACACACACACCATATGATACATTTATTAAACATAAGAATGGGTGTGAGTTTTTGTCACAACCCGTCTCGTGGGAAGTGACAAAGAGCTCTTATAGGACCAGGGCATAAATAATAATATAATAAATCATTTTGCTCTTTATTTAACCATCTTACATATAAAACCTTATTTGTTCATCAAAAATTGTGAATAACTCACCACAGGTTAATGAGAAGGGTGTGCTTGAAAGGATGCACATAACTCTGCAATGTTGGGTTGTATCGGAGAGAGTCTCAGTCTTAAATCATTTTCCACACACAGTCTGTGCCTGTATTTAGTTTTCATGCTAGTGAGGGCCGAGAATCCACTATCACATAGGTACGTGGTTGCAAAGGGCATCAGTGTCTTAGTTCGATTTGCCAAGGCAGGATACTCGGAGCGCAGCCCAATCCAGAAATCTGGCCGTGGCTTCTGATTAAATTCAATTTTCACAGAACCGCTTGTTGCAATTTCGATGAGGCTCTCTTGTTCAGATATCGGTAAGTGGACTGGAGGCAGGGCAAGAAAGGGATAACGAATCCAGTTGTTTGTGTCATCCGTTTAGGGAAAGTACCTGCGTAATTGCCCACCCAACTCACTCAGGTGCTTCGCTACATCACATTTGACATTGTCCGTAAGCTTGAGTTCATTTGCACACAAAAAATCATACAATGATGGAAAGACCTGTGTGTTGTCCTTGTTAATGCAGACAGAGAAGAGCTCCAACTTCTTAATCATAACCTCAATTCTGTCCCGCACATTGAATATAGTTGTGAATATAGTTGAGTCCCTGTAATCCTAGATTCAGATCATTCAGGTGAGAAAAAGCATCACCCAGATAGGCCAGTCGTGTGAGAAACTCGTCATCATGCAAGCGGTCAGACAAGTGAAAATTATGGTCAGTAAAGAAAACTTTAAGCTTGTTTCTCAATTCAAAAAACCTCTGTCAATACTTTGCCCCTTGATAACCAGCGCACTTCTGTATGTTGTAAAAGCGTTACATGGTCGCTGCCCATATCATTGCATAATGCAGAAAATACACAAGAGTTCAGGGGCCTTGCTTTAACAAAGTTACCCATTTTCACTGTAGTGTCCAAAACATCTTCCAAGCTGTCAGGCATTCCCTTGGCAGCAAGAGCCTCTCGGTGGATGCTGCAGTCTACCCAAGTGGCGTCAGGAGCAACTACTTGCACGCGCGTCACCACTCCACTATGTCTCCCTGTCATGGCTTTTGCGCCATCAGTACAGATACCAACACATCTTGACCACCAAAGTCCATTTGATGTCACAAAGCTGTCCAGTACTTCAAAAATATCCTCTCATGTTGTCCTGGTTTCCAGTGGTTTGCAGAAGAGGATGTTTTCCTAAATTGACCCCCCATAAACGTAAAGGACATATACCAGGAGCTGTGCCAGGCCCGCCACGTCTGTTGACTCATCCAGCTGTAATGCATAGAATTTACTGGCTTGTATGCGAAGCAGTAATTGTTTCAAAACATCTCCTGCCATGTCGCTGATGCGTCGTGAAACAGTGTTGTTTGATGAAGGCATCGTCTGTATAGTTTTTATGGCCTTTCCCCCCAGCATTGTCCCAGCCATATCCGCAGCAGCAGGAACAATTAAGTCGTCCACAATAGTATGGGGCTTGCCTGTCCTAGCCACTCGGTAGCTCACCATATAAGACGCTTCCGTGGCTTATTCTTCAAATAGTCATGTTTAGTTTCTAAATGTCTGTGCAAGAGTGAAGGTTTCCCGTGAGAGAATAACGGTTAATGTGATTGGATGTTAATTATTTGACTAGGCTACCTGTATTTGACATTATGTTGTTATTTCTCTGAACACTAGATGGTTTAATTTTATTTTTGGCAGTGAAACGAGGCTACTCAGGAGAGGAAAAAAAACATCGCCCAAATGTATAGCCCCATTGGAAAATATAAACCTACTGTTATTTTTAAGTGAATCACATTTTTATTTGGTGTACCCCCGACAACCTTGCGCATTCCCCTGGTAGTTTGGGAAAACCTGACTCAGATAAATCAATGCATAGCTATTCCCCTTTTCTCTAATTTCCTCCTGTTCAGTTCTCTACTCTGCTGACTGGTGTAATAGTAGGCCGCCGCCACCAGAGAGGTCCCCTCCCTCCCTCTCCCTCTCTGTCCCTACCTGATGGTGATCATTCTCTCTCCGTTCTTGTCTTTCTGTTTGTCCACATCGATGTGTGCTCCCGTCACGTCCTGTATAGCTGTGATGTTGCAGCCTCCTCTACCCATGATCCTCGACACCACCGAGGCCGGCACCGACAGCTTCTTGGACCTGCAGCCCGGAGAGAGAGAGAGATTCATATGGGGTTTAGAACCGGGCCAAAGGACAAGATCCATGGGGAGCCACAGGCCTGACAAATTACTTTTCCTCATTGCCTAAAAACAGTGGTTCCCAACCAGGGGTACTTGGCCTATCCACTTGAGAAGACACATGAGACCATAGGTCTACTGGTAAAATACACGAGGGGGTACTTCAGGGGTACTCCAGGCAGAGCAAAATTCAGTTGGTGGTACAGTAACCGAAAAAGGTTAGGAACCACTGGCCTAAAATGACCTATAGATTAACTTGAAGCATTTCTAGAAGGATTTTATGGATGGTGTGTGTGTCTACCCACCGCCTCACCACCTCCTTCCAACCCTCCTCTCTCTTCTGTCCCCTCTTGGGGCTGGTGAGGCTCTTGCTGTTGGAGGATGTGACGGGTAGCGACATGGTCTTAAACTGAGACGGTACAGAGCTGCTGGGGGTCAACTCACTCATGTCTGGAGCTCTGAGAGGGGGGAGGGACAGAGGGGGAGCAGGCGAGAGAGAGAGGGGGAGAGAAGGAGAGAAAGGGATACAAGGTCAGATTCACAATTAATAAGGTTACTGTTTTTAACTACCTACTTGTATTAGAAATGCATAGTTCTGTGTGATTGGCGGTGCTTGACCAGCTCCTTTAGGAAAACTACAGTTCTGTGTGATTGGCGGTGCTTGACCAGCTCCTTTAGGAAAACTACAGTTCTGTGTGATTGGCGGTGCTTGACCAGCTCCTTTAGGAAAACTACAGTTCTGTGTGATTGGCGGTGCTTGACCAGCTCCTTTAGGAAAACTACAGTTCTGTGTGATTGGCGGTGCTTGACCAGCTCCTTTAGGAAAACTACAGTTCTGTATGATTGGCGGTGCTTGACCAGCTCCTTTAGGAAAACTACAGTTCTGTGTGATTGGCGGTGCTTGACCAGCTCCTTTAGGAAAACTACAGTTCTGTGTGATTGGCGGTGCTTGACCAGCTCCTTTAGGAAAACTACAGTTCTGTGTGATTGGCGGTGCTTGACCAGCTCCTTTAGGAAAACTACAGTTCTGTGTGATTGGCGGTGCTTGACCAGCTCCTTTAGGAAAACTACAGTTCTAACTCAAACCAAAGGTGCTGCAGGTCACTCACTTCTGTGTAGGTTTGGAGATGGAGACGGTGACTGGGTGTAGCTGAGGACAGTGTCTCTTCTCTGGGCCTGGCTGCAGGCTGTGAGAGGGGCCCGAAGAGGAAGAGGAGGAAGAGGAAGAGGAGGAAGAGGAGAGATCAGGGAGGAAGTTGAGCTCCTGGCTCTTGCCCCCACTGCTGCTACTCTCACTGGCACAGTCGGTGCTGTCCAGGGGGTCTGAGTCGCTGGTGCCCCCTGCACCCCCAGCCCCGCCCCGCAGCTCCCCATGGATCTTGTTTGCCTTGTGCTGTGCCAGCACCACCTGCTGGACAGAGATGGAATGATCACTGATTAGACACCTTGATTGACTTGCTTTGACTGTTTGACGGTATAATTTTGAAAGGAAATGTGTATGTATTTACAGCCTCTCAGAAAAAAAAAAAAAAACACTGGCTTCACTCTCTTGTCCTTGAATTTAGCTAAATTATATTTTACAGTCATGACCAGCAGTATGTGGACACCTGCTCATCTAACAGCTCATTCCAAAATCATGGGCATTAATATGGAGTTGTTCCCTCTCTGCTCCTATAACAACCTCCACTCTTCTGGGTAAGGCGTTCCACTAGACGTTGGAACATTGCTGCGGGGACTTGCTTCCATTCAGCCACAAGAGCATTAGTGAGGTCAGCCACTGATGTTGGGCGATTAGGCCTGGCTCACAGTCGGCATTCCAATTCATCCCAAGGGTGTTAGATGGGGTTGAGGTCAGGGCTCTGTGCAGGCCAGTCAAATTCTTCAACACCGATCTCAACAAACCATTTCTGCATGTACCTCGCTTCATGCACAGGGGCATTGTCATGCTGAAACAGGAAAGGGCCTTCCCCAAACTGTTGCCACAAAGTTGGAAGCACAAAATCATCTAGAATGTCATTGTATGCTGTAGTGTTAAGATTTCCCTTCACTGGAACATGGGGCCTAGCCTGAACCATGAAAAACAGCCCCAGACCATTATTCCTCCTCCAAACTTTACAGTTGGCACTATGCATTGGGGCAGGTAGTGTTCTTCTGGCATACGCCAAACCCAGATTCGTCTGTCGGACTGCCTGATGCTGTGTGCGGCTGCTCGGCCATGAAAACCCATTTCATAAAGCTCCTGATGAACAGTTCTTGTGCTGAAGTTGCTTCCAGAGGCAGTTTGGAACTCGCTAGTGAGTGTTGAAACCGAGGACAAACTTTCTATGCGCTTCAGCACTCGGCGGTCCCATTCTGTGAGCTTGTGTGGCCTACCACTTCGCGGCTGAGCCATTGTTTCTCCTAGACGTTTCCACGTCACAATAACATCACTTACATTTGACCAGGGCAGCTCTAGCAGGGCAGAAATTTAACAAACTGACTCTTTGGAAAGGTGGCATCCTATGACAGTACCACGTTGAAAGTCACTGAGCTATTCAGTAAGGTCATTCTACTGCCAATGTTTGTCTATGGAGATTGCATTGCTGTGTGCTCGATTTTATACACTTGTCAGCAATGTGTGTGGCTGAAATAGCCAAATCCAGTCATTTGAAGGGGTGTCCACATACGTGTGTGTGTATATATATATATATATATATATATATATATATATATATATATATATATATATATATATATAAGTTTGGACACATCTACTCATGCAAGGGTTTTTCTTTATTTTTACATTGTATAATAGTGAAGACATCAAAACTACGAAACCAAATAAAAAAAAATAATAAAGTGTTATACGAATCAATATATATTTTATATTTCAGATTCTTCAAAGTAGCCACCTTTTGCCTTGATGACAGCTTTGCACACTTTGCATTCTCTCAACCAGCTTCACCTGGAATGCTTTTCCAACAGTCTTGAAGGAGTTCCCACATATGCTGAGCACTTGTTGGCTGCATTTCCTTCACTCTGCGGTCCAACCAATCCCAAACCATCTCAACTGGGTTGAGGTCGGGTGATTTTGGAGGCCAGGACATCTGATGCAGCACTTCATCACTCTCCTTCTTGGTCAAATAGCCCTTGCACAGCCTGGAGGTGTGTTGAGTCATTGTCCTGTTGAAAAACAAATGATAGTCCCACTAAGCGCAAACCAGATGGGACGGCGAATCGCTGCAGAATGCTGTGGTAACCCATGCTGGTTAAGTGTGCCTTGAATTCTAAATAAATCACTAACAGTGTCACCAGCAAAGCACCCGCACACAACCTCCTCCATGCTTCACGGTGGGAATCACACATGGAGATCATCCTACTCCGCGTCTCACAAAGACACGGCGGTTTAAACCAAAAATCTCAAACTTGGACTCATCAGACCAAAGGACAGATTTCCACCGGTCTCATGTCCATTGGTCATGTTTCTTGGCCCAAGCAAGTCTCTTCTTGTTATTGGTGTCCTTTAATAGTAGTTTCTTAGCAGCAATTCAACCATGAAGGCCTGATTCACGCAGTCTCCTCTGAACAGTTGATGTTGAGACGTGTCTGTTACTTGAACTCTGAAGCATTTATTTGGGCTGCAATATCTGAGGCTGGTAACTCAAAAGAACTTATCCTCTGCAGCAGAGGTAACTCTGGGTCTTCCTTTCCTGTGGCGGTACCAATGAGAGACAGTTTCATCATAGCGCTTGATGTTTTTTGCGACTGCACTCAAATAAACTTTAAAAGTTCTTGACATTTTCCAGATTGACTGACCTTCATGTCTTAAGTAATGATGGACTGTCGTTTCTCTTTGCTTATTTGTGCTGTTGTTGCCATAATATGGACTTGGTCTTTTACCAAATAGGGTTGTCTTCTGCATACCCCCCTAGTCACAACACAACTGATTGGCTCAAACGCATTCAGGAAAGAAATTCCACAAATTAACTTTTAACAAGGCACACCTGTTAATTGAAATGCATTCCAGGTGACTACCTGGTTGAGAGAATGCCAAGAGTGTGCAAAGCTGTCATCAAGGCAAAGGGTGGCTACTTTGAAAAATCTCTAAAGATATTTTGAGTTGTTTAACACTTGGTTACTACATTATTCCATGTGTGTCATTTCATAGTTCTGATGTCGAAAATAGTAAAAATAATGCAAAACCCTTGAATGAGCAAGTGTGTCCAAACTTTTGACTGGTACTGTGTGTGTATTTTTATATATATGTGAGTGTGTACAAAATCTAAATGTGAATCTATACTTTAAATACACCAACCGCCTGTGGGTCCTGCAGTATGATTGGTTAGTTACCTGTGGGTCCTGACGTATGATTGGTTCGCTAGGGGAGGAGTCCTTGGTCTTGTTTTTCTTGCTCTTGCGGTTGGTGCTGGTCGTCGTGGCAACACTGGCCCTCTTCTTACCGAACACAGAGCTGAAGGAGGGCGAGGTGGCGGGAATACCGATTGTGGTGGTAGTGGTCGCACTGGGGGGGTCGATGGGGGGGTCCACTTCTGAAGAGCGGGAGGGATGAACGTAGAGTTGAAGAGATAGTTCCACTATATTACATAGACATGTGTTTCCAGAACTTTGAAAACAGTCTACGGACAAGGTTTGACTGCAATCTACACGTAGCTTTTGTTAAACTAGCCACAGCAAACAAATGTTAATAATCAGCATTTTGGGAACAAAAGTTTAGACATTGAAATCAAGATATAATTTACCCTCAGTGGAGTCATCCTGCTTCTGCATCTCACAGTCCTCCTCCCCCTCCTCCTTGGTTGTCTTCTGCTCCTCCTCTTCCTCCTCCTCTTCCTCCTCTTCTTCCTGCTTTTTCTTCTGTTCCTCCTTCTTCTTCTTGCGTTTCTCCTTGCGTTTCTCTCTCTTGGCGGCCAGGGCCTGCTTCTTGCTCTCCTCTCTGGACTTCTCCAGGTCGAGCTCCTTGAGCAGAATGCTGGCGTTCTTGTTGGCTTCAGCAGCCTGCTGGTCTTTGGCTTTGACGATGGTCTCCATGCACTGATGGCACTTCTTCAACAACTCCTGAGAGCGCGGGAGGGATAGAGAGTTCGTGGAGTTAGTGGACACAACTCTTTCTAACCCACTGCCAGACTTATACAAGATATGGCGCATTTGACAGTCAATGATATCCAGCCAACATACAAGCTCAAAGACTGACCATTCCAAACCGGTGGAGCTGTTACCTTGTCAGCAATGGTGGCGATGTATCTCATACACTCAATGTCTGAGGGGAACTGGTTGACCTCTTTTACCAGGTACTGAACAACCTTTACATGACCCTGAGAAACACAGACAAGGGGAGAGAGAAGATGACAGGTAACTGTAAAATAGGCCAATATTGTTTCAGGCTGGGAGCAGTAAAGGTATGAGGAAGACTGTAGGACCTAGTACTGGAACTAGGTAGTGAGAGGGCCAGGTGTTGCAGAGGGGAAGGGTCATCCTGCGACACGACCTACCTTGCGGAAGGCAGCCATGAGCGGTGTGATCTTGCGGTTGTCTGCAGCATCTACGTCGGCCCCAGCCTGCACCAGCAGCTGAACCACGTCAAAATGGCCGCCGTTGGCCGCCAGCCACAGAGGTGTGTTCCCTTTCTTATTGCGCACGTCAATGTGAGCCCCTCTGGAGAACGGAGGAAAACAGGGACAGCAGATAAACACAGGATAAAAAGACGAACGAGAGAATCAAGACGTTACCTTTTAGGGAAATTCCTGGCTTCAAAATGAATACTCAGACCTTCATTCTGAATAAATCATTGATTAGTTGGTTTAATGCCCACCTGTTGATGAGCAGCTCACAGAACTTGTAGTGGCCCTTGTCTGCAGCGATGGTGAGGGCTGTGTCTCGGGACGAGGGGACAGGAGGGGCGTTGACGTCAGCCCCTTTATCCAGCAGCACCCGGCCCACTTCAGCATAGCCCCCCGACGCTGCCTCCATCAGCGGGGTCAGACCAGTCTACCAGGGGAGGGGGAGGTCAACATCACATGTATAATATGGGGCAAATCCCTGAAACACTTAGTCAGGCACTGGGAGACAGAGGGACAATTCTCTAGTTAGGATTCACCAGAGCCTATATGGAACTTGGCTCTGGACTTGATATACTACTATAATATGGACCGCTAACGGTCCTGTCTCCTCACCTTTGCTCTGTGCTCTACGTTGGCCTTGCGGTCCAGCAGCAGACTGACCACCTCAGCGCGGCCCTGGAAGCAGGCCAGAGTGAGAGCCGTGTTCCTGTTAGTCTCGATCTGAGCATTGATGTCTGAGCCCATGTCCAGCAGCAGCTTGACCGCTGGTACGTGACCGTTCATCGCTGCCAGCATCAGGGGAGAGATACCCAGCTTACTGCCAGTCCTAGAAACAGAGAGAGAGAAAGAGATCGAGGGAGGATTTGATCAATTAGTGAGAGAGGTGAGGGACAATCACTAACAAAGATGCAGTCATCACTCATTTAAACAACCCAGTGCACGTTTCTGATGTAAGAAATGCTATTCCATAAACACATGTATTTGGTCAAGACCTGGGAAAGTAGTGGTATCAGTTAAAAGAGAAAACAAGATGTGGTCCCGTACCTGGAGTTGATCTCTGAGCCGGCGTTGAGGAGGATCTTGATGATGTTGACGTAGCCTCCAGACGCCGCCAGGCTCAAAGGGGTGTAGTCTGACACGTTACGATGCTCCTTATTGGCTCCTCGCAAGAGCAACAACTCCACCACCTAGGAGAGGAGACAAGGAAATGTAAGTCTTTATTGTTTTCTCAATATGCTATTTCTGTGAAAGGGGAGTTGATTTAGAGAGTCGTTTCAATGTGGTGATTCATAGAAAGGAAGTGAGCGTGTAACATATTAGAAACACATTTAAATCAGATCTCTGTGGTGTACCTCTTGTCGTCCCCCTGAGCAGGCCAGGGAGAGGGGCGTGTCTTTGGTTCTCTCTGACTGGGCCTCTATGTCACCCCCTTTATCCAGAAGGAGCTCCACCACCCCTACGTGGCCCGCTGTCGCAGCCAGGATCAGAGGGGTGAACCCTGGGGAGAGGACGAGGAGAGGGTCACAACCAGATATACGGATTCACCCAATACGATGTGGAGCACTTTGAACACTGTATAAATCCTGTCTTGGATGTATGAAAAAAATATTCCTGATTAAATCAGAAAATAAAACGTGTCTGACGGATATACAGGCCCAACTAACATTTAGAATGTACAGTAACTTTGTGTGTTACCCTTCTTGTCGCGATGCTCGATGTTGGCTCCTCGTGCGATGAGAACAGACACCAGCTCCTCGTGTCCTCCAGCACATGCCAGCGTCAGCGCAGTGTCATGGTTACTCTCCGTCTGAAAGGAGAGGGACACACACACATTTACAACAACGCTGTGTGTAGGTGTGTCTCTCTCAGTCTTGAATGTGTGTGTGACCATTGGCTTTACAGTACATGAGCGTCAATATCCACAGCGTGTGTGTGAACAGTGACTTACGTGTGCGTCGATGTCCACAGAGGGGTAGAGGGGCAGTGGGGAGGGGGGTGAGCCCATATTGGAGGGGGTCTGTGACAGGGGGTCAGACAGGGGGGTTGGAGACGTAGTGTTCAACATGGGTACTCTGCTGCCCACCGCTGCTGAAACAGAGAAAGAAAAGGAGAGAAGGGGGGGATAAGTATCTGTTACTTTCAGGCCTTTCTTCTGGGGAATTTGTTCATCAGTACTGTTCTTTCAAATCAGTGCAGTTGAAGGAAGGAGTATTCTAAGGAGGAAATGAGTTAAGACTTGAGATGCACCCACCCACAGCAGGCAGAACAGCTGTAAGACCACGCTACGCTGCACCCACTCACCTGCCATGATGTCATCCAGCGTGTCTGTAAGCGTCTGAGCGGGCGTAGCCACCATGAGTCCGTCTGGGGCCTGCTGCCCTACCATCTCTGGTCCTAACCCCTGACCTTGACCCAGCATCTGCTGGCTCACCAGTACCCTCTGCAGCTCAGGGCTGGTACTGCCAGGGCAGGGGTAGTCAGCTGGGCACGGGCTGTACTCAGGTAGGGGCTGAATGGGCACGAAGGCAGTCTGGAGGGGGGGAGGAGGGGGGTGGAGATGGGAGTGGGGGGAGCATAGGGGATGGGGTGAGGGCGAGGGGGGCAGGGGGGGCTGCTGTCCATCCCTGTAGAGGATGGTGTCCACCTGGGGCAGTTTAGCGTAATCTTCCACCTCGTCGTCGTCATCATCATCATCATCCTCATCTTCGTCATCCTGGAATAGGAATGAGGCAAACTTCTACAAATTAAGCATCTAAAAGAAACAGTTCACAAAACACAGCAAGAATGTGATCAGGACAACTTAAGACAGGATAAATTATGATTAGAAACCAGGGGGGCGAGAGTCGTGTCTCTATTAGACACCGGGGGGGGGGGAGAGCCGTGTCTCTATTAGACACCGGGGGGGGGGGGGAGCCGTGTCTCTATTAGACACCGGGGGGGGGGGAGAGCCGTGTCTCTATTAGACACCGGGGGGCGAGAGTCATGTCTCTATTAGACACGGGGGGGGCGAGAGTCATGTCTCTATTAGACACGGGGGGGGGAGCCGTGTCTCTATTAGACACCGGGGGGGGGGGGGGAGAGCCGTGTCTCTATTAGACACCGGGGGGCGAGAGTCATGTCTCTATTAGACACGGGGGGGAGTCATGTCTCTATTAGACACGGGGGGGGAGTCATGTCTCTATTAGACACGGGGGGGGGGGAGAGCCGTGTCTCTATTAGACACCGGGGGGCGATAGTCGTGTCTCTATTAGATACCGGGGGGGGGTGATAGTTGTGTCTCTATTAGACACCGGGGGGGGCGAGAGCCGTGTCTCTATTAGACACCGGGGGGCGATAGTCGTGTCTCTATTAGACATGGGGGGGGGGGGAGTCATGTCTCTATTAGACACGGGGGGGGGGGGAGAGCCGTGTCTCTATTAGACACCGGGGGGCGATAGTCGTGTCTCTATTAGATACCGGGGGGGGGTGATAGTTGTGTCTCTATTAGACACCGGGGGGCGATAGATAGTTGTGTCTCTATTAGACACCGGGGGGCGATAGTTGTGTCTCTATTAGACACCAGGGGGCGATAGTTGTGTCTCTATTAGATACCAGGGGGTGATAGTTGTGTCTCTATTAGACACTGGGGGGGGGGGACGAGAGCCGTGTCTCTATTAGACACGGGGGGGGACGGGGGACGAGAGCCGTGTCTCTATTAAAAAACCGGGGTGGACGAGAGCCGTGCCTCTATTAGACACCGGGGGGCGAGAGTCGTGTCTCTATTAGACACCGGGGGGGCGAGAGTCGTGTCTCTATTAGACACCGGGGGGGGCGAGAGCCGTGCCTCTATTAGACACCGGGGGGCGAGAGTCGTGTCTCTATTAGACACCGGGGGGGGAGAGCCGTGCCTCTATTAGACACCGGGGGGGGAGAGCCGTGCCTCTATTAGACACCGGGGGGCGAGAGCCGTGTCTCTATTAGACACCGGGGGGGGGGGCGAGAGCCGTGTCTCTATTAGACACCGGGGGGGGGGGGCGAGAGCCGTGTCTCTATTAGACACCGGGGGGGGGGGCGAGAGCCGTGTCTCTATTAGACACCGGGGGGGCGATAGTTGTGTCTCTATTAGATACCAGGGGGTGATAGTTGTGTCTCTATTAGACACCGGGGGGGGCGAGAGCCGTGCCTCTATTAGACACCGGGGGGCGAGAGTCGTGTCTCTATTAGACACCGGGGGGGGGCGAGAGCCGTGGGGGCGAGAGTCATGTCTCTATTAGACACTGGGGGGGGGGGGAGAGCCGTGTCTCTATTAGACACCGGGGGGGGGCGAGAGCCGTGTCTCTATTAGACACCGGGGGGGCGATAGTTGTGTCTCTATTAGATACCAGGGGGTGATAGTTGTGTCTCTATTAGACACCGGGGGGGGCGAGAGCCGTGCCTCTATTAGACACCGGGGGGGGCGAGAGTCGTGTCTCTATTAGACACCGGGGGGGGGCGAGAGCCGTGGGGGCGAGAGTCATGTCTCTATTAGACACTGGGGGGGGGGGGGGAGAGCCGTGTCTCTATTAGACACCGGGGGGGGGGGGAGAGCCGTGTCTCTATTAGACACCGGGGGGAGGGCGAGAGTCGTGTCTCTATTAGACACCGGGGGGGGCGAGAGCCGTGTGTCTATTAGACACCGGGGGGGGCGAGATCCGTGTCTCTATTAGACACCGGGGGGGGGGGTTGCGAGAGCCGTGTCTCTATTAGACACCGGGGGGGGGGGCGAGAGTCGTGTGTCTATTAGACACCGGGGGGGGGAGAGCCGTGTCTCTATTAGACACCGGGGGGGGGACGAGAGTCGTGTGTCTATTAGACACCGGGGGGGGGGCGAGAGTCGTGTGTCTATTAGACACCGGGGGGGGGGGGGGTTGCGAGAGCCGTGTCTCTATTAGACACCGGGGGGCGAGAGCCGTGTCTCTATTAGACACCGGGGGGGGGGACGAGAGCCGTGTCTCTATTAGACACCGGGGGGGGGCGATAGATAGTCATGTGTCTATTAGACACCGGGGGGCGATAGTTGTGTCTCTATTAGATACCAGGGGGTGATAGTTGTGTCTATTAGATACCAGGGGGTGATAGTTGTGTCTCTATTAGATACTAGGGGGCGATATATAGTTGTGTCTCTATTAGACACCGGGGGGCGATAGATAGTTGTGTCTCTATTAGACACCGGGGGGGCAATAGATAGTTGTGTCTCTATTAGATACCAGGGGGTGATAGTTGTGTCTCTATTAGATACCAGGGGGTGATAGTTGTGTCTCTATTAGATATGGGGGGAAAATGGCAGAAAAGCAGAAACTCTTGACTACTCAGAACTAACAGACCACCGCCAACAACTCCTAACCTCATCATCTTCCTCCTCCTCCTCTCTGTTCTCCTCGTCAGACCCTGTGTCCGACCCGGGCTGTGTGTGCGTGTTAACCCCTGGTGGTGCTGTGAGGGCCCCAGGCATGGTAGTGTTGGCCCCTTCCCCCGGCCCTGGTCCCGGGCCCTGGCCTGCCTCCTGCTCTTCCTTCAGGCCCTTGGCCTCCATGTACTCTTTGGTGAACTGCTGCTGGGTCTTCAGCTGCAGCTGGCGCTCCACCTTCTGCAGCTCCTTCAGAATCTTCTTCTTCTTCTGGACCTAGAGGACACGCCACGGCAGGGGATCAGACCTATAGTTTTGTGTTCAGACCTCGCTCATCCATTGGTTGAGAGATTTTATAGACCCATGAGATCCTATCAGACCTAGGTGGTGTTCATTAGGCACTAAATAAAATAAATAAAAAACGGGGACGAAACTACCTGGAATAAGAAATGCACATTTTCGCTTTTGGTTGTACATTTTCTTTTACAACAATTTCCATTGTGTGCCCTATACCTACCTGTATTGAGGGTCTATGACAGCGTTTCCCAAACTCGGTCCTCGGGACCCCAAGGCGTCCACATTTTGGGTTTTGCCCGAGCACCACACAGCTGATTCAAAAAAAATATGTATTATTTGAATCATTTTGCTCAGGCAAAAACCAAAACGTGCACCCCTTGGGGTCCCCAGGACCAAGTTTGGGAAACGCTGGTCTATGACCTCATCAATAATTCAATAGGATCTCTGTGGTCCTATACCTACGAATGATCATCCGTCTGCTCTCACCTGCTCCTCCCGGCTCTTCTTCAGCTCTTCAATCTTGTCTTTGGTGAGCGGCTCTCCCTGAATGAGTTCCAGAGACTGCAGCTGGGCTTTCTCTATGGCTGAGATCCTCTGGCCCAGCTCATTCAGCTTTCCCTCTGTCTCCTCCACAATACACTCCAGGGGCTGGCACAAGTGGAAGGGGGGCAAGGCCTCTGCATCTCCAGGACCCGGGCCGGGACGTACCCCCCCTGGACTGGAGGGGCTGGGAGGGATGGCAGCGTGTCTCTGCTTGGACAAACCTAGAGGAGGGATGGAGGAAGAGGGATGAGAAGGATTGAGGGAGAAAGGGATGAGAGGAAGATTAGGTCACACTACAATAAAGTAAATAACTCATCAGTTGAAGTCACGTCATCGTTAGACACTTTTGATATGTATACTGAACCAAAATATAAACGCAACATGTTTCATGAGCTGAAATAAATGATCCCAGAAATGTTCCAAACACGCAAAAAGCTCATTTCTCTCAAATGCTGTGCACAATTTGTTTACATCCCTGTTAATGAGCATTTCTCCTTTGCCAAGATCATCCATCCACCTGACAGGTGTGGCATATGAAGAAAGAGCATGATCATTACACAGGTGCACCTTGTGCTGGGGACAATAAAAGGCCACTAAAATGTGCAGTTTTGTCACAGCACAACGCCACAGATGTCTCAGGTTTTGATGGAGCGTGCAATTGGCATGCTGACTGCAGGAATGCCCACCAGAGCTGTTGCCAGAGAACTGAATGTACATTTCTCTACCATAAGCCGACTCCAGCGTCATTTTAGAGGACTTGGAAGTACATCCAACCGGCCTCACAACCGCAGACCACGTATATGGCAATTTGAATGCACAGAGACACCTTGAGATCCTGAGGCCCATTGTCGTGCCATTCATCTGCCTCCATCACCTAATGTTTCAGCATGATAATGTACGGCCCCATGTCACAAGGATCTGTACACAATTCCAGGAAGCTGAAAATGTCCCAGTTCTTCCATGACCATACTCACAGACATGTCACCCATTGAGCATGTTTGGGATGCTCTGGATCGACGTGTATGACAGTGTGTTCCAGTTCCCGCCAATATCCAGAAACTTCGCAGAACCATTGATTTAAGAGGAGTGGGACAACATTCCACAATCAACAGCCTGATCAACTCTATGTGAAGATGTGTTGTGCTACATGAGACAAATGGTGGTCACACCAGATACTGACTGGTTTTCTGATCCTACCTTTTTCTTTTTTAAACAGATGCATATCTGTATTCCCAGTCATGTGAAATCCATAGATTAGGACCTAATTAATTTGTTTCAAGCGACTGATTTCCTTATATGAACTGTAACTCAGTGAAATTGTTGCATGTTGCATTTATATTTTTGTTCATTATATAACAGGCCAGGCCAAGGCTCCCCGTTCGTAACAGGCCAGGCCAAGGCTCCCCGTTCGTAACAGGCCAGGCCAAGGCTCCCCGTTCGTAACAGGCCAGGCCAAGGCTCCCCGTTCGTAACAGGCCAGGCCAAGGCTCCCCGTTCGTAACAGGCCAGGCCAAGGCTCCCCGTTCGTAACAGGCCAGGCCAAGGCTCCCCGTTCGTAACAGGCCAGGCCAAGGCTCCCCGTTCGTAACAGGCCAGGCCAAGGCTCCCCGTTCGTAACAGGCCAGGCCAAGGCTCCCCGTTCGTAACAGGCCAGGCCAAGGCTCCCCGTTCGTAATAGGCCAGGCCAAGGCTCTCCGTTCGTAACAGGCCAGGCCAAGGCTCCCCGTTCGTAACAGGCCAGGCCAAGGCTCCCCGTTCATAACAGGCCAGGCCAAGGCTCCCCGTTCATAACAGGCCAGGCCAAGGCTCCCCGTTCATAACAGGCCAGGCCAAGGCTCCCCGTTCATAACAGGCCAGGCCAAGGCTCCCCGTTCATAACAGGCCAGGCCAAGGCTCCGTTCATAACAGGCCAGGCCAAGGCTCCCCGTTCATAACAGGCCAGGCCAAGGCTCCCCGTTCATAACAGGCCAGGCCAAGGCTCCGTTCATAACAGGCCAGGCCAAGGCTCCCCGTTCATAACAGGCCAGGCCAAGGCTCCCCGTTCATAACAGGCCAGGCCAAGGCTCCCCGTTCATAACAGGCCAGGCCAAGGCTCCCCGTTCATAACAGGCCAGGCCAAGGCTCCCCGTTTTACCTTTGCTGGTGACGGGTGGCGGGGGCGTGGTGATGTTGGAGGGGGCTCTGTCTGGCTCCTGGGGGGGCACCACCATGGCCAGGGCCTGGAATGGGACACGTGGAACCTGGGGATAGATGAGTGGTCGTAAAACATCAACTACTTTGACAACTAGTTTAACACAATTTCCATGCTGGCCATTTCCTGTTTTAATAGCACAAAACTATTTCATGAAAAACATTTAACCTGAGAGGGGTCTTGTGAGGGAGGTGTGAGTTGGCAGAGGTCGGGCGCGGGGACAGACAGGATGTTGTTAGGGAAGTCTAGCAGGTAGGACACCACGTTGGTGTGGCCGCCCTTAGCAGCTTCAATCAGCATTGTCGAGCCGTCCTATTGGAGGAGAAACAGGAAGTGAGTGTAAGTCTGCATGAGGCTTCAAAGTTCACTTTATCTATTCTGATACTGTTGTTACTATGGCTGAGTTGAACAGCTTCCTTATGAGTTTGATGGTGTTTGATGACGGTGTGCGTTTTCTACCTTCAGTCTGTGTGTGGGGTCAGCTCCGTGCGTCAGTAGCAGCTCTACCACAGCCAGGTGTCCTCCAGCGCAGGCCAGAGACACCACCGTGTGGTCCTTGTTAGCCGTCGCTCTGTTCACATTAGCACCTGGACACAAAACACAAGAAACTTCAACTTTAAATTCACTTCTAAGAATTGTTTCATAACAACAATAGTTCAAAATGAATGTAGATCCTAAATAAGGGACCTGTACGTGTTTTTTAATGCAGTCTAAGCCAAAGAATATTAGAACCAGGGGTTGGAACCAGTTCAGGAAACCGAACCAAAAACCGGAAAATAACAACATTGAGGAAAGAAGGAGATTCTGGAACAGAACTGTTATTTTAAAAGCAGGGGCCTGGTAAAACACGTTATTTTATGTTCCCAAGCTTTGTTTTTTTCAGTCCCACAGAAAACACCACCAAAGCACCTATGCAGAGCACTCACTCTGTGACTTCGCCTACTCCTGCCAGTGGCTGCCATAGTAGGACATTGTTTTAACGAGGGCATTGTAGAGGGTTTAAAAAAAAAAGATGCAGTCTAACCTAACCCACCCTTGCTGATGAGGAACTGCACGGTACAGAGGTGTCCTGCTCTGGCTGCCTTCATCAGGGGCGTCCTCCCCCCCTCAGACTCATGCTCCTGGAGAACAGACAAACAGGACGTGGATTTTAGGACAGGACATGGGTCCACACACACACACAGTTATGTATTGCTAGCCTTGTGGGGACCAAAGAATTGATTCCCATCCATAATTCTATTTTCCTAACCCCTAAATCTAACCCCAACCTTAATTCTAACCCTAAACCCTATAACTATACCTAACCCCAACCTTAATTCTAACCCTAAACCCTATAACTATACCTAACCCTAACCTTAATTCTAACCCTAAACCCTATAACTATACCTAACCCCAACCTTAATTCTAACCCTAAACCCTATAACTATACCTAACCCTAACCTTAATTCTAACCCTAAACCCTATAACTATATCTAACCCCAACCTTAATTCTAACCCTAAACCCTATAACTATACCTAACCCCAACCTTAATTCTAACCCTAAACCCTATAACTATATCTAACCCTAACCTTAATTCTAACCCTAAACCCTATAACTATACCTAACCCTAACCTTAATTCTAACCCTAAACCCTATAACTATATCTAACCCCAACCTTAATTCTAACCCTAAACCCTATAACTATACCTAACCCCAACCTTAATTCTAACCCTAAACCCTATAACTATACCTAACCCTAACCTTAATTCTAACCCTAACGTTAATTCGAACCCTAAACGTAACCTCTAAGCCTAAAATAGTAATGTCCAAATCTTATAGTTTTACTATCCTTGAGGACTTCTGGTGCCAACAAGGACAGTAAACACAGGGAAGATAAAACACAGGGAAGATAAAACAGAGAGGGAGATGGTGACAGAGTGAGAGATAACAGGGAAGATAAAACAGAGAGGGAGATGGTGACAGAGTGAGAGATAACAGGGAAGGTAAAACAGAGAGGGAGATGGTGACAGAGTGAGAGATAACAGGGAAGATAAAACAGAGAGGGAGATGGTGACAGAGTGAGAGATAACAGGGAAGATAAAACAGAGAGGGAGATGGTGACAGAGTGAGAGATAACAGGGAAGATAAAACAGAGAGGGAGATGGTGACAGAGTGGGCAGGGAGATCGGGGGGAGGGACGAGGGGACAGGGAGGTAAAACAGAGAGGGAGATGGTGACAGAGTGAGAGATAACAGGGAAGATAAAACAGAGAGGGAGATGGTGACAGAGTGAGAGATAACAGGTGTTGGTGTACCAGATCGGCTCCAGTCTGCAGTAGAACGTCGGCCACGTCTGTGTGTCCGTTCTCACACGCGTACGTCAGCGCTGTGTCTCCTGTCGCCGTGGTAGCGTGCACGTTTGCCCCTATAGAGAGAGGTCAGAGTTCAATGCAGACCAAAAAAACTAACAAGCCCTGTTAAAAAGGTAGAATTTGTCAACTTTACTTACAACAGCTATTAGTTTCTAGGCCAAAGGCCAGGACTCTCACAAAAGTACCCTACCAAAATACTAAAGATCAAACTAAGAATCCTCAGTATTTGACCAGCTCCAGGTGTGTGTGTGTGTGTGTGTGTGTACCTGCAGCCAGGAGGTATTTGACCAGCTCCAGGTGTGTGTGTGTGTGTACCTGCAGCCAGGAGGTATTTGACCAGCTCCAGGTGTGTGTGTACCTGCAGCCAGGAGGTTTTTGACCAGCTCCAGGTGTGTGTGTGTGTGTGTGTGTGTGTGTGTGTGTGTGTGTGTGTGTGTGTGTGTGTGTGTGTGTGTGTGTGTGTGTGTGTGTGTGTGTGTGTACCTGCAGCCAGGAGGTATTTGACCAGCTCCAGGTGTGCGTGTGTGTGTGTGTACCTGCAGCCAGGAGGTATTTGACCAGCTCCAGGTGTGTGTGTACCTGCAGCCAGGAGGTATTTGACCAGCTCCAGGTGTGTGTGTGTGTGTGTGTGTACCTGCAGCCAGGAGGTATTTGACCAGCTCCAGGTGACCCTCCTGTGCAGCCTCCATGAGAGGCGTGGAGCAGCCCAGCTCGATGTCGGCCCCAGCCTTGATGAGAAAGTCAGCCACCTCCAGGAACCCTCCACAGCAGGACAGGGTCAGGGCTGTCTCCTGGGTCTCCTCCGTCTGGGCATTGATGTTCGCACCTGGAGGGGGAGGGAGGAGAGCGAGAGATGGAGAGAGAATGAGAGAGATGGAGAGAGAGAGCTAAGTGTCTATATTAGGAGTGAGACCCTCACCAACAGGCATGACAAAGCACTTTATTGCACACAATAACATAGTATACATGCAACAGCATTGAACAGTGTGCAGATATCCATGTATCTGCCAGTTGATTACCCTGAGCCAGTAGCAGGGCCACCATCTCTTCATGACCTTCTCTGGCTGCCTCCATCAGAGGGGTGTAACCTTCATCATTCACCTGGACACATTAAAACATGCACTGTTACAGGTCTCAGTGGCTGAATCCCAAAACCCCCACTTCCCCTGGCCCCTCCATTTGAACAAGTGTCCCAAAGCTGAAGGAGTGAAAATGATCCAGGGCGTAGGGGCGAACTAACCCCCCCAGTAGCCACTTAGACTGAGCCTGCAACGCTGCCGCTCCCATAGTCATGTGGAATCCCACAAGGCACTGCGTTGATTTGTGCAATTTCACAAAAGAATGGAGAGGCGTGCCTAATTATGACATGTGCATTAGTTTGTCTGATGTCGAGACTTGACACACGTAAAAGCTCAAAAATATCCCCAAATTAAACATTTAACTGTTACTGATGGTTAAATCTTGTAAAATGACAGCGGGGGTTTGTTCATTTGAATTTCATGCTTGTTTTATTATTTAAAAGTGGAACATGAATTACATGATGTGTGTCCTGAAGCTGAAGGATTTCCTGAGCCCCTCGCCACTCTCTGGAAGTCACCCTCAGTGTGACAATGGAGGTTCCTCAGAGCGGGTTGGACCCTAACCCTCATTCACCCACACACACATCCAGTGTTTAAGGACTGTGTGTTCCTACTCACCTCCTCTAGGTTGGCTCCTCTCTCTATGAGCAGAGCTGCTAGATCTACATGCCCGCCGCAGGCTGCCAGGGTGAGGGGTGACTCGAAGGAGTCAGCGGGCATGTTGACCTGCGCCCCGCTGTCCAACAGCAGCCGTGCCACCTCCACATGCCCATCCTGGGACAGGAAGAGCACACACACACATAGGGACAACATAAGCACCTGAGTTGGTTATGACACAGAGTTACACACACATTCTAGCACTGGAGACACACACACACAAGCAGGGAGAGAGAAGAGAGGGGCTGTGTATTGGGTCATATGCTCACCATGCAGGCTTCCATCAGCGCTGTGTGCATCTCATCTGTCTTATGCTCCTGATCTGCCCCGGCTTCCAGCAGAAACCTCACCATGTCCAGATGACCTATATATATATATATAATATATATATATATATATATATATATATATATAGAGAGAGAGAGGGCGGGCGGCGGGGGGGAAGGAGAGAGAAGCAGAGACTGTTATTTTGTTGTCTGAGACTATGAAGGTTGCATTAGGGGGGCGATGTGAGCGAGCGCCACAAGAAAACATCTAAAACAATCAAAGGGAACACTTGAATACTCAGACGAGAAGTGAAGAAGACCTTTGTAGCAGGCGAGTGTGAGGGCGCTCTCCTTGAACTCGTTGGAGTGTGTGTTGATCCCGGCGCCGTACTCCAGCAGAACCCTGGCCACGTCCACGTGGCCCGCGCTCGCCCCCTCCATTAAAGGGGTGTGACCGTTCTCGTTGTGGTCCTCGATGTTGGCCCCTTCCTTTAGGAGAACCTTCACCACATCTACAAACCCCCCAGCACACGCATACGTCAGGGCCGTGTTACCTACAGGGAGAGAGACCATACGTCAGGGCCGTGTTACCTACAGGGAGAGAGACCATACGTCAGGGCCGTGTTACCTACAGGGAGAGAGACCATACGTCAGGGCCGTGTTACCTACAGGGAGAGAGACCATACGTCAGGGCCGTGTTACCTACAGGGAGAGAGACCATACGTCAGGGCCGTGTTACCTACAGGGAGAGAGACCATACGTCAGGGCCGTGTTACCTACAGGGGGAGAGACCATACGTCAGGGCCGTGTTACCTACAGGGGAGAGACCATACGTCAGGGCCGTGTTACCTACAGGGAGGAGACCATACGTCAGGGCCGTGTTACCTACAGGGAGAGAGACCATACGTCAGGGCCGTGTTACCTACAGGGAGAGAGACCATACGTCAGGGCCGTGTTACCTACAGGGAGAGAGACCATACGTCAGGGCCGTGTTACCTACAGGGGGAGAGACCATACGTCAGGGCCGTGTTACCTACAGGGAGAGAGACCATACGTCAGGGCCGTGTTACCTACAGGGAGAGAGACCATACGTCAGGGCCGTGTTACCTACAGGGAGAGAGACCATACGTCAGGGCCGTGTTACCTACAGGGGGAGAGACCATACGTCAGGGCCGTGTTACCTACAGGGAGAGAGACCATACGTCAGGGCCGTGTTACCTACAGGGAGAGAGACCATACGTCAGGGCCGTGTTACCTACAGGGGGAGAGAGAGACCATACGTCAGGGCCGTGTTACCTACAGAGGGAGAGAGACCATACGTCAGGGCCGTGTTACCTACAGAGGGAGAGAGACCATACGTCAGGGCCGTGTTACCTACAGAGGGAGAGAGACCATACGTCAGGGCCGTGTTACCTACAGAGGGAGAGAGACCATACGTCAGGGCCGTGTTACCTACAGAGGGAGAGAGACCATACGTCAGGGCCGTGTTACCTACAGAGGGAGAGAGACCATACGTCAGGGCCGTGTTACCTACAGAGGGAGAGAGACCATACGTCAGGGCCGTGTTACCTACAGGGAGAGAGACCATGCGTCAGGGCCGTGTTACCTACAGGGAGAGAGACCATACGTCAGGGCCGTGTTACCTACAGAGGGAGAGAGACCATACGTCAGGGCCGTGTTACCTACAGAGGGAGAGAGACCATACGTCAGGGCCGTGTTACCTACAGGGAGAGAGACCATGCGTCAGGGCCGTGTTACGTGTGTTAGTGATGTTTAGATTTAATGCAACTCAATGGGCCGAGATGGTGCATAGGGACATATTGTCCAAGCAGAAATCTAAACATTTCGGTTTGGACCAAAAATTATGACAAGGAATAACCAGACGCACATTGAGCAAGGCAGATGGAAAACGAGAGAGAAATGCGTGTATTTGTACCGGTGGAGGACTGTGCGTTGGCGTCGGCCCCGTGGACCAGGAGCAGCTTGACGATGTCGACGTAACCACCGCTCGCCGCCGCCATCAGGGGAGTGATGTCACCTTTAATCCCCCGGTCCTCCACGTTGGCATGCATGGCCAGCAGCACCTAACAACCAATCACAGCAGGGGTCAGAGCTCATACATTTACATTGTATGCTGTAGAGATTGTGGGGGACTGAACCGCATTCTGACATAACCCACAAAAAGAGGACACCTTTCACAGAAGTTACTAAAATGACTGATTGAAAAAGGACGATTACACACTTGCGACAGACACACAGACACACAGACACACACCTGTGCGAGTTCATAGTATCCAGCAGAGCAGGCGAGGCAGAGAAGACTCTCTCCTTCCTCAGTGTGTTCGTTGACGCTCCGCCCCTCGTCTAGCAGCTTCCTCACGGCGTTCACGTCTCCGTCCGAACACGCCTCCGCTAGACTGCGGCTGAAAATAACCAGACTGCTACAATTACTGCCCCTGTGACAGGAGAACACACC
The DNA here is from genome assembly GCF_965601325.2 of Salmo salar. Lineage (NCBI taxonomy): Eukaryota > Metazoa > Chordata > Actinopteri > Salmoniformes > Salmonidae > Salmo > Salmo salar. The sequence goes on from NC_138299.1 coordinate 92,114,771, forward strand.
CCCCTTACATAAACGCACACACTTACACAACTAATGCCGCACACACACACACACACACACACAGCTCATAATCACACTTCTGCTATTACTGAAACTTCCAGACATGATGCTTGACTAAACTGTTTGATCGAGTAACATATTGATCACGGAGGTAATACATTGACTGACATTCAGATATTGACTGCTATATTCAGTAGGTCTGACATACTTGTCGGCACTGTGTTCTCTTCTCATGTATTGATAGATGTATTGATAGATGTATTGATAGATGTATTGATAGATGGACTGGGGTAGATACACACAGTTGAAGTTAGAAGTTTACATACACTTAGGTTGGAGTCATTAAAACTCGTTTTTCAACCACTCCACAAATTTCTTATTAACAAACTATACTTTTGGCAAGTTGGTTAGGACATCTACTTTGTGCAGGACACAAGTAATTTTTCCAACAATTGTTTACAGACAGATTATTTCACTTATAATTCACAGTATCACAGTTCCAGTGGGTCAGAAGTTTACATAAACTAAAATGACTGTGCCTTTAAACAGCTTGGAAAATTCCAGAAAATGATGTGATGGCTTTAGAAGCTTCTGATAGGCTAATTGACATCATTTGAGTCAATTGGAGGTGTACCTGTGGATGTATTTCAAGGCCTACCTTCAAACTCAGTGCCTCTTTGCTTGACACCATGGGAAAGTCAAAAGAAATCAGTCAAGACCTCAGAAAAGAAACTGTAGACCTCCACAAGTCTGGCTCATCCTTGGGAGAAATTTCCAAACGCCTAAAAGTACCACGTTCATCTGTACAAACAATAGTAGGCAAGTATAAACACCATGGGACCACGCAGCCATCATACCGCTCAGGAAGGAGACGCGTTCTGTGTCCTAGAGATTAACGTACTTTGGTGCGAAAAGTGCAAATCAGTCCCAGAACAACAGCAAAGGACCTCGTGAAGATGCTGGAGGAAACAGGTACAAAAGTATCTGTATCCACAGTAATACTAGTCCTATATTGGCATAACCTTAATGGCCACTCAGCAAGGAAGAAGCCACTGCTCCAAAACCGACATAGAAAAAGCCAGACTACGGTTTGCAACTGCACATGGGGACAAAGATAGTACTTTTTGGAGAAATGTCCTCTGGTCTGATGAAACAAAAATAGAACTGTTTGACCATAATAACCATCGTTATGTTTGGAGGAAAAAAGGGGAGGCGTGCAAGCCGAAGAACACCATCCCAACTGTGAACCACGGGGGTGGCAGCATCATGTTGTGGGGGTGCTTTGCTGCAGGAGGGACTGGTGCACTTCACAAAATAGATGACATCGTGAGGGAGGAAAATTATGTGGATATATTGAAGCAACATCTCAAGACATCAGTCAGGAAGTTAAAGCAAATGGGTCTTCCAAATGGACAATGACCCCAAGCATACTTCCAAAGTTATGGCAAAATGGCTTAAGGACAACAAAGTCAAGGTATTGGAGTGGCCATGACAAAGCCCTGACCTCAACCCTATAGAACATTTGTGGGCAGAACTGAAAAAGCATGTGCGAGCAAGGAGGCCTACAAATCTGACTCAGTTACACCACCTCTGTCAGGAGGAATGGGCCAAAATTCACCCAATTTATTATGGGAAACTTGTGGAAGGCTACCCGAAACGTTTGACCCAAGTTAAACAATTTAAAGGCAATGCTACCAAATACTATTGGAGTGTATGTAAACTTCTGACCCACTGGGAATGTGATGAAAGAAATAAAAGCTGAAATAAATCACTCTACTATTATTCTGACATTTCACATTCTTAAAATAAAGTGGTGATCCTAACTGACCTAAGACATGGAATTTTCACTAGGATTAAATATCAGGAATTGTGAAAAACAGTTTAAAAGTATTTGGCTAAGATGTATGTAAACTTCTGACTTCAACTGTACTTGTCGGCCTGGCCAGCGTTGAGTGTGTTCTCTTCTCATGTATTGATAGATGTATTGATGATAGATGGACTGGGGTAGATACATACTTGTCGGCCTGGCCAGCGTTGAGTGTGTTCTCTGCTCTCATGCGCGTCAGGGCGGCAGCCGCCTCGTCCAGGGCACAGCTCACTGACGACGTCAGTCTCCGCAGCACCTCGGGATCTGCAAACGCTTTACCATCCGCAGTTGACAGTTTACCAATGCCTTCCGGATTAAAGGTCATCACAGGAAACACAGGCATGGGGGCAAAACCACACCAAAGAAGCCAGGCAGGCGATCGTAGAGGCAAGTCCAGCCACAGCCAATCCAATCCAATGTTAGTAGCGGCATTCATAACAAAAAATACAAAAAAACACAAGCATGGGTTAGATCCAAATCAGGAAAACAGATTTGACAAGCTTAACAGTCTTGGGTATATACACTGAGTGTACAAACCATGACACATAGTGCTCTGTCCATGAAATAGACTGAACAGGTGAAAGCTATGATCCCTTATTGATGTCACTTGTTAAATCCCCTTCAAAATCAGTGTAGATGAACGGGAGTAGACACGTTAAAGAAGGTTTGTTTAAGCCTTGACACATTTGAGACATCGATTGTGTGTGTGTGTGTGTGTGTGTGTGTGTGTGTGTGTGCCAAGAACTGCAACGCTGCTGGATGTTCACGCTCAAGAATGGTCCACCACCCAAAGGACATCCAGCCAACTTGACAACTTTGGGAAGCACTGGAGTCGACATGGGTCAGCATCCCTGTGGAACGCTTTTGACACCTTGTGGAGTCCATGCCCCGACGAATTGAGGCTGTTCTGAGGGCAAAAGGTGTTCCTAATATTTTGTACACTCTGTGTATGTCTATATGTTAAAACGTCTTGGTCTAGAGGCATTTTCACATGAAGTAATGTGAAAGTATTTCCACCTTTCCCCCTGAGAAGCTAGGTGAAAATGTAGACATACGTCCTCCACCGACTGACCCAGTCCTCACAGATCTAACCCCAAGTGCCTGGGGGCTACACTAGAGTTGCTATGGGTTAGGGTGCTACCTAAAGGGCTGAGGGGTGGCTCGTGTCTTGGGGGGGGGGGTGGCTCGTGTCTAGGGGCTCGTGTCTAGGGGGGTGGCTAGTGTCTAGGGGGGTGGCTAGTGTCTAGGGGGGTGGCTAGTGTCTAGGGGGGTGGCTAGTGTCTAGGGGTGCCTAGTGTCTAGGGGTGGCTAGGGGGCTGGCTAGTGTCTAGGGGTGGCTAGGGGGCTGGCTAGTGTCTAGGGGTGGCTAGGGGGCTGGCTAGTGTCTAGGGGTGGCTAGGGGGCTGGCTAGTGTCTAGGGGTGGCTAGTGTCTAGGAGGATGGCTAGTGTTTAGTGGGGTGGCTAGTGTCTAGGGGGGTAGGGGGTGGCTAGGGGGGGTAGGGAGCGTCTAGTGTCTAGGGGGCTAGCTAGTGACTAGGGGGCAGGGGCTAACGAGGGGCCAGAAGGGTAGGGGCTAGCTAGGGGCCAGAAGGGTAGGGGCTAGCTAGGGGCCAGAAGGGTAGGGGCTAGCTAGGGGCCAGAAGGGTAGGGGCTAGCTAGGGGCCAGAAGGGTAGGGGCTAGCTAGGGGCCAGAAGGGTAGGGGCTAGCTAGGGGCCAGAAGGGTAGGGGCTAGCTAGGGGCCAGAAGGGTAGGGGCTAGCTAGGGGCCAGAAGGGTAGGGGCGAGGGGCTTGGGGGCCTAGGCTAGCAGGGCTCTGTCTTGTGAATTATAGATGAGACCTAGACTGGTGGACTAGCACTGTGTGTAGAAAGTGTTGGACAGACAGGCACAGCAGGGTGAAAAGCAGGAATGTCATACACGAGTGTGTGTGAGTGGGAGAGAGGGAGGGAAGAGAAAGCCAGCAGAAGAGAGGGAGAGGACCGAGATGCAGGGGAGGGAGGAGAGCGAAAGAGAGAAGCAGGCAGGAGGAAAAAATCAGACTGTTTGTTCCGTTAACATACTGAAGGACCTCTTTCACAAGGAGCAAGACACACTTTCCATCCAGGGAGGCCAGCCAAGCCAAAATACTGTGTGCGTGTCCATTGACATGAGACAAGGGAGAAAGTGAGAGTAAGCTAGCAAGAGAAAGAGCTCAAGACAGCAGCCATACAGTACGGCACCATCTTTGCACTAGAAAAGTTTAGAGGTGGGTGGGTCCTGCCAGTCAGTGTTTATATCACCACTACCCTGCCTGTGTGAGTCAATCTAAACTTAGCCGACACCTGGCTGTCAGAAGGATTTTACAATGTTGCCCCAGGCGGGCAGGCAGGGCAAGTAGTGGAGGGCTGAGGTCTGGGTGGTTGATCGTTGTATTGTCCTGTCTAAACAACATGACCACGGATTTTGACAACAAGCAGCATTGTGCGGCTGTTTTTACTGATCTGGCCAAAGCCTTTGATTCTGTTAACCACTACATCCTGATCAACACAGTCAACGACCTAGGGTTCTGAGGATTGTCTAGCTTAGTTTGGAAACTATTTCTCTGGCCGTGTACAATCCGAGGGGCCTGCTTTCTAACCCACTGGCTGTATCTACGGGAGTTCCACAAGGATAGATTCTTGGGCCGATCCTATTCTCGGTGTATATTAAGAATGTTGCGCATGCTTCTGGTGACCCTCATCCACCTTTATGACACTATCCTGTACACAACTGGCCCCGCCCTGAACACCGTGCAACCACCCTACAACATACCTTTAACATCCAACACACCTTCTCTGACCTTACCAAAACCCAAAAAATTAAATGCATGCTCTTCAACCAGAACTTACCTCAACCTGCCTACTCTCCTAACATTCTCAACCTCATTCCATACACACATCACCCACCTATAGTCTAAATTTACATCCAGAATTGGTTTCCTAATCCGCAACAGAACATCCTTCACCCACTCTGCCAAGCACACCCTTGTAAAAATGATCATACTGTCAATCCTGGACTATGACAATGTAGTTTACAGGCTTGCCTCCAAAACCTCCCTCAAACAACTTGTAATTTACCACACTGCCATCCGCTTTGTTACCAGTGCCCTCTTAAACACTTGTCACTGTGACCTTTACACCCTGGTCAACTGGCCCTCGTTACATTCACAACACCAGATCCACTGGTACCAATTTATTTACAAGTCCCTCATTGGCAAGTCCCCCCTCTACCTCAACATCTCCACTACCAATAGCAACCTGCTCATTCCAAGCCCAGCACTTCCTGTGGCCATCAATCATTCCAGTTTTCCGCCGCCAACGACTGGAACGAGCTGCATAAGACCTTCAAGCCACCACACTCCTTTAAAAACATTACCTGATCTGCTGACTGATCAATATGCCTGCTGATCATTCAGTCTACCGTGTTGCCAATTTTGCCTCGTGTTATTGTGGTATTTCTGCACTAACCCAGTGTGAATGTTTCTCATTAGGGCGGCAGCTTCCCTTGCGGTTAAATCATTGGGCTAGTAACAAAAAGGTCGCTGGTTCGAATACCCCAGCATTCAAGGTGAAAAATCTGTCGATATGTCCTTTAGTAATTATTAACCCCAATTTGCTCCAAGGGCGCCGTACTACTATGGCTGACCCTGTAAACCACCACGTACGACTACGGCTGACCCTGTAAACCACCACGTACGACTACGGCTGACCCTGTAAACCACCACGTACGACTACGGCTGACCCTGTAAACCACCACGTACGACTACGGCTGACCCTGTAAACCACCACGTACGACTACGGCTGACCCTGTAAACCACCACGTACGACTACGGCTGACCCTGTAAATCACCACGTACGACTACGGCTGACCCTGTAAACCACCACGTACGACTACGGCTGACCCTGTAAACCACCACGTACTACTACGGCTGACCCTGTAAACCACCACGTACGACTACGGCTGACCCTGTAAACCACCACGTACGACTATGGCTGACCCTGTAAACCACCACGTACTACTATGGCTGACCCTGTAAACCACCACGTACGACTATGGCTGACCCTGTAAACCACCACGTACTACTATGGCTGACCCTGTAAACCACCACGTACGACTATGGCTGACCCTGTAAACCACCACGTACGACTATGGCTGACCCTGTAAACCACCACGAACGACTATGGCTGACCCTGTAAACCACCACGTACTACTATGGCTGACCCTGTAAACCACCACGTACGACTATGGCTGACCCTGTAAACCACCACGTACTACTATGGCTGACCCTGTAAACCACCACGTACGACTATGGCTGACCCTGTAAACCACCACGTACGACTATGGCTGACCCTGTAAACCACCACGAACGACTATGGCTGACCCTGTAAACCACCACGTCACTGTACCTATCTGGTGTATGACAAAACATAGTATTCTAGAAATAAATGGGGTGAATGTGTCAAAATGGTGTTAAACCAAAATAAAAAAAATGATTTTTATGCGTTCCACATGTAGAGGAATAATATGCAAATTGACCCATAACTCCACCTAAAGAACAACAACATAGATGACCACAAGCAAGCAGTAAAATTAGATTTAAACAACAGATAAAAAAAACACATTATGGAACAGCGGGGACTGTGAAGAAACACAAATATTGGCACAGACACACGCATGCACACACACGATAACATACGCACTATACATACACATGGATTTAGTACTGTAGATATGTGGAAGTGGTGGAGTAGGGGCCTGGGGGCACACAGTGTGTTGTGAAATCTGTGAAAGTATTGTAATGTTTTTAAAATGTTATAAATTGCCTTAACTTTGCTGGACCCCAGGAAGAGTAGCTGCTGCTTTGGCAGCTAATGGGGATCCGTAATAAACACCAGGAAGAGTTTTTTTAAGTATGTGGACACCTGCTCGTCGAACATCTCATTCCAAAATCATGGGCATCAATATAGAGTTGGTCCTCCCTTTGCTGCTATAACAACCTTGACTGGGAAGGCTTTCCACTAGATGTTGGAACATTGCTGCGGGGACTTACTTCCATTCAGCCAGAAAAGCATTAGTGAGGTCAGCCACTGATGTTGGGTGATTAGGCCTGGCTCGCAGTCAGCATTCCAATTCATCCCAAGGGTATTCAATGGGGTTGAGGTCAGGGCTCTGTGCAGGCCAGTCAAATTCTTCCACACCGATCTCAAACCATTTCTTGTATGCTGTAGCATTAAGATTTCCTTTCACTGGAACAAGGGGCCCAAACCATAAAAAACAGCCCCAGACCATTATTCCTCCTCCTCCAAACTTTACAGTTGGCGCTATGCATCAGGGCAGGTAGCGTTCTCCTGGCATCCGCCAAATCCAGATTCGTTCGTCAGACAGCCAGATGGTGAAGTGTGATTATCCACTCCAAGAAAATGCTTCCACTACTCCAAAGTCAGCAGAGCAGGTTGAGAGCTTCAAGTTCCTTGGAGTCCACATCACCAACAAACTAACATGGTCCAAGCACACCAGGACAGTCGTGAAGAGGGCACGACAAAATCTATTTTCCCTCAGGAGACTGAAAAGATTTGGCACGGGTCCTCAGATCCTCAAAAGGTTCTACAGCTGCACCATCAAGAACATCCTGATTGGTTGCATCACTGCCTGGTATGGCAACTGCTCGGCCTCCAACCACAAGGCACTACAGAGGGTAGTGCGAACAGCCCAGTACGTCACTGGGGCAAAGCTTCCTGCCATCCAGGACCTCTATACCAGGGGGTGTGGAGGAAGGCCCTAAAAATGGTCAAAAACTCCAGCCACCCTAGTCATAGACTGTTCTTTCTGCTACCGCACGGCAAGCGGTACCGGAGCTCCAAGTCTAGGTCCAAGAGGCTTCTAAACAGCTTCTAACCCCAAGCCATAAGACTCCTGAACATCTAATCAAATGGCTACCCAGACTAATTGCATTGCCCCCCCCCTCCCTCTTTTACACTGCTGCTACTCTCTGTTGTTATCATCTATGTATTGTCACTTTAATAACTCTACCTACATGTACATACTACCTCAACTAACCGGTGCCCCCGCACATTGACTCTGTACCGGTACCCCCCTGTATATCGTCTCGCTATTGTTATTTTACTGCTACTCTTTAATTACTTGTTACTTTCTCTTATTCTTGTCCTTATTTTTTGAAACTGCATTGTTGGTCAAGGGCTCGTAAGTAAGCATTTCACTGTAAAGTCTACACCTGTTGTATTGATCTTAGGCTTGTGTGCGGCTGCTCGGCCAAAGAAACCCATTTCATGAAGCTCCAGACGAACAGTTCTTGTGCTGACGTTGCTTCCAGAGGCAGTTTGGAACTCGGTAGTGAGTGTTGCAACCGAGGACAGACAATTTTTACGCGCTTCAGCACTTGGCGGTCCCATTCTGTGAGCTTGTGTGGCCTACCACTTCACGTTCTTGCTCCTAGAAGTTTTCACTTCACAATAACAGCACTTAGTCGACCGGGGCAGCTCTAGCAGGGCAGAATTTTGACAAACTGACTTGTTGGAAAGTTGGCATCCTATGACGGTGCCACATTGAAAGTCACTGAGCTCTTAAGGCTATTCTACTGCCAATGTTCGTCTATGGAGATTGCGTAGCTGTGTGATCTATTTTATACACCTGTCAGCAACGGGTATGGTTGATACCCGAATCCTCTAATTTGAAGGCATGTCCACGTCTGTCTGTCTGTGTAATATATATATATATATATATATATATATATATATAACAGCATGTTGTGGGGGTGCTTTGCTGCAGGAGGGACTGGTGCACTTCACAAAATAGATGGCATCATGAGAATGGAAAATGATGTGGATATATTGAAGCAATATCTCAAGACATCAGTCAGGAAGTTAAAGCTTAGTCGCAAATGGGTCTTCCAAATGGACAATGACCCTAAGCATACTTCCAAAGTTGTGAGAAAATCGCTTAAGGACAACAAAGTCAAGGTATTGGAATGGCCATCACAAAGCCCTGACCGCAATCCCATAGAAAATTTGTGGGCAGAACAGAAAAAGCGTGTGCGAGCAAGGAGGCCTACAAACCTGACTCAGTTACACCAGCTCTGTCAGGAGGAATGGGCCAAAATTCACCCAACTTATTGTGGGAAGCTTGTGGAAGGCTACACGAAACGTTTGACCCAAGTTAAACAATTTAAAAGGCAATGCTACCAAATTCTAATTGAGTGTATAAACTTCTGAGCCACTGGGAATGTGGTGAAGGCGGAGGTGTTGCTAACATTTACGATAGCAAATTTCAATTTACAAAAAAAAAAAAAAATAATGACGTTTTCGTCTTTTGAGCTTCTAGTCATGAAATCTATGCAGCCTACTCACTCACTTTTTATAGCTACTGTTTATAGGCCTCCTGGGCCATATGCAGTGTTCCTCACTGAGTTCCCTGAATTCCTATCGGATCTTGTAGTCATAGCAGATAATATTCTAATTTTTGGTGACTTTAACATTCACATGGAAAAGTCCACAGACCCACTCCAAAAGGCTTTCGGAGCCATCATCGACTCAGTGGGTTTTGTCCAACATGTCTCTGGACCTACTCACTGCCACAGTCATACTCTGGACCTAGTTTTGTCCCATGGAATAAATGTTGTGGATCTAAATGTTTTTCCTCATAATCCTGGACTATCGGACCACCATTTTATTACGTTTGCAATCGCAACAAATAATCTGCTCAGACCCCAACCAAGGAGCATTAAAAGTCGTGCTATAAATTCTCAGACAACCCAAAGATTCCTTGATGCCCTTCCAGACTGCCTCTGCCTACCCAAGGACGTCAGAGGACAAAAATCAGTTAACCACCTAACCGAGGAACTCAATTTAACCTTGCGCAATACCCTAGATGCAGTTGCACCCCTAAAAACTAAAAACATCTGTCATAAGAAACTAGCTCCCTGGTATACAGAAAATACACGAGCTCTGAAGCAAGCTTCCAGAAAATTGGAACGGAAATGGCGCCACACCAAACTGGAAGTCTTCCGACTAGCTTGGAAAGACAGTACCGTGCAGTATCGAAGAGCCCTTACTGCTGCTCGATCATCCTATTTTTCCAACTTAATTGAGGAAAATAAGAACAATCCGAAATTTCTTTTTGATACTGTCGCAAAGCTAACTAAAAAGCAGCATTCGCAAATGGAGGATGGCTTTCACTTCAGCAGTAATACATTTATGAACTTCTTTGAGGAAAAGATCATGATCATTAGAAAGCAAATTACAGACTCCTCTTTAAATCTGGGTATTCCTCCAAAGCTCCATTGTCCTGAGTCTGCACAACTCTGCCAGGACCTAGGATCAAGGGAGATACTAAAGTGTTTTAGTACTATATCTCTTGACGCAATGATGAAAATAATCATGGCCTCCAAACCCTCAAGCTGCATACTGGACCCTATTCCAACTAAACTACTGAAAGAGCTGCTTCCTGTGCTTGGCCCTCCTATGTTGAACATAATAAACGGCTCTCTATCCACCGGATGTGTACCAAGCTCACTAAAAGTGGCAGTAATAAAGCCTCTCTTGAAAAAGCCGAATCTTGATCCAGAAATTATAAAAAACTATCGGCCTATATCGAATCTTCCATTCCTCTCAAAAAATTTTGAAAAAGCTGTTGCACAGCAACTCACTGCCTTCCTGAAGACAAACAATGTATACGAAACGCTTCAGTCTGGTTTTAGACCCCATCATAGCACTGAGACTGCACTTGTGAAGGTGGTAAATGACCTTTTAATGACGTCAGACCGAGGCTCTGCATCTGTCCTCGTGCTCCTAGATCTTAGTGCCGCTTTTGATACCATCGATCACCACATTCTTTTGGAGAGATTGGAAACCCAAATTGGTCTACATGGACAAGTTCTCGCCTGGTTTAGATCTTATCTGTCGGAAAGATATCAGTTTGTCTCTGTGAATGGTTTGTCCTCTGACAAATCAATTGTAAATTTCGGTGTTCCTCAAGGTTCCGTTTTAGGACCACTATTGTTTTCACTATATATTTTACCTCTTGGGGATGTCATTCGAAAACATAATGTTAAATTTCACTGCTATGCGGACGACACACAGCTGTACATTTCAATGAAACATGGTGAAGCCCCAAAATTGCCCTCGCTAGAAGCCTGTGTTTCAGACATAAAGAAGTGGATGGCTGCAAACTTTCTACTTTTAAACTCGGACAAAACAGAGATGCTTGTTCTAGGTCCCAAGAAACAAAGAGATCTTCTGTTGAATCTGACAATTAATCTGGATGGTTGTACAGTCGTCTCAAATAAAACTGTGAAGGACCTCGGCGTTACTCTGGACCCTGATCTCTCTTTTGAAGAACATATCAAGACTGTTTCAAGGACAGCTTTTTTCCATCTACGTAACATTGCAAAAATCAGAAATTTTCTGTCCAAAAATGACACAGAAAAATTAATCCATGCTTTTGTTACTTCTAGGCTGGACTACTGCAATGCTCTACTTTCCGGCTACCCGGATAAAGCACTAAATAAACTTCAGTTAGTGCTAAATACGGCTGCTAGAATCCTGACTAGAACCCAAAAATTTGATCATATTACTCCAGTGCTAGCCTCCCTACACTGGCTTCCTGTTAAGGCAAGGGCTGATTTCAAGGTTTTACTGCTAACCTACAAAGCATTACATGGGCTTGCTCCTACCTATCTTTCCGATTTGGTCCTGCCGTACATACCTACACGTACGCTACGGTCACAAGACGCAGGCCTCCTAATTGTCCCTAGAATTTCTAAGCAAACGGCTGGAGGTAGGGCTTTCTCCTATAGAGCTCAATTTTTATGGAATGGTCTGCCTACCAATGTGAGAGACGCAGACTCAGTCTCAACCTTTAAGTCTTTACTGAAGACTTATCTCTTCAGTAGGTCCTATGATTAAGTATAGTCTGGCCCAGGAGTGTGAAGGTGAACGGAAAGGCTGGAGCAACGAACCGCCCTTGCTGTCTCTGCCTTGCCGGTTCCCCTCTTTCCACTGGGATTCTCTGCCTCTAACCCTTTTACAGGGGCTGAGTCACTGGCCTACTGGTGTTCTTCCATGCCGTCCATGGGAGGGGTGCGTCACTTGAGTGGGTTGAGTCACTGACGTGGTCTTCCTGTCTGGGTTGGCGCCCCCCCCTTGGGTTGTGCCATGGCGGAGATCGTTGTGGGCTATACTCGGCCTTGTCTTAGGACGGTAAGTTGGTGGTTGGAGACATCCCTCTAGTGGTGTGGGGGCTGTGCTTTGGCAAAGTGGGTGGGGTTATATCCTGCCTGTTTGGCCCTGTCCGGGGGTATCATCGGATGGGGCCACAGTGTCTTCTGATCCCTCCTGTCTCAGCCTCCAGTATTTATGCTGCAGTAGTTTATGTGTCGGGGGGCTAGGGTCAGTCTGTTACATCTGGAGTATTTCTCTTGTCTTTTCCAGTGTCCTGTGTGAATTTAAATATGCTCTCTCTAATTCTCTCTTTCTCTCTTTCTGTCTTTCTCTCGGAGGACCTGAGCCCTAGGACCATGCCTCAGGACTACCTGGTATGATGGCTCCTTGCTGTCCCCAGTCCACCTGGCCGTGCTGCTGCTCCAGTTTCAACTGTTCTGCCTGCGGCTATGGAACCCTGACCTGTTCACCGGACGTGCTTGTTGCACCCTCGACAACTACTATGATTATTATTATTTGACCATGCTGGTCATTTATGAACATTTTAACATTTTGACCATGTTCTGTTATAATATCCACCCTGCACAGCCAGAAGAGGACTGGCCACCCCTCATAGCCTGGTTCCTCTCTAGGTTTCTTCCTAGGTTTTTGGCCTTTCTAGGGAGTTTTTCCTAGGGAGTTTTTCCTAGCCACCGTGCTTCTTTCACATGCTTTGCTTGCTGTTTGGGGTTTTAGGCTGGGTTTCTGTACAGCACTTTGAGAATATCAGCTGATGTACGAAGGGCTATATAAAAATACATTTGATTTGATTTTGAAATAAATAAAAGCTGAAATAAATCACTAGTATTATTCTGACATTTCACATTCTTAAAATAAAGTGGTGATCCTAACTGACCTGAGACTGTAAACGTTGTATATTTTATGCATTTGTACCTTCTCTCTGTATATAGTGTGTTCACTTTGTGGTATTGTGTGTTGTCCTGTTCTTTGCTGTAATGTTATGCATTTCGGCCAGGTTGTCATTCTAAATGAGAATTGGTTCTCAATTGACTTGATGGAATAAATCATTAATGCAGCACAGAAACTGCAGCCTATTCCCTATATAGTGAACTACTTTTTAAATCAGGAACCATAGACCTGTGGGATAGGGAATAGGGTGCCATTTTGGACATGGCCTGTGTCTCAGAGAGAGAGAAGAGAAAACTACATTGACATTTTCCTGTACCGTAAATTCCGGACTATAAGCCGCAACTTTTTTCCCAGGCTTTTAACCTCGCGGCTTAAACAATGACGCGGCTAATATATGGATTTTTCCCGCTTTAAATTTTTTTTCTCTCAAAAAAACACATTCTGTGACGTGCTAAGTTTTTTGGCGGCATGAAGCTTTCATTAGACCAATGAAATTGCCGAACGGGTTAAGGTCAAACAACTTTTTTGTTTACTGTTTAGATTAAATCGAGCGCTCTCAAACTTCCCATCATTCTGATTACAGTAGTCATTTTGTCACCCTCATCATGGCAAAGACACGGAGAAATGCATATGATGCAGCTTTCAAGTTGAAGGCGATTGATCTGGCTGTTGGAAAAGGAAATAGAGCTGCTGCACGGGAGCTTGGTCTTAATGAGTCGATGATAAGACGTTGGAAACCGCAGCGTGAGGAATTGACAAAAAGACAACTAAAGCTTACTGCTATTTTTTTATTTTTTGTTACAAGCCTGTTTGGTTAAAGCCTATTTTTTTTGGTTACAAGCCGTGTTTCGTTAAAGCCTGTGTAAAGTTCATTTGTTTCAATGTACCGGGAGGCACCTGCGGCTTATAGACATGTGCGGCTTATTTATGTTCAAAGTAATATTTTTTTTTTAATTCAGTGGGTGCGGCTTATATTCAGGTGCGCTTAATAGTCCGGAAATTACGGTAATTTGCATTTTGTGTCGTGTTGATATTTAACAAAAAGCTTTTTAAGATAATTGAATACTGTTACCTACTGTAAAACCTAGACACACCCTGGTCCATATAACACACACGTTTACCCATAAGCACCTGCTCTACCACTACACTACAACAGTCAAGAGCCAGACACATGTAGGCTACGCACATGCGAGCACACACTAACACAGACATCCACATGTTGACATTAGAAACATGGACCTCTCTCTTTCTGGCTTTTCTCCTGTTTGAAACGCCTCCTGCCTTCGTCCTTCCCCTGAAGTAATCAGTGATCTAACGTGGTCGGATGGTGGGTGACAGCTATGCTGTGTTAGATGCAGATAACCACACATTCACTTCAATGGATCAAACAGAACTGTGACAGTCTGCAAGGCAAGGTGTCAGGTTTGTGGGAAGTACTAGAGGGGGCGAGCTGGGATCTGGTAGGGTGGAATGGGGTTGCTGGAGGGGTCCTTTCATGTCAAGTAGGGTTAGATAGAATTGGTTTGGATGGGGTACTAGGCCTAAATCTTAAGGTGAAGTGAGTTTGAATTGACTTTGGGACAGGGCTGAATAGTGGGATTGGGCCCAGTTGGGTTCTGAACAACATGGGTCAGGGTTAGGGCCCAGAGTCGTACTTCCAGCCTCTAGCAGGGCCTTGAGGCGGGGCCTAGGTCTCTGCGTCTAGGTCAGGGTTTAGAGGTCGTACCTGCAGCTTCTAGCAGGGCCTCGAGGCGGGCCTGTGTCTCTGGGTCGACGGTGCGGAGGTCCACCCCGTCTGTGGCGCTGGACAAAAGCAACTCCGAGGCCGTCTTCATGATTGGGTTCTCCAAGTCCTCCTGGTCCAAGATAAATGACTCCACCTGGGGTAAGGAGAAGGGGGAGAGAGACAAGTGTAAGCAAAGCACAACATATAAAGCACATAACAGCAGACAGGGACAACTCACTCTTGATGTTGCATCTTGATCTGCAACCGACCCCAAAAATGTCTAATATTATATTGCTTAAAAATCTGTATCCATAGTTGTTGATGAACAGAGTTAAATAAGACCTAAGACTGGAGTCTAATGTAAACTAGCACAGCTCTTCAGGTTGACTGGTGTCCTCCGCAAACCCAGACTTATTTGCATGACTGGATATATTTATGACCACATTGTGACATTTTGGTCTTCGGCAAGGTTTTTTATATGTTATTATTTTCGGCTGTTCATGTACACAAAACATCTTCTCAAGGCAAGCTGACGTCGGTAGCCGAAGTATACGCCCCTTCGTCGGAAATTGGTCAACAGTAGGGATTCTTCAATTAAGCGTTTGTTGTCATTCAACGAGAGACTAATCATTTTCATGCACATTTTTTCACTTGTTAGATGTAAAATTGAGCAAGTAAGACTGCCTTGGCATAAACGATTTCCTGAGTTCTTACATTAATTCTGACTATTTTGAGGAAGTGTATACTGGCTACGACATCTCGAGATGGACAAACAGGACTATTGCAGCCTTTTCTGGTTTTTCAAGCGAAGGTCTTTTAAAGGGAGTATGCGAGCACACTCATTCGGTTAGCTGCCAACCGAAACCAAGCATGCAGAAGACTTTTAGCCAAGCTTCAAGTTTTTCCTGAATGCGTGACCTGACCAGGAAAAGGTCATGTTTATTACGCGACCAACCAGACTATATTTTGGCCCACCAAGCCCAGAGGTTTGGGGCCCACCACAGACTATATTTTGGCCCACCAAGCTAGAGGACGACTGATTAATATTGGCATGGCCGATTACATTGCAATCCACGAGGAGACTGCGTGGCAGGCTGACCACCTGTTATGCGAGTGCAGCATCAAAAGAACCTTGTGGCTGCAAGGCGCCAAGGTAAGTTGCTAGCTAGCATTAAACTTATCTTATAAAAAACTATTAATCCTAACAAAATCACTAGTTAACTACACATGGTTGATGATATTAATAGGTTAACTAACTGGCTTGTCCTGCGTTGCATATAATTCATGCAGTGCCTGTTAATTTATCATTGAATCACAGCCTACTTCAACTTCGCCAAACGGGTGATGATTTAACAAAAGCGCATTCACAAAAAAGCACAATCGTTGCACAAATGTACCTAACCATAAACATCAATGCCTTTCTTAAAATCAAAACACAAGTAAATATTTTTTTAAACCTGCATATTTAGTTAAAAGAAATTGATGTTAGCAGGCAATATCAAGTAGGGAAATTGTGTCACTTCTCTTGCGTTCAGTGCAAGCAGTCAGGGTATATGCAGCAGTTTGGGCCGCCTGGCTCGTTGCGAACTGTGTGAAGACCATTTCTTTCTAAAAAAAGACCGTAATTAATTTGCCAGAATTGTACATAATTATGACATAACATTGAATGATGTGCAATGTAACAGCAATATTTAGACTTTGGGTTGCCACCTGTTCGATAAAATATGGAACTTATTTCACTGAAATAAACGTTTTGTTTTTGAAATGATAGGTCATTAATATGGTCAAATCCAGAAACTAAGGCTTGTATTTGTGTGTTTATTATAATTAAGTCTATGATTTGATAGAGCAGTCTGACTGAGTGGTGGTAGGCAGCAGCAGGCTCGTAAGCATTCATTTAAACAGCACTTTCCTCCATTTGCCAGCAGCTTTCCGCAATACTTGAAGCGCAGCGTTGTTTATGACTTCAAGCCTATCAACTCCTGAGATTAGGCTGGCAATACTATAGTGCCTACAAGAACATCCAATAGTCAAAGGTATATATAATACAAATGGTAGAGAGAGAAATAGTCAACGCGCCATAATTCCTATAAAAGCTACAACATAAAACTTCTTAACTGGGAATATTGAAGACTCATGTTAAAAGGAACCACCAGCTTTCATATGTTCTCATGTTCTGAGCAAGGAACTTAAATGTTAGCTTTCTTACATGGCACATAATGCACATTTACTTTCTTCTCCAACACTCCGTTTTTGCATTATTTAAACCAAATTGAACAGGTTTCATTATTTATTTGAGACTAAATTGATTTTATTTTTGTATTAAAAAAGTGTTCATTGTTCATTCAGTATTGTTGCAATTGTCATTATTACACACACATACATATATATACACACACACACACACATACATATAATATATATATATATATATATATATACACACATTACATTTACATTACATTTAAGTCATTTAGCAGACGCTCTTATCCAGAGCGACTTACAAATTGGTGCATTCACCTTATGATATCCAGTGGAACAACCACTTTACAATAGTGCATCTAAATCTTTTAAGGGGGGGGGGGGGTTAGAAGGATTACTTTATCCTATCCTAGGTATTCCTTAAAGAGGTGGGGTTTCAGGTGTCTCCGGAAGGTGGTGATTGACTCCGCTGTCCTGGCGTTGTGAGGGAGCTTGTTCCACCATAGGGGTGCCAGAGCAGCAACAGTTTTGACTGGGCTGAGCGGGAACTGTGCTTCCTCAGAGGTAGGGGGGCCAGCAGGCCAGAGGTGGATGAACGCAGCGCCCTTGTTTGGGTGTAGGGCCTGATCAGAGCCTGAAGGTATGGAGGTGCCGTTCCCTTCACAGCTCCGTAGGCAATCACCATGGTCTTGTAGCGGATGCGAGCTTCAACTGGAAGCCAGTGGAGAGAGCGGAGGAGCGGGGTGACGTGAGAGAACTTGGGAAGGTTGAACACCAGACGGGCTGCGGCGTTCTGGATGAGTTGTAGGGGTTTAATGGCACAGGCAGGGAGCCCAGCCAACAGCGAGTTGCAGTAATCCAGACGGGAGATGACAAGTGCCTGGATTAGGACCTGCGCCGCTTCCTGTGTGAGGCAGGGTCGTACTCTGCGAATGTTGTAGAGCATGAACCTACAGGATCGGGTCACCGCCTTGATGTTAGTGGAGAACGACAGGGTGTTGTCCAGGATCACACCAAGGTTCTTAGCACTCTGGGAGGAGGACACAAGGGAGTTGTCAACCGTGATGGCGAGATCATGGAACGGGCAGTCCTTCCCCGGGAGGAAGAGCAGCTCCGTCTTGCCGAGGTTCAGCTTGAGGTGGTGATCCGTCATCCACATTGATATGTCTGACAGACATGCAGAGATGCGATTCGCCGCCTGGTTATCAGAAGGGGAAAAGGAGAAGATTAATTGTGTGTCGTCTGCATAGCAATGATAGGAGAGACCATGTGAGGATATGACAGAGCCAAGTGACTTGGTGTATAGCGAGAATAGGAGAGGGCCTAGAACAGAGCCCTGGGGGACACCAGTGGTGAGAGCATATATATACACACACACACACACACATATATATACACATATACATATATACATACACATATATTTTTTTTATATATATTTTTATTGTCCGATTAATCGGTATCGGCTTTTTGTTGGTCCTCCAATAAAATCGGTACCCTGCTCGAGACCTATTAAATAGGCTCTGACTTTTTACAGGTCAACCAACTACGGGACCGCTGTAAGGGTTAGCATGAACCGCGGGACCGCTGTAAGGGTTAGCATGAACCGCGGGACCGCTGTAAGGCAGGCAGGGACAGGGAAAAAACCTCCCTCTGTCATTTCTCAAGGAGTTCCTGTCCTATATGTAGGCCTCTGGCCTGTGTTAGTTTTTCTACTTGTTGACCTAGATATTCTGTACACACTGAGGTGTCTCTTCAGGTCTGATGTGAAATCCATCCCTCCAACTGCCTGACACGTTCAAATTGGCACAGAGGCCTTATTACAGACACGGTCTGGGCATTGAGGAAGACTCCGTCAAGCCAAGGCTTCAGATACACTGCATTCGGAAAGTATTCAGACCCTTTGACCTTTCCACATTTTGTTACAGCCGTATTCTAAAGTGGATTACATTTTAAAAAATCCTCAATCTACACACAACACCCCATAACAACAATGCGAAAACATTTTTTGCAAATGTATTAACATTTTTAAAAAACAGGTAACTTATTTAGCATTCAGACCCTTTGCTATGAGCCTCAAAATTGAGCTCAGGTGCATCCTGTTTCCATTGATCATCCTTGAGATGTTTCTACAACTTGATTGGAGTCCACCTGTGGTAAATTCAATTGATTGGACATGATTTGATAAGGCACACATCTGTCTATATAAAGGTCCCACAGTTGACAGAGCATGTCCGATCAAAAACCAAGCCATGAGGTCGTAGGAATTGTCCGTAGAGCTCCGAGACAGAATTGTGTCAAGGCACATATCTGGGGATGGGTAGCAACAAATGTCTGCAGCATTGAAGGTCCCCAAGAACACAGTGGCCTCCATTCTTAAATAGAAGAAATTTGGAACCACCAAGACTCTTCCTAGAGCAAATTGAGCAATCGGAGGAGAAGGGCCTTGGTCAGGGTGGTGACAAAGAACCCCATGGTCACTCTGACAGAGCTCCAGAGTTCCTCTGTGGAAATGGGAGAACTTTCCAAAAGGGCAACCATCTCTGTAACACTCCACCAGCACACAGGACCTCAGACTGGGGCGAAGGTTCACCTTCCAACAGGACAACGATCCTAAGCACACAGCCAAAACAATGCAGGAGTGGCTTCGGGACCAGACTGAATGTCCTTGAGTGGCCCAGCCAGAGGCCGGACTTTAAAACCCGATCAAACATCTCTGGAGAGACCTGAAAATAGTTGACATTGCAAATTAATACAAATAGAAGAATTATGCTATAGTTTTATTTTGAAGGCTAACCGCAAAGTCCATTATTGTGGCTAATCAATATTGCTGCTAGCTTCACATAGATAGGTCCGGCCATCATTAATCAAATAACTGTCTTATAAATTAGGGTTAATTAAATCACAGCTAAACAGATGTTTTTGGGGAAGAACAGTCATATTCAGGTTCTGATTGGTCAACAAGCTTATTTGACACGTCAAATAGTGTTATTTGACACGCAAAGACCCAAACGGCATTCCATAGTATGAGAAATCCTGGTTGAGAATGAAACTGAACAAATGAACACCGAAACCGCACAGCAAGTAAATGAAAGAAATAGGTTTTGATGACGTTTTACTGGTAATGGGGTGGCTGGTAGCCTAGTGGTTAGAGCGTCGGGCCAGTAACCGAAAGGTTGCTAGATCGAATTCCCGAGCTGACAAGGTAAAAATCTGTCATTCTGCCCCTAAACAAGGACGAATGTGTTCTTAATTGACTTGCCTAGTTAAATAAAAGTTAAATAAAAAATATTAAATTATGGGAATATACGTAAATGCCAACAAAATAACTTTTTGGTCAGAGTGGTGTGTTTAACCTTTAACTAGGCAAGTCAGTTAAGAACAAATTCTTATTTACAATGACGACCTACCCCGGCCAAACCCGGACGATACTGGGCCAATTGTGTGCTGCCCTATGGGACTGCCAATCAGGGCTGGAAGTGATACAGCCTGGTTTCGAACCAGGGACTGTAGTGACGCCTCTTGGAGTCCATGCATGTGTGTAAACTATTTAACTGTACTAGAATGCCTAAAAGGCCACTAAAAAATGTTTTATATCGATTACCGGTATTGTTTTTTTTGGCAAGGAAAACATCAGATATCGGTCAAAAATGTCATTTCGGTGCATCACTACTGAAAATGTATGCATTCACTGTGCTGGGAGTTGCTTTAGATCAAAGATGGACAACTCCAGTCCTCAGGGGCCTGATTGGTGTCACACTTTCCCCCCAGCCCCAGCTAAATGTATGTAGTTCTGTCCTTGAGCTGTTCTTCTCTATTGATGTTCTGTATTATGTCATTCTGTATTATGTTTCATGTTTTGTGTGGACCTCAGGAAGAGTAGCTGCTGCTTTTGCAACAGCTAATGGGGATCCTAATAAAATACCAAACATACCTGACTCCAATAACCATGATCTTCAGTTTAGAATGCAGTTAGTTTAATCAGCAGTGTTTGCTAGAGTTGGAGGAAAAGTGACACCACTCCAGAGTATGTGAGCAGAATGTAGAGGAGTGCCCAATTTGACTGGAGCTCGGGGCATGTTCCCCCAAGGCTGGAGGGTCGGCCTTCTAGCCCGTTCAAATTTCGCTCCAGTAGCGCTCACTTCACAAGCTGAGGGCATACCCGGCCCAGCATGCATTTGCAGGCTACTTGCGTGCTGCTTTAGCCCCTTGCTTTAGCTACTGTCATGGAGTTTGCTAAACACTTCATCAAGAAGCTGATAAAACACAGAGGTGCAAAATCAAGGTGACTTACAAAGAGGAGGACCAAGAGAGGGAGTGTCTACAAATAAAGAATCATTGTGGAATCTGAAAAGACACGTATCCCAAAAGCATGGTGGTGTACTACATGCAGATGCTAACAGAAAGGAACGAGGTGGGTAGCTAGCTAAATGTCATTGTAGCCAAGTATTTATAGACCAAAAATCAGATCTCTTAAACGTTCTGGTCATTTTCGTCCTATTATCTATACAATAGACTATCATTGATTTTGGACCAAAAGGCCTGACATATTAGTTCTTCCAAGGAGCTTTCCGTTTTGATAGAGTTACCTTACCTAAAAACCTTTAGGCCTACCTAAAGAAACCTTATACAAAAACATTTTGTTCCAGGAACGGTAAAAGACTAATAATAATAATAAGAAGAATGCATTAACAGAAATTACCATAAACAAACATTGTAGATGAGAAATAAGTATTTATGGTAAATGTACTACTGGTGATATATGTAAATGAGAAATTGATAGACACAAACAATCAAATGCAAACAATTCATATAATTGTTTCATAACTTAATTGATGTGAACACATTGACGGGAGAGCACACATTCTGAGAGAGACGTGCATTGTGCATATTAGCCACACTCCCCTTCATGGACTGTGCCATCCCTCGTCCTCCGCAATGGACTAGTTAATGAGATGGGCGTGAATGAGACAGGTGTAAAAATATTATATATATATATATATATATATATATATATATATATATATATATATATATATATATAAAGGCCTTTATATTTTCCGTCAACTACTTGTATCAGCTGTCGCTGCACGTTCTAGTTCTTCAGGACACTGACATTTCTGCTAAATGGCCTCTGCTGTGTGGTGTCCTTGTATGTGCTTGTAGCTCAGTAACACCATGTGGCCTTTATATTTTCCGTCAATTAATTATTTTCCGTCAATATAAAGGCCACATGGTGTTACTGAGCTACAAGCACATACAAGGACACCACACAGCAGAGGCCATTTAGCAGAAATGTCAAAGTGTCCTGAAGAACTAGAACGTGCAGCGACAGCTGATACAAGTAGTGACTGACAGCGCAAGCAACACGGTCAAGGCCTTCAACACAACTGGTATTGGGGAGACAAATGACGGACTAAGAGGCGGCGGCGGCGTCAGACACGGAGGCGGCGGCGGCGTCAGACACGGAGGCGGCGGCGGCGTCAGACACGGCGGCGGCGTCAGACACGGAGGCGGCGGCGGCGGCGTCAGACACGGAGGCGGCGGCAGACACGGAGGCGGCGGCAGACACGGAGGCGGCGGCAGACACGGAGGCGGCGGCGGCGTCAGACACGGAGGCGGCGGCGGCGTCAGACACGGAGGCGGCGGCGGCGGCGTCAGACACGGAGGCGGCGGCGGCGGCGTCAGACACGGAGGCGGCGGCGGCGGCGTCAGACACGGAGGCGGCGGCGGCGTCAGACACGGAGGCGGCGGCGGCGTCAGACACGGAGGCGGCGGCGGCGTCAGACACGGAGGCGGCGGCGGCGTCAGACACGGAGGCGGCGGCGGCGTCAGACACGGCGGCGGCGTCAGACACGGAGGCGGCGGCGGCGGCGTCAGACACGGAGGCGGCGGCGGCGTCAGACACGGAGGCGGCGGCGGCGTCAGACACGGAGGCGGCGGCGGCGTCAGACACGGAGGCGGCGGCGGCGTCAGACACGGAGGCGGCGGACCCATCTAAAGGCCATGAGAAGAAAAGCAGACGAAGATGTTATCACCTTTTGGAAAGACAACTTCGCATCCCTGCCCGGTCTGGCAAGAGTGGCCCAAAGGGTGTTTAGCATCACCAGTGGCTTTGCAAGCACAGAGAGGGTATTCTCCGCTGCTGGCCTGCTCTCCAGGAACTCCCGCATGAGGCTGAAGCCACAAGAGAGTCTGGCCAAACTTGTTTCTAAAAGTGAATTGAAAAGCACGGTTTCATTTTTATTTAATTCTAAGTCAGTCATACATAGCCTATATGCGCAATTTATAGACTATCATGATTTAATACAACAAAATAGTTTAAAAGCTGAGCGCTGAATGTTCCTGCCAGCCAAATAATTGAATTAGCCTTATAATATAGCCTAAATAATTAATTTGTTCCTTTTATAGGCTACTCGTCCGGCTATTTAGTGTTATATGCTGTTCAATGCCAAGCCTATTTGAAACGATGAGCGCTTCTTACCTTTTCATATTGATTATAAAAATACTTATCATTCAAATCAAATGGTTTGGTTTCAATACTTCAAAACCAAATGGTATACACACACGTTGTCATCAAATAGATTAGGTGATGGTTAAATTATGATTTTTTTTTAAATGAATGGAGATAATGTGTAGAGGCTGTTTTTATTTTTGATGTGGATGGGAGAGAAGAGGCTGTTTCTCCAGTCTGGAACCATTGTTTGATGAATGGCTTAGCTCTGTACAGTACAGTGAGTTACCCTGAGCTGAGCGCAAAAGGCCAGGCTAGCTATAGAATATCTAAGATCCAGGGCCTTTATGTAGGAGCCTTGTGACTGATACAGATTCCCATCTCAGCTTTCTACCTCACAACTTCGTCCGCAAACTAACAAGCATTTTTGGTGTACAAACTCCTTAAATGTTTCCCAAATCAATGTTTTCCAGAATGGTGGTTCATATTATGCTGATCCCTTCAAGGGGATTTGCAACCGAAAACTGTCTTTTGACTAGAAACATTAGTTTGTTGCTTTGTGTGTGTAATAACTGAAAAGACTCAAGACTTTGATATGGGTCAAGGAGCAAAACAAGTGTTCCATAATAAACATCTCAAAAACATGCATGGAGTGACATCCGTTCCATATCAACACCACCAGCCGGCATAAGGTTCTCTCGAGTGGGGCCAATCAAGCCAAGCAGGCTCTGAGAAGTTAGTGTAGTGTAAACAGAGAGAGCCATGGTCTTGATTTGAAAACCATATCTATCAGTTCCTAGCTCTGCTAGAAAGGCCGTCTTCACCGTATGCTATGGGGCTGTATGTAGCTGTAAAGAGGTACTCCAGGAGGGTGCGGTATTGGTGCCTGGATCAGTTAACCCATAGCTGAACCTTTAACACAGAACAGCAGCATGGAGGAAACAGCATGCAGCAAATTCAGTACATACAGCACAGGCCCCTGGCACAGCTCCGTGCTGGGACTGCAGCTGCCCAAGGTCAGCGCCGGAGAGAGGGGCTTGTGTCCGTCTGTGTACACAACAACATGCAGACTAACCTGTCCCAGTCCAAAACTAGTGTGCTGTTTACTAGAATTGCTTAGCAAAGATTTGAGGAACGTGACGGGAGTGCAGATAAAATGAGGGAATAGATCCTGTGAATTCAACATTAATGAAGTGTTTAAACTTCAGACAACAGGTAATAAACTGTTTCAAATTCACAAAAAGCTATGAAATAAGACAAACTGGTCACATTCCTTGCACTACAGTATGCAAAGATATGTAATGAAAACAATGTGTCACCTGCAACTGTCAAACAGCATTCAAAATAAAAACAGAGGACTGAGCTAACTTAGTCAATAGTCTGCCTTTAGCTGTATTCCTTTACTGAGATGAGGACCAGTAAGGAAAAGCTACTGGGAGTCCACAGACAGACTCGCAGCAGTCTGTGTGGAGGAATGTAGCTATACACTTGGAATGCAGAAAACAATTACTTTTGGGGGATGTAGTTCCAAGAGGGCTCTCAAAAAACAACAATGGACATCACTCCTGCCCATCAATGAACTACAGTTCCCAGCACTGTGTTGCATCCGGAGAGCTGGAAAGGCCTGGAAAGGCATCTGCTTAATCCTGGAGCTCAGAGTTCAGCTGCAGCCCACAGGAGTGAGCTCTCCACTAGGCTAACATTTCACAACAATACTTCCCTTTCAGCCACATCCTCAAGGCCTTTTAGAAAGGCCACAAAACTTAACACAGGTATCATACATATACTGTACATTCAGCCTCAACTAATTCCCAACAGACAGATGGTAGAGCAAGAAAGATAGCTGCCAGCTCTCGTCTCCCATCTCATTTCCCAAATGAAACACGAGAACTTAAAATCCATTCCAGACTTAATGTTCACTATTTACTTGTGGCTTATGGTTTGGTCAGAAGGTTGTAGCTCAACAGGTAGTGTCTACACCCTGTTAACATGCCAGGCTCCACAGCCTTCATCTATCCAACACCATGACATGGAAAAGTGCTCTCTGCAGGTGCACATGTTACGACAGACAGACTTAAAACAAGACAGAAAAAAATGGCACTGCCTCATGAATAAATAAAACCCTTTGTTGAAATGTATGGGAAACTTATTAGTGGATTGATTTTCCAGTATTATCATGATTTGGCTACCTAGCCCTGAGCCACTGTCAGGTTATAGTCTGGTCTGGCAGTTCCAACATGCGTCACACACAGATGTGACCCTTGCCTGGAAACCCGATTGGATTGAATTATATGTTGGCAGAAATTAATGTTTGAATCAGGAACATTTCCACAAACTCAAATCTGTCAGAATGTTGAATAAAATGATATTTTAACTTACTTTACCAGTCATCTGTGTGGTTGGTCCTTTTGCAGGTAGGAATGAGACATTGTATCCACAGGAAAGTAAAAGGACAACTGTCCAAAGCGCTGCTAGTGTGTTCAGATCTCTGTCACCGGAAGCATGCATACTTGCCGAGCTCGTGTTTACATGGTTCTGCGCATGGTTCAGGTGACAGAAATCAACGCACTTCCGGCACTTTGATAAAGTGATTTAACTATCCTTTTCTGTAGATATATTGTCTGACATTCCTACCATAAAAAGGACCAACAGCGGTAACAACCGGTCTAGAATGTTTAAATATAGATTTGCTGGCTTGTACAGGTCGTGAGAAGATCATTTCCTGATCCAAACACTCATTTTTGCCTGACATAGAATTCAATGCATTTCAACATTGGGTTCCCAGGCAAACATGATCCTAGACTGTGTTCCTATAATGGAAGTCCATAGACTGTCACATGATGCCATGCCATGCAAGCCTAATTACATTTCAACAGTTATAATGACAAGGCAGGCATGGTGCCTTTGTAGCCTGGGTAGGAAGTGGACAGAATAGCCAGACAGGTAGCAATGTGTCAGTCAGACAACAACTTCATCGTTTCATGGCCACCACAAGTCCACAGACAGGTTAGGTTAGGGCTGGGTATGGTGGGGCATGGTATGGCAGGGCAACCACAGGTGTGGCTTTAAAAGTCACACCTTCACTGGACATGGAAGCGGATGTTGATTGGTTGGTGGTGAACAAGCAGAGGGCAAACGTGTCAGGGAACTAATCCACATAAGAAAGATTTTAGAGTTGAACCTGTTTTGTTGTCATCATCATTACAGATGACAGAACAGGAACTCGTGGTTTGTGTGTGACTATGTTGTAGCTCGCGATGTCTGCTCAACTGTCAGGTATCAACCTCAACGGTGGTGCCCTGTAAGCCTACCAACACATGTAAAGTTGGGCACAAGTCAAAAAGGGGACTGCTACAAATTGTTACAACGCAGGACAGTTATATAGAGTTGGCACTGC
The DNA here is from genome assembly GCF_965601325.2 of Salmo salar. Classification (NCBI taxonomy): domain Eukaryota; kingdom Metazoa; phylum Chordata; class Actinopteri; order Salmoniformes; family Salmonidae; genus Salmo; species Salmo salar. The sequence goes on from NC_138299.1 coordinate 92,141,520, forward strand.
CTCGTGAGGCTGAGACCATTGTCATCTGATCCCTCTATTCTTTATTTATGACAGCCCGATGATCGACCACTCAACTAGCTAGGACAGGTAGCCAACTAACGTTAGCTGTCTAAAACGTGTGTTGAGGAATTGAAAGACCGTCGGATTTAAATGTGATATAATTTATAAAAGGTGACGTAATTGCACCATTACTTTAGGATTTTAGCTAGTTTTAATATTGGCAAGATTGACAGCCCGTGCTTGTTTTGACACTGTGAATACGTGCTCTCCCACCAGTGTGTACAGTGTCCTAAGTTGAGAATGTGTATCTGCTGCGAGACGATTGCTAACTTAATAGCTAGCATTGACGATGGCATGATCGCTTCCACCCGAACTAGGCCGTGGTCACAGCCTACGCCGCATAAATAAAACATTACATCGGTTATCGTGTAATTATGTTGGTGTCTTGCACTATTCTCCTTATGTCTGACAACCCATGAGCAATTGACTTATCTGGAGACATGTTTGGAGCAAATTCGTAGTTGTTTATAATGTTATTTCGTCAGCCTAGGAGGGGGTGGCTGCCCACAGCTAACTAGCTGGCTCGGCAGTGAGATGAACGTTCGCGCTAGCTAGCTGGCTAACTAGCATATCTAGCTAACGTTACCTCTGAGACCTCGTCTTCGTCGCTGTTGGATCCGGGACCAGAGGAAAGAACTGCAGCCGCAGCCAGTTTGAAATCCAGTCTATCTGTAGGAGGCCCACCGGGCTCGCCAAACAATCGTACTTTCTTTCCGCCCACACCAATCCCTATGCCCCGGAGTCCAACTCCTGGTGTTGCTCCTACCCCCATCCCTACCGCTGGGGTGCGAGGAGTCACCGAGTCGATCTCGTCCTCGAAGGCGTCCGTCAGCATTCTCGTCCCGGCTACTGCATCCTGCATACTTATCTTGACAATACGTATATTAGCGTTGTTATTGTTGACCTTCACTTCCTTCAGGGGTATCGCTTGTGGAATATTCGGGGGTTTTTACTTCAGGGAATCCTGAAACTCTCCCGAAGCGAGGGTTGAGGAGGATCTCTTTCCCCCAGCCATTAGCTAACTTTCTAGCTAACAACCTAACCCATTGCTCAATGTTTCTCAGAAACCCCGCCTCTAAACAAAATACTGAATTCGCCATTGGTTGACGTCGAAAAATTACTGACAATGATTGGTTTACCTTGGTGCTTCTCAAGCAGAAGCACGCGACGTCAGTTAGGTTTACCAATATCACGAGTCTCTGAAAACGAACGTCACAACGTGCAGTGGCTTCACTGGTATTGGTATTGAAAGTAAATTGGTTAAAACTGGAATATTTCAGGCATTTACTGTCATGTCAACATGATATTTGGAACGTCATAAACAGGGTCATCAGAAGGAAAGTAACTGAACTGAATGACTACCGAACAGTAGCACTCACTTCCATCATCATTAAGTGCTTTGAGATGCTAGTCAAAGACCACATCCCTTCCTCCCCAATTCGACTACCACACTGACAGTGCCATGGACGACGCAATCGCCATTGCACTGCCCTCACCCACCTGGACAAGAATGGATGCTGTTCATTGACTACAGCTCGGCCTTCAATACCACAGTGCCCTCTAAGCTCACTACAAAACTCACGACCCTGGGACTGAACTCTTCCCTATGCAACTGGGTCCTGGACTTCCTGACAGGCTATCCCCATGGTGAAGGTCAGCAACATTACCTCCTCCACACTGATCCTCAACACGGGAGCCCGACACGGGAGCCCGACAAGGGTGCGTCAACCCTTCTGCACTCAATGTATACCCACAACTGCGTGGCCTCACACAGTTACAACTCCACCATCAAGTTCTCTGACGACACGATAGTAGTAGGCCTGATCACCAACAGCGACGAGACAGCCTACAGAGAGGAGGTAGACCCTTTGACAGTGTGGTGTCAGGTAAACAATGTCTTTCTCAACGTCAGCAAAACAAAGGAGCTGATTGTGGACTTCAGGAGGAACCAGGTTGAGCACGCCCCATTCTCATCAACGGGGCCGACTTCGATATGGTCAAAATCTTCAAGTTCCTCCGCGTACAAATCTCCAAGAAGCTGAAATGGTCAAACTACACGGACACCGTTGTGAAGAAGGCACGACAGCGACTCGAAATGTGCCCTTTCCCCGAGGGCCCTCGCAGTTTCCTACAGGAACACCATTGAGAACATACTGTCGAGCTGCATCACAGCCTGGTACGGCAGCTCCACCGCCACTGACCGCAAGGCTCTACAGAGGGTGGAACGCACCATTGGGTGAACACTGCCTGCCCTCCAGGACACCTACAGCACCAGTGTCGCAGGAAGGCCAAGAAGTTCCTAAATGACCTCACCCACCCGAACCATGGCCTGTTCTCCCTGCTTCCATCACTCAGACTCAGGCAGTATAGGAGCATCGTGGAAAAAAACTGTCAGTGGCCAATAGCTTCTACCCCAGACCATCAGGCTGCTCAATAGCCACCACAAGGCACCTACCCCCCCACCCTCCATGGACATTTACCCTGCCCCCACTCCCCAATGGACATTTACCCTGCCCCCACTCCCCAATGGACATTTACCATTGTTACTGTTGTAAATATGTATATATTATTATTATGTTTATTTATGATTGTTTCATTCACTTCTCTTTTTGACCTGCACTGATGGAGCTTAATCATTTCACTGTACCCTGCAAGTACATGTGTGTCCCTGTGCATGTGACTAATAAACTCATATAATCATCTAAAGTTTAATAATCTAATAACACCAACAAAATAGAAAGATTGACCCTAACTAAAGTGTACGGTAGAGTACAGTATTCTATGTGATTAGCATAAACCCATTCTGCAATTAGGTTACTTGTTAGGCTGTGGTACTGACTGTAATCCCATGTGACTATTAATGAGAGGTGATGGATGGAGTACTTCAAAGCAGAGGTCTTCACAGGTCCCTTTCGTATTCAGGTCCAAAATGTAAACTTGTCTGGTCCTGTTTGATTGTCACAGGTCTTGGATCTATGTAACTACTACAGTTTACAGTGAGGGAAAAAAGTATTTGATCTGCTGCTGATTTTGTACGTTTGCCCACTGACAAAGAAATTATCAGTCTATAATTTTAATGGTAGGTTTATTTGAACAGTGAGAGACAGAATAACAACAACAAAAATCCAGAAAAACGCATGTCAAAAATGTTATAAAATGATTTGCATTTTAATGAGGGAAATAAGTATTTGACCCCTCTGCAAAACATGACTTAGTACTTGGTGGCAAAACCCTTGTTGGCAATCACAGAGGTCAGGCGTTTCTTGTAGTTGGCCACCAGGTTTGCACACATCTCAGGAGGGATTTTGTCCCACTCCTCTTTGCAGATCTTCTCCAAGTCATTAAGGTTTTGAGGCTGACGTTTGGCAACTCGAACCTTCAGCTCCCTCCACAGATTTTCTATGGGATTAAGGTCTGGAGACTGGCTAGGCCACTCCAGGACCTTAATGTGCTTCTTTTTGAGCCACTCCTTTGTTGCCTTGGCCGTGTGTTTTGGGTCATTGTCATGCTGGAATACCCATCCACGACCCATTTTCAATGCCCTGGCTGAGGGAAGGAGGTTCTCACCCAAGATTTGATGGTACATGGCCCTGTCCATCGTCCCTTTGATGCGGTGAAGTTGTCCTGTCCCCTTAGCAGAAAAACACCCCCAAAGCATAATGTTTCCACCTCCATGTTTGACAGTGTTCTTGGGGTCATAGGGTGCATTCCTCCTCCTCCAAACATGGCGAGTTGAGTTGTTGCGAAAGAGCTCCATTTTGGTCTCATCTGACCACAACACTTTCACCCAGTTGTCCTCTGAATCATTCAGATGTTCATTGTGAAACTTCAGACTGGCATGTATATGTGCTTTCTTGAGCAGGGGGACCTTGCGGGCGCTGCAGGATTTCAGTCCTTCACAACGTAGTGTGTTACCAATTGTTTTCTTGGTGACTATGGTCCCAGCTGCCTTGAGATCATTGACAAGATCCTCCCGTGTAGTTCTGGGCTGATTCCTCACCGTTCTCATGATCATTGCAACTCCACGAGGTGAGATCTTGCATGGAGCCCCAGGCCGAGGGAGATTGACAGTTATTTTGTGTTTCTTCCATTTGCGAATAATCGCTGTTGTCACCTTCTCACCAAGCTGCTTGGCGATGGTCTTGTAGCCCATTCCAGCCTTGTGTAGGTCTACAATCTTGTCCCTGACATCCTTGGAGAGCTCTTTCGTCTTGGCCATGGTAGAGAGTTTGGAATCTGATTGATTGATTGCTTCTGTGGACAGGTGTCTTTTATACAGGTAACAAACTGAGATTAGGAGCACTCCCTTTAAGAGTGTGCTCCTAATCTCAGCTCGTTACCTGCATAAAAGACACCTGGGAGCCAGAAATCTTTCTGATTGAGAGGGGGTCAAATACTTATTTACCTCATTAAAATGCAAATCAATTTATAACATTTTTGACATGCGTTTTTCTGGATTTTTTTGTTGTTATTCTGTCTCTCACTGTTCAAATAAACCTACCAAACCTACCATTAAAATTATAGACTGATCATTTCTTTGTCAGTGGGCAAACGTACAAAATCAGCAGGGGATCAAATACTTTCCCCCCTCACTGTATAGATCTGGATGGACCCAACCGGACCAGACCACGGCTCTGCATAGCTTATTTATTTGATGCTGAGAAGGCAAAGTTTTTAGTGTATAGTAGGCCAACTCGTGATTTGGACTGAAATAGGTGCCGGTACTCATTTTGGATGCTGGTACTGTTTATATTTAGGAGCAGGAACTCTGCCATACTTTTGAGCTAATATTATATAAGAGGTGCAGGAACTCAAGCATTAGAACATTTGAGGTGCCGGTACTCAGTTCCGGTGAGCTCCTGCCCAAGTCAAGCTATGCCTACTAGCCAATATACACTGAGTGTACAAATCATTAAGAGCCCCTGCTCTTTCCATGACATAGACTGACCAGGTGAAAGCTATGATCCTGATCCCTTATTGATGTCACCTGTTAAATCCACTTCAACCAGTGTAGATGAAGGGGAGAAGACAGGTTAAAGCATAATTTTTAAGCCTTGAGACAAATGAGACATGGATTGTGTATGTGTGCCATTCAGAGGGTGAATGGGCGAGACAAAAGATTTAAGTGCCTTTGAACAGGGTATGGTAGTAGGTGCCAGGCGCACCGGTTTGGGTAAAGAACTGCAACGCTGCTGGGGTTTTCACGCTCAAAAGTTTCCCGTGTGTATCAAGAATGGTCCAGCCAACATGACACAACTGTGGGAAGCATTGGAGTCAACATGGGCCAGCATCCCTGTGGAACGCTTTCAACGAATTGTAGAGTTCATGCCCCGACAAATTGAGGCTGTTCTGAGGGCCAAAGGTACAACTCGATATTAGGAAGGTGTTCTTAATGTTTTGTACACTCAGTGGATATAGACCTATACAGTATGTTAACCAGAAGAGCAACTTAGCTGCTAAACATGATTCTTCTGAATAGAATAGAATCCTTCTGTTCCTCTCCAATGCACAATACTCCAACATATTACACCTGTTTGGAAAGGAGTACAACAGGGTCCGCCACAAAACGGTGCCCTGGTTTAGGGATTAAGTGCCTTGATCAAGTGCACAACGTTAGGAGACGTTAAAGTATTTTTATGTTATACCCATGGTATAAGGTCTGATATACCACAGCTTTCAGCCAATCAGCATTCAGGGCTCGAACCCGGTTAATAATTGTAAATAAATCCCTTTTGTGCATGTGCATAACTATAAATAAATCCAACAGGAGAGTTTGAGTGATGAAAGTTCGACAGAAGATCTGGAAATCTTTGAGCAAGAAACACTTGGACGAACAAAATAAAAGATGATTAAAATAACATTATTATGTTAAGACTACAAACAGTTATAAATGGCCAATTTAGTAGATTGACTTGTCATTTCAATAGGTATAGGCTACAGACTCAAATCTGGGTTTATGATTGTAATTCAGCTTTGCCATGGTTTGCTTAGATAGATGCAGGTAGCCAATAGCCCCTGATATGCCTACATCTTGTTTCAGATGTAGATCTACCTTCTATTGCATCTTGCCTATGCCGCTCTGTCATTGCTTTTCCATATATTTATATGTGTATATATTCTTATTCCTTTACTTAGATTTGTGTGTATTAGGCAGTTGTTGTGGAATTGTTAGATTACATGTTAGATACTGCTGCACTGTCGGAACTACAAGCACAAGCATTTCGCAACACTCGCAATAACTGCTAACCATGTGTATGTGACCAATAAAATTTGATTTGATTTGTGATTTGTCTACAGTAGCCTAGGCAAGATGTAAACTGAAAGATTTAGCAGATTGCTTCAAATTAACAGACTAATTTATTCAACATGAATATCTTGCCAATTTTGAGGTAAGAAGTGCTTGTGTTTCCCAATAGCATGCTGAATAAGCTACTGAGGATGGGGTCAAATTTTAAATCACCAAATTAAATATTCATAATATGTATATGAACTGAATATGTTTGTCAACAACAGCCAGTGTTTATTTTCTGTAATTGTTTTTATCTGTAGCCTAATCTGACTGTTACCGTCAACCTAATGCGTTTTAACAAATGATCGGCAACTGCGATAGAGCTTTGATCATTTCCAATTTAATTAATTAAACATGGCCATTAATAATTGCATAATAACACAAGGCTACAAATAAAATACAATTTTATTTGTCACATGCGCCAAAGACAACAGGTGTAGACCTTACCTTGAAATGCTTACTTACAAGCCCTTAACCAACAATGCAGTTCAAGAAATAGAGTAAAGAAAATGTTTACTAAAAAAACAAAAGTAAAAAATCAAAAAAGTAACACAAGAAATTACATAACAATAACAAGGCTAAATACAGGGGGTACTGGTACTGAGTCAGTCAGCGGGGGTACAGGTTAGTCGAGGTAATTTGTAAAGTGACTATGCATAGATAATAAACAACGAGTAGCAGCAGTGTAAAAACAAAGGGGGGGACTGATTAATTGTTCAGCAGTCTTATGGCTTGGAGGTAGAAGCTGTTAAGGAACTTTTGGTCCTAGACTTGGCGCTCCGGTACCGCGTGCTGTGCGGTAACAGTCTAGGACAATGTTTTGGGCCTTCCTCTGACACTGCCTAGTATAAACAGTTGAAGTCGGAAGTTTACATACACCTTAGCCAAATACATTTAAACTCAGTTGTCACGCCCTGACCTGAGAGAGACGTTTTATTTCTCTATTTTGTTAGGTCAGGGTGTGGGGTGGGCATTCTATGTGTTGTATTTCTTTGTTTTGGCTGAGTATGGTTTCCAATCAGAGGCAGCTGTCTATCGTTGTCTCTGATTGGGAATCATACTTAGGCAGCCCTTTTTCCCTCCTTCAGTGTGGGATCTTGTTTTTGTACAGCTCAGTATAGCCTGCAGAACGTGACGTTCGTTTTTCCGCTGTTTGTTATTTTGATTTATTGTTCTGAGTTATAATAAATACTGAACATGAGCACTTACCACGCTGCACCTTGGTCTCCTTCACCTTACGAAAACCGTTACAGAAGATCCCACCACAAAAAGACCAAGCGGCGTGGTCCAGAGCAATGGACCTGGGAAGACATCCTGGACGGAAAGGGATCCTGAACATGGGAGGAGAGGACGCACAGCCCAGTGCGTCCTGTGCCAGCCCCCCGCATTTGCCGGGTGAAAGTAAGCATCCAGCCAGGACGGGTTGTGCCAGCTCTACGCTCAAGACCTCCAGTGCGCCTCCGCGGCCCAGTATATCCTGTGCCTGCTCCACGCACCCGGACTCCAGTGAGTCTCTCCAGTCTGGTACGCCCTGTGCCTGCTCCTCGCACTTGCCCTGAGGTGCGTGTCACCAGTCTGGCGCCACCTGTGCCAGCCCCATGCATCAGGTCTCTAGTGTGCCTGCCCAGTCCGGTGTGTCCTGTTCCTGCTCCTCGCACTCGTCCTGAGGTGCGTGTTACCAGTCTGGCACCACCTGTGCCAGCCCCACGCATCAGGCCTCCAGTGCGCCTTCCCAGTCCAGAGCTTCCGGCGACAGTTCCCAGTCCAGAGCTTCCGGCGATGTCCCCCAGTCCGGAGCCTCCAGCGACGTTCCCCAGTCCGGTGAGACCTGTTCCGGCTCCATGTAAGAAACCTCCAGTGATGATCCATGGTCCGAAGCCTCGAGTGATGATCCATGGCACGAAGCCTCCAGTGATGATCCATGGCCCGGAGCATGTAGTGATGATCCATGGCACGAAGCCTCCAGTGATAATCCATGGCCCGGAGCCTCCAGTGATAATCCATGGCAAGAAGCCTGTAGGGATGATCCATGGTCCGGAGCTTGTAGGGATGACCCATGGCACGATGCCTCCAGTGATAATCCAAGGCCCGGAGCCTCCAGTGATGATCCATGGCGCGGAGCCTGCAGTGATGATCCATGGCATGGAGCCTGCAGCGACGGTCCCCAGTCTGGAACCTCCTGAGACGGCCCACAGTCCGGAACCTCCTGAGACGGCCCACAGTCCGGAACCTCCTGAGACGGCCCACCGTCCGGAACCTCCTGAGACGGCCCACAGTCCGGAACCTCCAACAACGTTCCCCAGTCTGGAACCTCCAACGACGTTCCCCAGTCCGGAACCTCCGGCGACGGTCTGCAGTCCAGAGTCTCCGGCGACGGCATGTAGCCCGGAGCCTCCGGCGGCGGCCTGCAGCCCGGAGCCTCTGGCGGCGGCCTGCAGCCCGGAGCCTCTGGCGGCGGCCTGCAGCCCGGAGCCTCCGGCAGCGGCCTGCAGCCCAGAGCCTCCGGCGAGGATCTACGGTCCGGTTCCACCCACGATGATCCACGGTCCGGTGGCACAAACGCGGAGGGATCAGTGGGCGGAGCGGGGGCTACACCCCGAACCGGAGCCGCCACCATGGGTAGATGCCCACCCGGACCCTCTCCTATAGGTTCAGGTTTGCGGCCGTGAGTCCGCACCTTTGGGGGGGGTACTGTCACGCCCTGACCTGAGAGAGACGTTTTATTTCTCTATTTTGTTAGGTCACGGTGTGGGGTGGGCATTCTATGTGTTGTATTTCTTTGTTTTGGCTGAGTATGGTTTCCAATCAGAGGCAGCTGTCTATCGCTGTCTCTGATTGGGAATCATACTTAGGCAGCCCTTTTTCCCTCCTTCAGTGTGGGATCTTGTTTTTGTACAGCTCAGTATAGCCTGCAGAACGTGACGTTTGTTTTTCTGTTGTTTGTTATTTTGATTTAGTGTTCTGAGTTTTAATAAATACTGAACATGAGCACTTACCACGCTGCACCTTGGTCTCCTTCACCTTACGAAAACCGTCACATCAGTTTTTCACAATTCCTGACATTTAATTATAGTAAAAATGCCCTGTCTTAGGTCAGTTAGGATCAACACTTTATTTGAAGAATGTGAAATGTCAGAATAATAGCAGAGAGAATGATTTATTTCAGCTTTTATTTCTTTCATCACGTTCCCAATGGGTCACAAGTTTACATACACTCAATTACTATTTAGTAGCATTGCCTTAAAATTGTTTAACTTGGGTCAAACGTTTCGGGTAGCCTTCCACAAGCTTCCCAGAATAAGTTGGGTGAATTGTGGCCCATTCCTCCTGACAGAGCTGGTGTAACTGAGTCAGGTTTGTAGGCCTCCTTACTCGCACCCACTTTCAGTTCTGCCCACAAATTTTCTATAGGATTGAGGTCAGGGCTTTGTGATGGCCACTCCAATACCTTGACTTTGTTGTCCTTAAGCCAAACATAACGATGGTCATTATGGCCAAACAGTTCTATTTTTGTTTCATCAGACCAGAGGATCTTTCCAAAAAGTACGATCTTTGTCCCCACGTGCAGATGCAAACCGTAGTCTGGCTTTTTTATGGCGGTTTTGGAGCAGTGGCTTCTTCCTTGCTGAGCAGCCTTTCAGGTTATGTCGATATAGGACTCGTTTTACTGTGGATATAGATACTTTTGTACCCGTTTCCTCCAGCATCTTCACAAGGTCCTTTGCTGTTGTTCTGGGATTGGTTTGCACTTTTCGCACCAAAGTACGTTCATCCCTAGGAGACAGAACACATTTCCTTCCTGAGCGGTATGACGGCTGCGTGGTCCCATGGTGTTTATACTTGCATACTATTGTTTGTACAGATGAACGTGGTACCTTCAGGCGTTTGGAAATTGCTCACAAGGATGAACCAGACTTGAGGAGGTCTACATTTTTTTCTGAGGTCTTAGCTGATTTCTTTTGATTTTCCCATGATGTCAAGCAAAGGTACACCTCCAATTGATTCAAATAATGTCAATTAGCCTATCAGAAGCTTCTAAAGCCATGACATCATTTTCTGGAAGTTTCCAAGCTGTTTAAAAGGCACAGCCAGCTTAGTATATGTAAACTTCTGACCCACTGGAACTGTGATACAGTGAATTATAAGTGAAATAATCTGTCTGTAAACAATTGTTGGAAAAATGACTTGTGTCATGCACAAAGTAGATGTCCTAACCAACTTCCCAAAACTATAGTTTGTTAACAAAACAATTTGTGGCATGGTAAAAAAAAAGAGTTTTAATGACTCCAACCTAAGCGTATGTAAACTTCCGACTTCAACTGTAGGTCCTGGATGTCAGGAAGCTTGGCCCCAGTGATGTACTGGGCTGTAAGCCCTACCCTCCGTAGCGCCTTACGGTCAGATGCCCAGCAGTTGCCATACCAGGCGGTGATGCAACCAGTCAGGATGCTCTCGATGGTGCAGCTGTAAAACCTTTTGAGGATCTGGGGACCCATGCCAAATCTTTTCAGTCCCTGGGTGGGAAAAGGTGTTGTCGTGCCCTCTTCACAACTGTCTTGATGTGTTTGGACCATGATAGTTTGTTTGTAATGTGGACACCAAGGAACTTGAAACTCTCGATCCACTCCACTTCAGCCCCGTCTATGTTAATGGGGGCCTATTCGGCCCTCCTTTTCCCATAGTCCACGATCATCTCCTTTGTCTTGCTCACATTGAGGGAGAGGTGGTTGTCCTGGCACCACACTTCCAGGTCTCTGACATCCTCCCTATTGGCTGTCTCATCGTTGTCGGTGATCCGGCCTACCACTGTTCGGTCGTCAGCAAACTTAATTATTGTGTTGGAGTTGTGCTTGGCCACGCAGTCGTGGGTGAACAGGGAATAAAGGAGGGGACTAAGTACGCATCCCTGAGGGTCCCCAGTGTTGAGGATCAGCATAGCAGATGTGTTGTTGCCTACTTACCACCTGGGGGCGGCCCCTCAGGAAGTCCAGGATCAAGTTGCAGAGGGAGGTCTTTAGTCCCAGGGTCCTTAGCTTAGTGATGAGCTTTGTGTGTACAACAACAATACACTGAAGTTATAGACTACTTATTAAATCTGTTTGCCATATCCAGGTAGGATGCACAAGTGGCACAAATTGATTTGCAATGACTCCAGTGATATTGTAATTTCAACATATGTATTGTATCAAATGGTAGCCTACAACAGGGGTTCCAAAAGGTTTTCACTTAGGGCCCCCCTCTCAGCATCGGGGAACATCCCCCACACGTGCCACGTCTATTTCTATGGGTACAAGCACTGTTCATGACACAAAATGTTCACACCCCTCTTGTTGGTGGAGAGTTTTGCAGGGTTAAAGCTTATTTCCTGCAGTTCTACACATTTTGCCATGGGTGCAAAGAAAATGTTGCCGTTTTAAAGCTAGTTTTCTTATATATATTTTGCCATGTCTAATGTGTATTCATTTGATATTTGAGTGAGTAAAAAATTACAACAATATCTATGGGCTAATAAAGCTGAATAAAAAAAACCTTAGCTGACATGGGCTAGTTGATCTGGACATTTCTGACAAGTTATAAATAGCTCTCTAATGTATGCAATGACTAACATGACGAGAGGAACTGATGATGCACTACCCAATTTAGAAATGGGACCTTGTGCATTCTACTATTACAACTTCTACTAGCCGGACTGAGTTCCTTGAAAAAAAAAAAAAAATGTGGGGGGGAACCCTCGTGCCCTACAATGGTATATAAATGAATAGGCTACTTGATGGCCAACAGATGCAAATGTATCATTCTCCACATTTAATGTCAGTTTCACTGAGGACTTTTTCCCCAAAACAGAAGCACCCAAGGGAGTTCCATAACTTCCATTTCAAATTTCCACTCGCACATAATGACAAGTTAAATAGCCTACCTACAACTGGTAAAAAGTAATGATGTGAGTGTGTGCTGCTGTCTCCTCTCACTCACATGACTCAGCCAATAGAGGACTAAGCTGCATGCTGCAGTGCTCTCTCAACACAAAAACACACACCTCTGGCCCTCCCCACCACTCACTCACTCAGCAACAGCTTGCCTGATAAATCAAATCAAATAACATTTTATTGGTCACATACACATATTTGGCAGATGTTATTGCGGGTGTAGTGAAATGCTTGTGTTCCTAGCTCCAACAGTGCAGTAGTATCTAACAATTCACAACAATACACACAAACCGGTGCCCCCACACATTGACTCTGTACTGGTACCCCTGCATATAGCCTCGCTATTGTTATTTTACTGCTGCTGTTTAATTATTTGTTACTTTTCTTTTTTCTTTTTTACTTATCTATTTTTTATTTAACACTTATTTTTCTTAAAACTGCATTGTTGGTTAAGGGCTTAAGTAAGCATTTCACTGTAAGGTGTACACCTGTTGTATTCTGGGCATGTGATTTTTTTGTTGTTGATTTGATTTGAAATCTAAAAGTAAAAGAATGGAATTAAGAAATATATATGAGCAATGTCAGAGTGGCATTGACTAAAATACAGTACAATAGAATACAGTATATACATATGAAATGAGTAAAGCAGTATGTAAACATTATTAAAGTGACTAGTGTTCCATTATTAAAGTGGCTAGTGATTTCATGTCTATGCATATAGGGCAGCAGCCTCTAAGGTGCAGGGTTGAGTAGCCGGGTGGTAGCTGGCTAGTGATGGCTATTTAACAGTCTGATGGCCTTGAGATAGAAGCTATTTTTCAGTCTCTCGGTTCCAGCTTTGATGCACTTGTACTAACCTCGCCATCTGGATGATAGCAGGGTGAACAGGCCGTGGCTCGTGTGGTTGATGTCCTTGATGATCGTTTTGGCCTTCCTGTGACATCGCGTGCTGTAGGTATCCTACAGGGCAGGCAGTGTGCCCCCGGTGATGCGTTGGGCAGACCGCACCACCCTCTGGAGAGCCTTGCTGTTTCAGGCGGTGCAGTTGCCGTACCAGGTTGTGATACAGCCCGACAGGATGCTCTCAATTGTGCATCTGTAAAGGTTTGTGAGGGTCTTGGGGGCCAAGTTGAATTTCTTCAGCCTCCTGAGGTTGAAGAGGCACTGATGAGCCTTCTTCATCACACTGTCTGTGTGGGTGGACCATTTCATACTGTCAGTGATGTGTACACCAAATAACTTGAAGCTTTTCACCTTCTCCACTGCGGTCCCATCGATGTGGATAGGGGCATACTCCCTCTGCTGTTTCCTGAAGTCCACGATCAGCTCCTTCGTTTTGTTAACGTTGAGGGAGAGGTTATTTTCCTGGTACCACTCCGCCAGGGCCCTCACCTCCTCCCTGTAGGCTGTCTCATCATTGTTGGTAATCAGGCCTACTACAGTTGTGTCATCTGCAAACTTGATGATTGAGTTGGAGGTGTGCGTGGCTACGCAGTCATGGGGCTGAGCACACACCCTTGTGGGGCCCCTGTGTTGAGGATCAGCGAAGTGAAGTTGTTGTTTCCTACCTTCACCACCGGGGGCGGCCCGTCAGGAAGTCCAGGACACAGTTGCACAGGACGGGGTTCAGGGCCTTGAGCTTGATGATGAGTTTGGAGGGTAGAGGTGATATGATCCTTAACTAGTCTCTCAAAGCACTTCATGATGACAGAAGTGAGTGCTACGGGGCAATAGTCATTTAGTTCAGTTACCTTTGCATTCTTGGGCACAAGAACAATGGTGGACATCTTGAAGCAAGTGGGGACAGCAGATTGGGATAGGGAGAGATTGAATATGTCCGTAAAGACTCCAGCCAGCTGGTCTGTGCATGCTCTGAGGACGAAGTCACGGGTGATAGTTAGTAGCAGTGGTGGAAAAAGTACCCAATTGTCATACTTGAGTAAAAGGAAAGATACCTTTATAGAAAATGACAAATAAAGTGAAAGTCACCCAATAAAGTACTACTTGAGTAAAGTGTAAAAGTATTTGGTTTTAAATATACTTAAGTATCAAAAGTAAAAGTATAAATCATTTAAAATTCCTTATATTAGCAAACTAGACTGCACAATTTTCTTGTTTTTATAATTTACACTCCAACACTCAGACATCATTTACAAACTAAGCATTTGTGTTTTGTGAGTCCGCCAGATCAGAGGTAGAAGGGATGACCAGGGATGTTCTATTGATAAGTGTGTGAATTGGACAATTTTCTGTCCTGCTAAGCTGTCCGGCTAAATGTAACGAGTACTTTTGGGTGTCAGGGAAAATGTAAAAAGTACATTATTTTCTATAGGAATGTAGTGAAGTAAAACTAAAAGTTGTCAAAAATATAAATAGTACAGTAAAGTACAGATACCCCAAAAAAACTACTTAAGTAGTACTTTAAAGTATTTTTACTTAAGTACTTTACACCAATGGTTAGCAGCAGCAGGTTACAGTGAAATATTGTTTTAATATTTATTTATAGAAATTCCATGTTGGCTGCAGTGGAAAGTAGCCCAAAAACCTGCAACCCGCGACCAATACATTTTCACCCGCGACATAGTTTTCAAAGTAGCCCAATTTCAGGAGAACCGCGGACATGGCAACCATGTGGGGTAGGTTCCCTCCTTAACACTGGGCATGGTAAGGATTGAGATAGAGTAAACTGATCCTAGATCAGGAGAGATTTGCCTTAACCCGGCCTAACCCTTCCCCATTTGATAATCTGTCTAAGACAGATGTAGCTGGTATTTACGCAATATTTTTTTCTGGGTTGCCGAGATTACCCATCTGGTAATGGAGGAGGTAAGAGATAATGTGTAGAAGTGTATAATTGAATAATAATTTGGTAAGTGCTTATATTTGTCCTATATCACATGTGTGAATTGGAAATGTGTTTTTTACTCCCCTTGAGACACCCATGGAGAGTGGGGTCACGGCCAGGGTCAGCCATTATCAACAGCGACCCTGGAGCAATGGGGTTAAGTGCCTTGCTCAAGGGCACATTCAATCTGATCATCTGTGAAGTGTGCCTGGCCATGAAAACAACCTATACTAGAACATGCCTTAAATCTCCACCTTCCGAGTTCACAGATTCACAGAGGAACACAAATCTAACTCAAGTAATTTAGTTGAAGGCCCAATGCAGCCGTAAAAAAACAAAAACAATATAAAATATTTTCTGTATAACAATTAAGTACCTTAGTGTAATAGATTTCTATTTAAATGGACAACGATAGCTTTTTAGCAAAAACGACATCTCAAGCAAGAATTTTCCCATGACTGTCTGGGAGAAGTTTGAGTGGGGAGGGGGAAACCGAAAACTAGCTGTTCATGAGGCGATTCGATTAATCTGGCCCTGGCCCGGCCAGGGTAGGCGTGTTTTGCACCAGGGTGAAAGTTGATTGCATTCATTTTGAAACCGGTCTGCCACCCAGGCATTAACCAAGTGCCCGTTCAAAGCCCACGCGAAGTCGGCTCAAAACAAAAGTGACCTAATTAAGCACGAAGTGTAATGAGTAGGATTCTGTGACTACACATGCAAAAGTGATTGCTTTAAATAAAAACCCTTTATCTGCCTTCCCAATGAAAACTATACTGAACACAAAAATAGGCCCACCCACTTGGTAGCCAGGCCCACTCACTGGGGGAGCCAGGCCCAGCCATTTTCCCCCCAAAAAGGTCTTTATTACAGACAGAAATACTCCTCAGCACCACTTTTTGTTCAGTGTAGTTAGAAAACTAAAACATGTATTTTGTAGAAAATAGATGTATGTTTCTGGACGATGCACCATGCTGCCTTGTTGACAACATGAATGAGCAATACAGATTAATGTTCAATTTGAGAAGGGCGCTCCTCCCTCACCGCTCAGCATAATCGAATCCGCCCATTAGCAGAGAGGTTTGGAACTCTCTTTGTTATTGGTCTATTAACTCATTTACTGCATGGTGATGTCACCATGGAAAGCCAAAACTTCTACCCATGCAAACCTGCTAATTAGTTCCTTGGTAGATTGTATTTTCAACCAGTCAACTATCAGGAAATAAATAACACTGATAAATGTTTTAAAAACTTGTCCAGTGTTAGTTTCATCAGCTGTTGTACAATAATATACAAAACACAGGACAACATTTTTTGAACTGCACTGGGCCTTTAATGTTTAAATGTACATTTATAAGTTTTAGATTAGGAATGTACCTTAGCGTAATGTGAGTGCATTTTTTCTCAAGAGCAATGGAAAGCAATGTAAATGTTGAATCTGACAGCAACAAATAGCTTTCCAAGTTTCCTAAGAAGCTTGCTAGGTGTCATGCAGTCTACAGCAGTAATACCGTTCAGTTTTCACCACAGTTTCCTCAGTAAAATGGGGCCACAGATAAAGGGCCCAGACAGGCTACGTCATACTTTTAGGGCGTGGACCTAGTTAGCGAGATAGGCGCTAGCTAGCAGAAAAACACCGACCTGATACCGATGCACAGCTAGCTATACTAGCAATCCTGGTTGTGATAATATTGCCACTGTATCCAAATTAACAGGTAGCTATGTCTATTTTTCAGCGAATATGATTTGTGATATTACCTTTACCTTGTGAGTCCTTGCGGTTTATGCCATCCAATTTGATCAAGCTACTGGTAGTAAGCCAGGTAGCTAACGCCAGGCCTGCCATTTGTGTATGACTGTCTAAGGATCAAATTGTGATCTAATAACGTTAGCCAAATTAACTTAATCTAGCTATTTTGTTAGGTGCAATCATATGTTTCATAATAATGAATTTAGCTACTGTAGCCAGTTAAATTTATTTAACTAACGTTAGCTACTAGCAACAATGCGCTAGCTAAATTCACAATGTGCTCGCATTGTTAGATAGCTACCAGCTAGCATTTGCAGCAATTTAAAAAGTCGAACGTTACGAGACATGATTAGCTAGTTAACTGCATTCACTTACCTAAATGTAAAATACAATTTGGATGGCCAGCTAGCTAACTAGTTACGTAGTTAAATATTATTAGCCAAGTAACGTAGGCTAGCTGAGTAAAGGTAGCTAGTTAATTTACGTTTTTTATTTATTTAACTAGGCAAGTCAGTTAAGAACAAGTTATTATTTACAATGACGGTCAAACCCGGACGATGCTGGAACAATTGTATGCCGCCCTATGGGACTCCCAATCACGGACGGATGTGATACAGCCTGGATTCGAACCAGGGACTGTAGTGACGCCTCTCTCACTGCGATGCAGTGCCTTAGGAGCCCCATTACAAACACACCAATATGCTTCTTTATTTTCCTCAGGTTTAAAATAATACCAACCATGTCTGATGGAGAGGGTTTTGTGGTGCGTGTGAGAGGCCTACCATGGTCCTGCTCTGTGGATGAAATGCAGAGGTTCTTCTCAGGTAACACCTTTACGATAACACCTGTATAGCTTGAAACTACACGTTTATAGCCTCTCACAGCTGAGATAACTGTGAGTCCCTCAAACCTCTTCTTGGTATATAGATTGTAAAATCGCCAACAATGGCACCAGCATCCATTTTACCTCCACACGTGAGGGCCGACCCAGCGGAGAGGCCTTCGTTGAGCTGGAGAACGAGGATGACCTTAAGATCGCTGTGAAGAAGGACAGAGAAACCATGGGCCACAGATATGTGGAAGGTGTGTGTGTGTCTCTGTGTGTGCGTTTTTGTGTCACTGCAAGTCTTGAAGTTTCAATGTTCGCAGCAGAAGCATATGTTCCTTGGGACTTCACTTTGGGCTACATTTCTCAGCTGTTTACATTGTGTAGCACTATCAGGAGTGACTGTATGTGTTGACTTGACTTGTATTTTCTCAGTGTTCAAATCCAACAATGTGGAGATGGACTGGGTGATGAAGCATTCTGGTTCAAGCAGCCCAGAGACGACTGGAGACGGCCTGGTCAGGCTCCGAGGCCTCCCCTTCGGCTGCAGCAAGGAGGAGATTGTCCAGTTCCTCTCAGGTACTAGTAGCTTGGTTCACATGAACAGCCCCATAACATCCTGTAGGACTAGGTAACCGTCCTCAGCCCTCAATGATCCAGGATCATTTACATTTAGCAGACAGTCTTAACCAGAGCGACTTACATTATACAGGCTATAGTTTGTCCAGGATTTCCCCCATCACCTAATTTTCTCTATCACTGCTTTGGTTCCAAAATGAATTATTCTGTACAATAATTTGACCAATCAGGCCTGACATGCTAGTCTCTGTCACTCTCATTGACAGTGGTCCTTTAATTCATCCCATTGGGACAATTATAGAATGGGTGGGTACTAAAGGTAACGCAAGTACCGCCAGAGCCACTCCTTTTCATTCCTTCACACCTACAGTCTCTTCTGTATCCTCTTCTCTCTCGCTCACTCTTTCCTCTCATCCTCCTTTATGTTGCAGTAAAATTAAGTACCATGAATGGTCATTGACTCATTGGTTAAAAACACTCACCAGGTGTGTACATTACATAATGTATGGTTTTCATTATCTCTTAAAAAGTTTTTTTTTAATCTATCATACAAAATAAATAAAGCAACAGCAGAGAAAGCTATCTTTCTGTAACTGGGCATGTGATTTACTGTGTCCCCCACTGGGGTTATCTGTCCTTGGGTTGAAGGGTTGGAAATCGTGCCAAATGGGATAACATTGCCGCTGGACTTCCAGGGGAGGAGTACGGGGGAGGCCTTCGTGCAGTTTGCTTCACAGGATATAGCTGAAAAGGCTCTAAAGAAACACAAGGAAAGAATAGGGCACAGGTGGGGATGGATGGTTGGTTGGCTGGATAAAGTTGCATTTCTTATGGTGTACAACTTACAAACATTAACCACAGGTATAACTGACTGACACTCAACAGAACAGTAAAAAGTGATATCTGTTCATTTAAGACAACACATACTCAGATATTGACTGCAAAGACACATAGTTACAATATTAGATCAAAACACACTAACACTCATTCACTCACAGCAGTCGTTGGGAAAATGAAGCACATTCTTTTTGTTCTTAAACCATTGGGAGATGGATCATATTCTGAGTTTAGTGCCGAGGTGACTTGTAAGCTCTCAGGTTCGTCACTGAGTTTGGTTGAGAGTGCAAAGTAAAAATTGCAGTTTAATTTGGCATATCCATTTTACCCTGATTCTTAAGAGTGAAACTGATTGGATCCTGGGCACTAAACATCAATACAGGTAGCCAATGGACAGACAGATACAATTCTCCCAGGTGTTCTAACTCACTGAGGGCCATTCAACATGAGGACAAGGATCCCGCCCACTGTCACTCACAGGTAATGCTCAGAGAGTGTGTCTCCATGGATAACAACAGGACAATGACCACAGCAGGGACACAGATTGTACTGTAACCTCAGTGTTAACTGTATTGAGTACCTGCAGGTGACCATAAGAAAAGTGTCTGTTGTACTGTCAAGGCTTTATACTACCCAGTATACTGTTACCCACTAGATCAAGTCTCACCTACCTACGGAACAGTAGTGCACATGGCAGCACCTGGCCTGAATAACCCAACTTTATCAGTACCCTCAATGACCAGCAACTACAGAAAAATGTCAACTGAATATTGAACATCCAACTTTATTGGTGCCCTTTCCATTTGAACACACATTGATTCAGCCTTAGGAGCTGTACAGTAGCTAGCTCTAGTCTCCCTCCTCCTGTGTGGTGGGCTCTTCATGGTGTGTGTACTGTATGCATCTCAGGTACATTGAGATCTTCAAGAGCAGCCGTGCCGAGGTGAGGACCCACTACGAACCCCAGAGGAAACCTATGGGGATGCAGAGACCGGGGCCCTATGACAGACCGTCTGGGGGCCGTGGGTACAACATGATGGGGGGCCGAGGAGGGGGCTCTTACGACAGGGCCAGACGCGGAGGCTATGGTGGAGGTGTGTGTAATGTCTTCCTGGTGTAAGAAGACAGTGTTTGTTTTTGATCATCTAAATGGATTAAGAGGGAACGATGATCAGTCAGAAGGGTCATGATTATGGATCATAACATAATGGTCTCCCAGTCATACTCTTCCTAGCCCTCTATGTACATTTCTATCATGATGAGAGACTGTATATGCCTCAATGTCCCAGACCAGTGTCTCCATAACTAAGGTGTGTGTCTAACCTCAGGTGTGTCTGATGGGCGGTATGGTGACAGTAGCTCCTCCTTCCAGAGCACCACGGGTCACTGTGTTCACATGAGGGGTCTGCCCTACAGAGCCACAGAGACTGACATCTACAATGTGAGTTGTAGGGTCTCCTACTAAGAATGGTGTGTGTGAGAGACGGTGAGAATAACACACTGCTCCCTCCCTCTCTCCGTAGTTCTTCTCTCCTCTGAACCCAGTGAGAGTGCATGTAGAGATCGGTCCTGACGGCAGAGTGACAGGAGAGGCTGACGTGGAGTTTGCTACACATGAGGATGCTGTGACAGCCATGTCAAAGGACAAGGCCAACATGCGTGAGTCTGTCTTTGTTTTGAAGTTATTTTGGTTTGAGCTGGCCACAGCTATTATGAAAGGCACTTTACAATGTACCCCCCCATAATCCCTCCATCCCTCTCCTTCCCCACAATCCCCCCATCCCTCTCCTTCCCCACAATCCCCCCCTCCTTGCCCCTCTCCCCACAATTCCTCCCCCCCCCCCCCCGTACCCCCCCCAGCATTCCTTCCTTATTTTCCTACCTTAATATGATTAAATACATGTACTAACCAGCTGTCTGTCCTGCAGAGCACCGCTATGTGGAGCTGTTCCTGAACTCTACAGCAGGGGGCAGTAATGGCTCGTACGGCAGTCCGATGCAGGGGGGTATGGGGAGCCAGTCCTATAGCAGTGGAGGGCTGAGCTCTGGATACTCTGGAGGCTACAGCAGCCAGGGCAGCATGGGAGGTTACAGTGACTATAGTGAGTATCAGCTCTGTCAGCCTTGTATGACTCGAACTATCAAACTTTACTGTGTGTGACTTGTGAACTCCTCGGTCCTATAGTGTCTATCTCTCTCCTGTCAGGTAACCAGGGCGGTATGAGTAGCAGTTACTATAGCGGCGGTGGACGAGGAGACAGGAGTTCCAATGGCCTGGGGGCCGGATGGGGGATGTAGTTCTTTAACCAAGCATGAGTTCGGCTGGAAGGACTGGAATTGTAGTTCTCACCTGGATGTTTTGTTTTAGACTGATCGTATTAATGATTGAGGCCCCTCTGTTTTTTCACCCTCTCCTACTGTTCATGACTGCAGCAACGCAAACTAGGACCGTGGTCTGAATGCTTGTTTCATCATCGTTACCTGGAAGATTCAAATAACCAACTGTGATTATGACCCAGTCTGTTTCTTTAACCTCCTTATGTTGACGTCAACTCAAAGTAAACCAAATTCCAATTCCATATTTTTGTAATTGAAAATAAATTGTCCCCATCCCTGGCAGTTCTCTCTGAGTGGATGAACCAACACTTCTGTAAATAGTCTTCTAGATCTCTTTTCTCCAGTAGCTGCAAAAATATCTGGACTTTGTCTGTCTGAAACCAATGTCAAAATAGCGTGAAGTTAACATGGTGAATAAAGAGCATGTTTTATAATGAAGATTGGAGACTTATTTAGCAAACAAACCTTTAAGTTTTTCTGTTTATAAAGGTTTCTTTCTACTGCCTATTTGGAATTTTCTCTTTGTAGTTCTTGTAAGGTGCACAAGAATAAATACAATTTTAAGATCGATAAACGTCTTTGTCCTGTTTGACGTGAGTGGTGTCGTAGACAGTCAAGAAACACATTCAGGTACATTGTATTAAATTAGATATCTATATAGAAAACATGTTGCTCAAAACAAGCCACAATGACTTGGCAGATATTGGCTGTTTAGTACTAGTCACAATCAATCCACAAAATGATCGTTATTTATATACATTCTAAAATAGACCTTTTATCTTTGTTAACATTCTGTAGTCATTTACAATAAAAAAAAGCCCGTCTAACATCCACAATTGTTCAGGCAGGCAGGTTGAGGAAATGAACAGAAATTAACTTGGTTCCTTTGCTTCAATGGAAGTGAAAGAATCATGTGAAACCATATAAATCGCCTCAGACATTTAAATCAGGAATTTTGAAAAAGGTCTATAATAAGTGAATCAACACAATGATATTATTGAAGGTCAGTTCATCTAACATTTCCCACAATTGTGACATTGTTGCATACTGGGTCATTCATAATACATCAAATACTGACATGTTCCAATACTCTAACGCCCTTCAACTATCATTTTAAATTCAGCATCCTGGAGGAATATGGAGTTAGTTCGTAACATAATGACAATTAGCTGGCTAACTAATTGTCTTCTTTGTGAAATCCTCCCAGGGGAGTTTAAAAGATGAGAAAAGGCAGTATTAGCCCACAAAGCAGAGGGTTCAACAGTCAACCATGCCCAAACATCCTGAATTTCAGGTTAGTGGCGAAACAGAACTTTACAAACATAGATATTGCCTGTCCCTGCTCAAATTTGATTAAAATGTTCTCAGTGACCTTGAGCACAGTGAGGGAAGAAAGATTATTAGTGAAGTGTGTGTGTGTTCCGTCAGGAGGAAGAAGAGGTGTGTGTGTGTTCCGTCAGGAGGAAGAAGAGGTGTGTGTGTGTGTGTGTTCCATCAGGAGGAAGAAGAGGTGTGTGTGTGTGTGTGTGTGTTCCATCAGGAGGAAGAAGAGGTGTGTGTGTGTGTGTGTGTGTTCCATCAGGAGGAAGAAGAGGTGTGTGTGTGTGTGTGTTCCATCAGGAGGAAGAAGAGGTGTGTGTGTGTGTGTGTTCCATCAGGAGGAAGAAGAGGTGTGTGTGTGTGTGTGTTCCATCAGGAGGAAGAGATGCTCCTCTGCAGCAGTAGTGAGTGACAGATGTCACAGACTCGTACAGGTCGAGGGTAGGAGGGCAGGGCCAACTCATTAGTAGAACAACTGTTACAGTAGATATCTCCACAGTTCCTACAGTGGTGCTGCAGACAGACAGACAGACAGACAGACAGACAGGGAAAAAACAGGGACATTTAGTATAACTGTATTTGTAACCCTTGTGGCAAATGACAGCATTTCATACAAAGGCCTTTCTAAACCTTCCTTTACATCTGACACAGACCAGAGTCCACAACTGAAGGAAAGACGGAAGAGATGGATGGACAGAGCCTTACTTTTCTGCGAGCGATGGAGAAGTCCTTCTGACAGTGTTTACACTGTGTAGCCTCATCATCTTTCAGCCAGGCTTGGCCCTGACGGACACGGACGGACAACAATGCTCAATCACAAATGATTACAGAAATGAGTGTGTGTCTGTGTTGTGAAGGTGGGTGTCATAGACTTCGCCTTGTACCTGAAGGACCCTATGACCAGCGGTGAGTGCCTATGTCTCATCTGTTCTTCACTAGTAAACTCCGTAGAGACTTGGTGTAACGGTGGGCTAGGGGAAGTCTTAATGTAGGACAGGGAACACCTTACCTTCAGGGCTTTGTTGACCTCTTTGAAGTCCTCCATCTTCAGTTTAGACCTACGAGAGAGATGAGTCACACAAAGATAAAACAGATGGAACACAGGAAGGGAGAGATGTAAATAGGCCCATCTCCTGTTAGGCCGTCTAGTACAGTACTCACTGGCTGAGGTGTAGGCCCATCTCCTGTAAGGCCGTCTAGTACAGTACTCACTGGCTGAGGTGTAGGCCCATCTCCTGTAAGGCCGTCTAGTACAGTACTCACTGGCTGAGGTATAGGCCCATCTCCTGTAAGGCCGTCTAGTACAGTACTCACTGGCTGAGGTGTAGACCCATCTCCTGTTAGGCCGTCTAGTACAGTACTCACTGGCTGAGGTGTAGGCCCATCTCCTGTAAGGCCGTCTAGTACAGTACTCACTGGCTGAGGTGTAGGCCCATCTCCTGTAAGGCCGTCTAGTACAGTACTCACTGGCTGAGGTATAGGCCCATCTCCTGTAAGGCCGTCTAGTACAGTACTCACTGGCTGAGGTGTAGACCCATCTCCTGTTAGGCCGTCTAGTACAGTGCTCACTGGCTGAGGTGTAGGCCCATCTCCTGTAAGGCCGTCTAGTACAGTACTCACTGGCTGAGGTATAGGCCCATCTCCTGTAAGGCCGTCTAGTACAGTACTCACTGGCTGAGGTATAGGCCCATCTCCTGTAAGGCCGTCTAGTACAGTACTCACTGGCTGAGGTGTAGACCCATCTCCTGTAAGGCCGTCTAGTACAGTACTCACTGGCTGAGGTGTAGGCCCATCTCCTGTAAGGCCGTCTAGTACAGTACTCACTGGCTGAGGTGTAGGCCCATCTCCTGTAAGGCCGTCTAGTACAGTACTCACTGGCTGAGGTGTAGACCCATCTCCTGTTAGGCCGTCTAGTACAGTACTCACTGGCTGAGGTGTAGGCCCATCTCCTGTAAGGCCGTCTAGTACAGTACTCACTGGCTGAGGTATAGGCCCATCTCCTGTAAGGCCGTCTAGTACAGTACTCACTGGCTGAGGTATAGGCCCATCTCCTGTAAGGCCGTCTAGTACAGTACTCACTGGCTGAGGTGTAGGCCCATCTCCTGTTAGGCCGTCTAGTACAGTACTCACTGGCTGAGGTGTAGGCCCATCTCCTGTAAGGCCGTCTAGTACAGTACTCACTGGCTGAGGTGTAGGCCCATCTCCTGTAAGGCCGTCTAATACAGTACTCACTGGCTGAGGTGTAGGCCCATCTCCTGTAAGGCCGTCTAGTACAGTACTCACTGGCTGAGGTGTAGGCCCATCTCCTGTAAGGCCGTCTAGTACAGTACTCACTGGCTGAGGTGTAGGCCCATCTCCTGTAAGGCCGTCTAGTACAGTACTCACTGGCTGAGGTGTAGACCCATCTCCTGTAAGGCCGTCTAGTACAGTACTCACTGGCTGAGGTGTAGGCCCATCTCCTGTAAGGCCGTCTAGTACAGTACTCACTGGCTGAGGTGTAGACCCATCTCCTGTAAGGCCGTCTAGTACAGTACTCACTGGCTGAGGTGTAGACCCATCTCCTGTAAGGCCGTCTAGTACAGTACTCACTGGCTGAGGTGTAGGCCCATCTCCTGTAAGGCCGTCTAGTACAGTACTCACTGGCTGAGGTGTAGGCCCATCTCCTGTAAGGCCGTCTAGTACAGTACTCACTGGCTGAGGTGTAGACCCATCTCCTGTAAGGCCGTCTCCTGATCCTGACAGGTCTGCTGGAGCTGCTTCTTCTCCTGACGAACATCCTGCAGCTCCTAGACACACACAAACCAGCTCAGAAGAAAAACAGGAGGTAGACTTCTCTTTTCTCTGTGTGTGTGTGTGTGTGTGAGACGCTGACCGTGTGTAGCCCCTGTATCTGCTGTAGTTGGGTGCGCAGCTCGGTGCTGTTGTCCTGTTCTCTCTGTAAAGCTCTCTGAATGGTCTGTCTCTGCTCCTTCTCACTGCACAGATCACTCTCCAGACCCAGCCTAGGGAGACGGGAGTGGGTCACAACGTGTGTGTCTGTGTGTGAATGTATATCCTTGTGCTTACGTACCTCAGTGTGTCCAGGTCAGACAGTTGTTTCTGTAGGGAGTCTACTCTGCCCTCCAGCTCTGTTCTCATGACCCTGTCCATCTGGTCCCTTTGTCTGCGATCACGCTCAGAGTTCTGCAGTCTGAAAATACATGGACTACAATTAGCATTCAATCATGTTAAAACAAAGAAACCATCATGGAAACCACCCTGTACCTACCACACACACACACACACACACACACACACACACACACACACACACACACACACACACACCACACACACACACACACACACACACACACACCCACACACCCTCTGCTCCATCTCCTTCATGGTGGTCTTCATCTGGTTCATCTTCTCCTCCAGTTGTCCCTCTTCCTCCTGCTTCCTCTGGGCCTCACGCTCACAGTCCTGCACACACATTCTGTCAAGAGGTGTGTACTCACGAGGGTGTTGCTGCGTAAGTGAGAGTGTGTGTGTGTGTGTCCGTGTATATCTGTCTGTGTGTGTTACCTGTGTCTTGTGGAACATCTGCAGGTTGAGGGTTTTGACCTGGTCTAGTTGTTGTCGGAGGGCTTGCAGTGTTTCCTGTTTCTCATGTGTGTCTTTCTCCAGCAGCCTCATGGCCATCTCCATCTCCTGCTTTAGTCCTACCTGCAGCTTCAGCTCCCTCTCCAACTCCTACACACAGGAATACAAGGTACAGGAACACACACACCTATTGTAGAGGCAGTATAACACGTTAGTTAGCTAGGATCTCTTTAAGAAATGTAGAGCTAGTTGTTCATCTTGCTGTTTCTCACGCACACACACACCTGTCTGATGCGTTTCTCCTCCTGGTACTGTTTCCAGACCACACTGTACATCTCATCCAGGCCCTGCCGTGTCTGTCTGTATGTCTCCAGCTCTACTGCACTGTCCTCCAGGGTCGCCTAGGAAATCACACAGGACGTGAAATGCCAGCTCTTCATGTTGTCTGAGTTAGATTAAAGTTACACAGACTAAAAACAGAGTCCTGACCTCCTCTTTCTTCTGGCTGCAATGGACGATGGTCTCATTCTCATGTCTCAGTGTTTCCTGTTCCTCCCGTAAAGAGTTAATTCTGTCTGTCGCTGCCATCAACTGTAGGGTTATAACACATCAATAAGCACTATGTAGGGTTAGAACACATCAATAAGCACTATGTAGGGTTATTTTCCATTCATCTCATTGTCTGAAAAGTGTTAAAATACACTGAAAACATTAAATAAATCTATACAGCTCAAATCTACCATGCCATGTAAAAACAAGTTGACACTGAGGTTAAAGAAAGTCTGCTTTTCTCAATTGACCTAATTTTACTAACCGTTACTTTAGACAAAATCAAGACGTGAATATTCTTGTAATGTTTTTGGTATGAAAAATCTTAAACTACAGTTCACACTGATGCTGCGATTAACTCGATCAATAAAAGAATTGACAGCCCTAGTTAACACATCCATAAGCACTATGTAGGGTTACAACACATCTGTAAGGACTACATGGTTATAAACATCCATAATCATTACATATAGTTATAGAACACATCCATAACAACTACATAGGGTTATAGAATACATCCACAAGCATTATGTAGGGTTATAACTAGAGATGTACATCTCTACCTTTCAAGACGATTCCATGTACCTAGATACATGGGCTCCGATACGTTTTAGTTTGAAACGATTCTGTGCCATTCGTTTTAATTAGAGGAACGAATCGATCCGATTCAGTATTATACGATTCGAAGAACTAACATTTGTTGCATAAACACATTGTAAAGTGTTGGTCTCGTGTTTCATGAGCTGTCTCAGCCTCCAGTATTTATGCTGCAATAGTTTGTGTTGGGGGGCTAGGGTCAGTCTGTCATTTCTGGAGTATTTCTCCTGTCTTATCCGGTGTCTGTGTGAATTTAAGTATGCTCCCTCTAATTCTCGCTCTCTCAGAGGACCTGAGCCATAGGACAATGCCCAGGACTACCTGGCGTGATGACTCCACCTGGTCGTGCTGCTGCTCCAGTTTCAACTGTTCTGCCTGCGTCTTCCCGGAACCCTGACCTGTTCACCGGATGTGCTACCTTGTCCCAGACCTGCTGTTTTCTACCCTCTCTCTCTCTACCGCACCTGCTGTCTCTAATTCTGAATGATCGGCTATGAAAAGCCAACTGACATTTACTCCTGAGGTGCTGACCTGTTGCACCCTCTACAACCACTGTGATTATTATTATTATTATTATTATAATAATTATCATTATGATGACCCTGCTGGTCATCTATGAACATTTGAACATCTTGGCCATGTTCTGTTATAATTTCCACCCGGCACAGACAGAAGAGGACTGGCCACCCCTCAGAGCCTGGTTCCTCTCTAGGTTTCTTCCTAGGTTCCTGCCTTTCTAGGGAGTTTTTCCTAGCCACCATGCATCTACATCTGCATTGCTTGCCGTTTGGGGTTTTAGGCTGGGTTTCTGTATAGCACTTTGTAAGATCGGCTGATGTAAGAAGGGCTTTATAAATACATTTGATTGATTGATGAGCTGAAATAAAAGATCCAGAAATGTTCCATATGCACAGAAAGCTTATTTATCTCAAATGTTGTGCACAACAGTGTTTACATCCCAGTTAGTGTGCATTTCTCCTTTGCCAAGATAATCCATCCACCTGACAGGTGTGGCATATCAAGAAGCTGTTTAAACAGCATGATCATTACACAGGTGCACCTTGTGCTGGGGACAAAAGGCCACTAAAATGTGCAGTTTTGTCACACAACACAATGCCACAAGTTTTGAGGGAGTGTGCAATCAGCATGCTGACTGCAGGAATGTCCACCAGAGATGTTGCTAGATAATTTAACGTTAATTTCCCTACCATCTTTTGTTTTAGAGAGTTTGGCAGTACGTCCAACCGGCCTCACAACCGCAGACCACCTGTAACCACGCCAGCTCAAGACCTCCACATCTGGCTTCTTCATCTGTGGGACCAGCCACCCGGACAGCTGATGGAACTGTGGGTTTGCATAACCAAAGAATTTCTACACAAACTGTCAGAAACCGTCTCAGGGAAGCTCATCTGCGTGCTTGTCGTGCTCACCAGGGTCTTGACCTGACTGCAGTTCAGCATCATAAACGACTTCTGTGGGCAAATGCTCACTTTCCATGGCCACTGGCATGCTGGAGAAGTGTGCTCTTCATGGATGAATGCCGGTTTCAACTGTACCGGGAAGATGTCAGACAGCATCTATGTCATTGTGTGGGCGAGCGGTTTGCTGATGTCAAGCTTGTGAACAGAGTGCCCCATGGTGGCGGTGGGGTTATGATATGGGCAGGCATTTTTTATTTATTTAAATTGAACCTTTATTTAACTAGGCAAGTCAGTTAAGAACAAATTCTTATTTACAATGACGGCCTACCCCGGCCAAACCCGGACGACGCTGGGCCAATTGTGCACCGCCCTATGGGACTCCCAAACACGGCCGGATGTGATGCAGCCTGGATTCGAACCAGGGAATGCAGTGACGCCTCTTGCACTGAGATGCAGTGCCTTAGACCGCTGCACCACTCGGGAGCCCATTGCATAAGCTATGGACAACGAACACAATTGTATTTTATTGATGGCAATTTGAATTCAAAGAGTTACCGTGACGAGATCTTGAGGCCCATTGTCGTGCCATTCATCTGCTTCCATCACCTAATGTTTCAGCATGATAATGTATGGCCCCATGTCGCAATAATCTGTACACAATTCCTGGAAAGTGAAAATGTCCCAATTCTTCCATGGCCTGCATCCTCACCAGACACGTCACCCATTGAGCATGTGTGGGATGCTCTGGATCGACGTGTACGACAGCGTGTTCCAGTTCCCTCCAATATCCAGAAACTTCGCAGAGCCATTGATTTAAGAGGAGTGGGACAACATCCTCCCACAATCAACAGCCTGATCAACTCTATGTGAAGATGTGTTGTGCTGCATGAGACAAATGCTGGTCACACCAGATACTGACTGGTTTTCTGATCCTACCTTTTTCTTTTTTAAACAGATGCATATCTGTATTCCCAGTCATGTGAAATCCATAGATTAGGACCTAATTAATTTGTTTCAAGCGACTGATTTCCTTATATGAACTGTAACTCAGTGAAATCTTTGAAATTGTTGCATGTTGGGTTTATATATTTTTGTTCAGTCTTTCGTGTATATAGCACAAATTTGGATTTCCTCCCGTCTTATAATCGAATGGTTTGACTGTTTGGAAGTCTTGACAACTCAGAGTGAGCTTCTCTTCTTCTCCTGCTTCGACCATGCAGCGCGGTAGCAAAAGTGATTGCTGTCCTCGTTATGAAATTATTAACTCTGTGTATATACAAATTACCATATATAATGTTGAAGAATCCTGCCAACTAATATCAACACATATTTGGTTTTATATACAGATTTTATTTATTTATTTTTTTAACTTATTTTAGTAAATACCTTAACACTTTTTCTTTCTTAAAACTGTATTGTTGGTTAAGGGCTTGTAAGTAAGCACTTCACTGTAACCTGTTCTATTCGGCGCATGTGACAAATAACATTTGATTTGAAACATTGAATTTGGCCTTACTGCTATCATCCCATAGAAACACTGAATAACAGCTTCATACATGGTTAAACAGATGGTTTTTTTTACTATCTAAAGGAAGTCGTTCTGAAGTGTCTATCTGTGTTTTGCTCCGTTCATCTGTGTTTGTGAGAGACTAACCATTCCACAGAGGGGTCATACGAGTGTGTAGCCCAAACTATTCGGACGCTACAGACAGAAGTTGGCAGATCAGCTGTACCGACTTCAGGACGAGTCGTGTGATGATTGTGGGGGTTGTAAAGCAAAACGGAGAACACCATCATGTTCGTGAGTCTCATGTTTCTTTGTAGGTCAAACCGTTCGCATGCTACAGACGTTTCTGTGAGAAGAACAGTTTTCAGGATGTCACATGGTCTGACAAACACCATTCTAGCTCTGCCACCTTTCACCTCAGATGCAGAAGGGAAACATCGTCAGATGCGGAAGGGCAACGTCGGCGGATGCAGTGGAAAAACATACGTCTAGCTTAAACTGACGGATTTATGGGAATTTTGTATTATGCTAATTTGATTTCCGCAGGCATCGACTCTAGGGGGTTAATAAACACCACAAAGGATTAAAACTCATAAGCTCCTCTAACCTCCTCAATGAGCTTGCCGTTGGTCTTCTCTATGGAGTCCATCTTGGCCTGCAGGTCAGAGACAGTGCAGCTCAGGTGTCTGTTCAGCTCCTCAATGTAGTGCTTCTGGTCCAATATGGCCGTCATCTTAGTATCACTGACAGAGGAGAGAAGGAGAGGTTACAGGAGAAGAGAGAAAGTATAACAGAGAGAGAGGAGTGTGGTTTATCTTTGTATCACAGAAAGAAAGAGAGGAGGTTGTTAAAGGAAAGAAGAATAGGAAAAAACAAAGAGAAGAGTGTGTTTGGGGTGAAGGAGGAAAGACAGACACATAAATCAAATTGTATTTGTCACATGCGCTGAATACAACAGGTATTAACCAACAATGCAGTTTTAAGAAAATACAACCAAAAAAAAAAGTATGAGATAAGAATAAAAAGTAATTAAAGAGCAGCAGTAAATAACAATAGCGGGGCTATATACAGGGGTACCGGTATAGAGTCAATGTGCAGGCTATATACAGGGGTACCGGTACAGAGTCAATGTGCAGGCTATATACAGGGGGTACCTGTACAGAGTCAATGTGCAGGCTATATACAGGGGGTACCGGTACAGAGTCAATGTGCAGGCTATATACAGGGGGTACCGGTACAGAGTCAATGTGCAGGCTATATACAGGGGGTACCTGTACAGAGTCAATGTGCAGGCTATATACAGGGGGTACCTGTACAGAGTCAATGTGCAGGCTATATACAGGGGGTACCTGTACAGAGTCAATGTGCAGGCTATATACAGGGGGTACCGGTACAGAGTCAATGTGCAGGCTATATACAGGGGGTACCGGTACAGAGTCAATGTGCAGGCTATATACAGGGGGTACCTGTACAGAGTCAATGTGCAGGCTATATACAGGGGGTACCGGTACAGAGTCAATGTGCAGGCTATATACAGGGGGTACCGGTACAGAGTCAATGTGCAGGCTATATACAGGGGGTACCGGTACAGAGTCAATGTGCAGGCTATATACAGGGGGTACCGGTACAGAGTCAATGTGCAGGCTATATACAGGGGGTACCTGTACAGAGTCAATGTGCAGGCTATATACAGGGGGTACCTGTACAGAGTCAATGTGCAGGCTATATACAGGGGGTACCTGTACAGAGTCAATGTGCAGGCTATATACAGGGGGTACCGGTACAGAGTCAATGTGCAGGCTATATACAGGGGGTACCTGTACAGAGTCAATGTGCGGGGGTACCGGTGTTGAGGTAATTGAGGTAATATGTATATGTAGGCAGAGTTATTAAAGTGACTATGCATAGATAATAATAGAAAGTAGCAGCAGCGTTCTGGGGGGTGGGGGGGCAATGCAAATAGTCTGGGTAGCCATTTGATTAGCTGTTCAGGACTCTTACGGGTTGGGGGTAGAAGCTATTTAGGATCCTTTTGGACCTAGACTTGGCGCTCCGGTACCGCTTGCCGTGCAGTAGCAGAGAGAAAAGTCTATGACTAGGGTGGCTGGAGACTTTGTACTTACTCCTTAGTGGTCTCAGTGGTCATAGGGTCCTTCAGGTACAAGGAGAAGTCTATGACCCCCACCTGGGAGTCCAGGTCCTCTCCTTTGATACAGAGGTTAGCATCAATGACGTTTAGCCCCACCAGCATCCCTCCTATCACTGTCCCCTCCTCCTCCATCATCAACGCTCCTGGATCATAGAACTCACTGTAGGAGGAAGGAGGCAGAGAGAGATTTACTAAGTTAGATACAATAACTACTGTAAACGTGAATAGGACAACATGTTTACCGGTGTTACATGTTTATTACATACTTATTACACTGATTCAGTTCTAGCAACAGAGCCTTAAGCTGTACTCACACCAGGAGGTCCTTATGGTCCAGCAGGGCTTTCAGGTAGTCAGACAACTTCTTCTGCATCAGGGCCAGATGCAGCCAGGCCCGAGCCCGACCCAACCCAGTCTTTAGCCCTGGCAGGTCTCTGGCACTGGTGGTAATATCAGTAGAATCAGGACACAGCTTCTGAACCAGCTCCAGAGGACCCCAGATAGACTTATTCTGATTGATGAATGACTTCTTCACTACAGAGAGAGAAGAAAGGTGAATGTTTAGGTAGTGTTCTTTAAAGGGCGAAAACTACTAAGTCTCCAACTTGGTTGTGCAGGCTTTCGCTCCAGCCCCGCAGTAACACACCTGATTCAGCTAATCAAGACCCTGACAAAAGTCTGAAACAGACCTAGTAGTGCTCCAGGCTGAGGGTTGTCCGGTCACCCTGTTCTAGAGCAAGTCTCACCTTTCAGTCCATGTTTGAGGCACTGCTCCAGAACCACAAAGAACTGCTGCAGAGGAGGGTAGTCAGAGTCCAGGGTTCTGCCCAGACTCAGAGAAGACTGGATCAGGCCCTTAATACTCAGCTTCATCATACTGAACAGGTTGGAGCGCTCCACAGCCATATGGTCCTTCACTGCTACAAATAGAGAGGGACAGACAAAAGAAAGAGAAATTAAGAGAGAAGACGGGGGGGGGAGCGAGAAGGAGAGAGGAAAAGAGGGGAGTTTCCAGTGCAAAAGTAATTTAAAAAAAGAATATTAAGAAATGACCACGGACAAATATAGACTGTTAGAATACAGTCGTCTATATTTATGATGTTGGAACATGCCATTCTGATGTATTGTGTTTACAGTTAGTGACGGTTGAGATACAGAAGAGGGAAGTCACTGGTTCAGCACTAAACTACCTTCTAAGTTTATATACCTCCACATTGGCGTACAATACAATAGTCTTGTTACGTACCTGGTAGGTATTGGTTAGCGTTGGTGTCATTCTCGGTAGAGTTTTGTTTAGTCGGACACGTCGGAGAGCTCGTAGCAGATCCCGAAGATGTGGCGTTTCTGAAAGCTGCACCGTAGCTGACCCCACTGCTGATGGTCTCCGTCGCCTTCCGTGCCAGTGACAGGATCGGTGTTGACCAGTTGCTCTCGGTCGCCGGTTTGTCTTTTGAAGTCTCTTCATCGCTGCTAACGCCAACAGGGTGGCTGTCTGGAAGAACTTCCAAAACTTTGGGGTCCTGTTCTTTGGCGTCGCTTTCCTCGGCAGCTGTGTTTGTTTCACTTACTCCGTCGGCCATGTTTTCCTAATGGGACACGTGACACAAGGCCCGAGCAGTCGCCTATGATGCTTGAGAAAAGGCCAAAGTAATCAATTTATGATTCTCGGTGGGTTTTTTATTCACTTGGCATTGTTTGAAGTGTTTCTTTCTATATTTAGTATTTGTATTTTCATTATTATTATTATTATTATTATTTTCATTGCAACAATAATACCAGTATTACGCATGAATACAGGGACATTCATGTGTATATAATGAAAAAATGCAATAAAAATAAGCTAAGTATTGGTGACAACAGCTAATGTTTACGAGGTTCTAGATGTGCAGCCATTTCACACCACAAGATGTCACTATCGATATTGTCCCGTGTCCTTCAGGTGTGTCTCCATTGCGTGTGAAGGCCTATGTTGAAACAGCTGAAGTCACAGACCTAGAAGTCCATTCAGATCAGTGGCTTTTGGTTGACATCATAATATTATTTAAACCACTTTGAAACATGTTTAGCTGTTTTCTCGGTTATAGATTAAGTCTTGTCCTGACGAAGTAGATATTTCAATAGATAATCTTCATTGAACATGGATTTTAGTCCAGGACCAGGCTTATTAAACTGTGCCTGGTAAACTGACCCTAAATGTCATAATTTGCATGCGTTTTCTATTAATGTAGTCACAGGTCTAATGAATACCTTTCGTAAAATCTTTATTCACTTTCATTCAATTGATACAGAAAGAGACACAATATGATCAGCAATATAATGTTAAGCAATACACTTTTTATGTTATTTTTCTAAGTAAAATGCCTAAAGAGTCAACAAATTAGACACATTTTCATTTAGCCTACATTAGTTTGTTGTAACTGTATAACCCATGTATATGGTTTCAACCACTCTGTAAGTATTAACCATTATAATAAGGTGTATAGCATATAAACATGTTGCAATAGATATGTGACAGTATAGGCGTGGTCGAGGCAGTCTATATAAACCGTGACGCCTCTAGTCTGGCGTTCCTTCCACTCTTCCCCAATAGGCAAAGGCTGTGTTTGAGTGCGCAACGGCTACCCGAGACGCGCCCGGCATCTTGAATAAGAAAGTCGCACTGAGAACCGAAGGAATAGGCCTACCAGGAACGTTTGAGGAGAACAAATATTGACTACGTGGACAAGAGAAAGGAAAACGACATACAGTGCTTTTTGCAGAATTACAGTTGGTGGTGATTGAAGTTTGAAGACATGAGGATTCTACGAGTTGCGCTCCTGCTCGTCCATGCCTTTGGTAAGTGTCAAATTACACTTGTATATATCAGGTCAGATTATATAGTTCCTTTTCTGTAACGTTTATACTTGAATAAACTGTTGGTGGTAATAGTTTATCCTAGACTTGATTCCTCCTAAATGCTCTATTTCTTATTCATAAGAGATGTCTTGTAGTTCCACTTGTTGAGTGTAAAAGACTGTGAACCTCTCAAGCATGACCTTCTGAGCAACTCTCCTAAACTTTTAAATGAAGAGTCAACGATTTTCATAAGGTGTAGGCCAGCCTATGCTATTCAAGAACGAAGTGTGGTCATCTTTCTATTTTAATACATGCTTTATGTAACTGGATATACTTATTTTTAACTCATATTCTTGTACATTAGCTAACTGTCTGTCTATGCAACATTTTGTGTACCATGGCCAAGCAGGATTATAGTCTCCCCTGTACAGAATACTGTACATGCATGATGTTTTTTGGTGTCTCACAGTTCTTGGAACTGAAATGTAACTATCCAGTTTTATAGGTTCACCTGGAGGGGCCATGGGGCCTCATGCAGGGCTCTCAGTCTAGAGACATGTTTCAACCTGCCCACTCAAACCCCTCCATTTTCTTGGCTCCTGAATAAATTACTGTGTTGGAAAGAAAAGCTTGTGTTTCCAGTGAGCAAAAACTGCTTGAAAAGATGTCATTTCAACCAGTTTTGCCATTGAAATGATGTATTTTCACCCAGTGTTGCTCCCTGGGTTAACTCCTCACAGTGTGAGTCAGAATCTACATCTCTGAACTACAGATATCTGAATGGTGTAGCATCAACAATGGCCAAAGTTTAATCTTGTGCTTCCTTGTGTTTTCCAGTGGTGTCGAGGTTGGTGAGTGGAGCTGTGGTGGACCGGTATGAGAATGAGAGGTCGCAGCACACAGCAGTTATAAACCTGTTGGATGTCCTGAGCGACAGAAGGATGGAGGGAGGGATGGAGAAGAGTAAGCACGGAGGGGAGGGTCCAGTGTTGGAGGATGGAAGCGAGGAAGAGGATGAGGAGTACTATGATTACTACCATGAAGACGACGAAGCTGCATCAGGGGACTATGGGGTGGAATTACCTCGAGGTATTTAATAACTCGCTGTGATTTATGTTTGTTTATTGCGCTGTCGTAAATCACCATCCTATTGTTTATAGGTTCTGGAATCCTCACTGACACATATTAGAATACACCTTATAAACATGATTTATGGCACTATCATTCATTGGCTTAACTGGTAGATTGTCAGTTCCATTTTAACAACTGTTCCTATGCAACCAATAGTTAAATGTACTTTATGGACCAGGTAGCCTAGTGGTTAGAGCGTTGGGCCACTAACCCTAATTTGCGGCAGAGGCGCTGTACTACTCTGGCTGACCCTGTAAAACAACACATTTCACTGCACCTATCATACTACTATGGCTGACCCTGTAAAACAACACATTTCACTGCACCTATCTGTTGTATGTGACAATAAAACCTGTATTCTATGAGATGTGTAGATCCATGGATTCAGTTGATTAACATTTCTTGTCTGTGCTCTTTTCTTTTTTTAGTTGCATTGTCGACTAAACCTAAAGACCCATCGGCCATCCTGGAAGCTGAGAGGAGTGAGGGGAAGAGGAGGAGAGGAGGAAAGGGGAGGAAGAAGGGAAAAGGAAAAAAGAGGAACCCTTGTCTGAAGAAGTATAAGAACTTCTGTATCCATGGCAGCTGTCATTACCTGAGGGACATCAAAGTTCCATCATGCATGTAAGAAATACCTGTCTATGGCACTTTCTCTCTCAATCTCTCCCTTTCTCTAACTCGCTCTGTCACTCTCTCTGTCCAGAATAACAATATGCCTGCTGTACTGTATGTTGCATGAATCACATCTCACCCCTGTCCCTCTCCATCTCTCTCCCTCTTTCGATCTCCTTGTACAGATGTCGTCCCAGTTACTCAGGGGAGCGGTGTCACCTGTTCACGCTGGCTTCAGAGGGGAGGGACGTGGGAGGATACAGCAGGACCACAGCTCTGGCTGTGGTGGCAGTGGTGTTGTCTTCTCTCTGTCTAACCATCATAGGCCTGCTGCTGGTGCTCAGGTCAGTAGAATCAGAGCAGCTGTATAACACAGGGGGTGTATAGAAGAGCAGCTGTATAACACAGGGGGTGTATAGAAGCAGAGCAGCTGTATAACACAGGGGGTGTATAGAAGCAGAGCAGCTGTATAACACAGGGGGTGTATAGAAGCAGAGCAGCTGTATAACACAGGGGGTGTATAGAAGCAGAGCAGCTGTATAACACAGGGGGTGTATAGAAGCAGAGCAGCTGTATAACACAGGGGGTGTATAGAAGCAGAGCAGCTGTATAACACAGGGGGAGTATAGAAGCAGAGCAGCTGTATAACAGGGGGTGTATAGAAGCAGAGCAGCTGTATAACAGGGGGTGTATAGAAGCAGAGCAGCTGTATAACAGGGGGTGTATAGAAGCAGAGCAGCTGTATAACACAGGGGGTGTATAGAAGCAGAGCAGCTGTATAACACAGGGGGTGTATAGAAGCAGAGCAGCTGTATAACACAGGGGGTGTATAGAAGCAGAGCAGCTGTATAACACAGGGGGTGTATAGAAGCAGAGCAGCTGTATGACACAACACACATTGCATTATGCTGCAGCTGAAGATAGACAAAGTCTGTATTGGCACTGTATTTTGGAAATGGGCCAACAGGAAACGAATAGTAAACAACCTAATTGATTGTAGGGGAAAGCGAGTTGAGGCTATAACAAATATATGACCGGTTAGTTCAACATGGTCATGGATCAACATGGTCATGGATCAACATGGTCATGGATCAACATGGTCATAGTTTAGCGTTATTGTTCCCACCACATGGTGTTCTTGTTGTTGTTTCAAAACAGTTCCAGGATCTACAGGTCTTAACGCTGTTGTTTTTCTACAGGTTTCACAAGCGAGGAGCGTACGACGTAGAGAATGAGGAGAAGGTGAAACTGGGGTCAGCACCCAACCACTGAAGAGCTGGAGAGAAGGGTGAGTTACCAGGGAAACCCAGGGAAAGACAAAAATCCTCTCTTTTCAAGTCCTGAACTGAAATGTTATTTCCTCTCCTAAATTGATAGGAGTCAGACAAAGTGAAACCTCAACATTACAGTATGAATGTGAAACATAGACTGGCTCTAGATTGATGAAAGATTAGTTTTGTTTTTGTTTTCACACGGTCTGTGTTGAAGGAAACTTGATTGCTCATTGTTTCTCCCTCTTTTTTATTTCAGGACAGGATAGGGAAATTCTACCTCAAAATAGAAAAGAAGAAGTGGAAAAAAAGCCAGGAGTGAACCCAGAGAGACTTGGAAGGTATGGAAGAGAAGGGGGACTGGATGGGCGTGACCTGTACATATAGCCCCATCCCTTCTCACTGATGGACAGATGTGATTGGGTAGCTCAGGATTCTGAGGTAGTCCCTGCCACCTATCAGGAGAGAGCCTGCCTAAAACTGGAACTCTGATTGGCTGGGAGAAAAGACTGAAGTGGTGATGAGCATATGGAAGCTGAGAGGAAAAGGAGGAACGTTTCTGGGCCCGGATCCACAAAGTGTCTCAGAGAAGGAGCCTTTAGATCATAATGAATATGATTATATGAACAGACCTTAGATCAGCACTCCTTCTCTGAGATGCTTTGCGGAAACGTCCCTGGACTCAGTGCTGCTTCTTAAAAAGACTACCAGGAGTCTCAGACTGTAAGGACACCATCTTTTCTTCATCTGCCAGAAACAGAGAGAACCCTGGTCTTTCTTCAACAGGAGTGTTGTTTTTACCAATCAACATTTGTATTTTCCTGCACATGTTCGTTCGTTGTCATTTTCTAGTGTACTGTAAAACTTTTATTTATACCATATACTTCTCTTTTAATGTATTTATTGATGTGTTGTTGCTGCTGTATTTATGCAGATATTTAACTGCTTCGTCCACCCAAGATGCACTGCCAGTTTGTAAAGATTATCTATAAGGTCATCATTGTGTTTTTATATTTAAATGTTAAACCATATTTATTGATAAAAATGTAAGATAAAAGTATTTAACAAATGTACAGTAATTTTGGAGAAATAGACATTTCAAAGTAAGCGTCCTCTTGGTCTCATAGGGATACCTGATTGCTGACTTTGATATATCGGCACTCTGGTTACAGGCTGCTGAGAACACACACCACTGTGGTTGGTTGGTTGCTTGATTGACTTATTCATTGATTGATTAAACAGCTCAGTGGTGTATTCCACCAATGGACCACTGACAGGTCTCTCTTTCTGTACCATTATGACGTGGTTGCATTGGTCTTCTGTGTTTGACTCTGTGAAGAAGACATCCAGACATCAAAGTGAATTTAATAGAACCTACTCTAGAATCCCAAAATATAGGAAATATGTAAAATGAATGTTTAAAATCTAGAATCCAGTTTAGATTTTTCTGTATTACAATCAGGATGTGGAACAGATCCAACGTAAACTCTGGTGCCTTGTCGAGTCCAGCCACTGTAGCGAATGTTGGAACATAGAAACACACACAAATGGTGAAGTTTTTATTGTCTTTGAGAAACGAGTTGGACATTAATCTCCAGAAATGTTATCTCCAATTTCAGTTATTTATGTTACCATGCCAGTTAGTTGTGTTGTCTTGTTTTAGCATGATGGGTGTGGTTAGGGATATACTCAGTGATTTACTGTACAGTAATATACTCTGCGATCCATGCTAAATTCATGATAAAATGTGAATTCATTTTAAAAACAAATGACTCTCCTCAAGAAAAACATACTGGAAACAACCTGCAGTTTTGAAGTGATGTCTAGTCAAAAAGTGTTCGTATTTTTTTCTCTGAAAATAAAGTGTTTTTTTTCTCAGAATTCACAAAGTCATTGTATTTATTATGCTTTGTCTGTGTCACTAAGGCTGCATTTACACAGGCATCCTAATTCTGATATGTTTTCCATTAATTGGTCCTTTGACCAATCAGATCAGATCTTTTACCAATAATTGGGCAATAGATCAGAATTGGGTTGCCTGTGTAAACACAGCCTATAGCTCATATCCATCCATATCAGCTGCTATCTATACACTGAGTGATTTAAACTCAGAATCATGACGCAAGAACACTGATCTGATGTCACTTTAGGGTCAGTTGTTTTATATTGAAAGAATGTCATCTAACTCAAGATCTGAGGTGTTTTAAGATGTTTTTTTTTTTTTACCTCAATCTGTTATTATAGATAAATAACATTTCTATATCAATGTCCTTCACCTTGATAGTTAAGGTCACCATTTATATTGCTATCTGGTTAACTTCCTGTATGAGTGTGTCAGCGTTGGCTCATATTGTAGTGATACTTAAAAAGAGAGACCAGGTCTGGGACGACAACACTACTGTGTCCTTTAGGCCTTTCAGTCACTGGCTGTAATTATAGAAAGGATAATATTTGTCTTCCCCTCACCCTCCCTTTCACCCCTCCTCTCCTCCTTCCTTTCCCCCACCCTTCAGCTACACCTTTCAACCAGAGCACCTGTATCCTGGCCAAGGGTCACCTTCAAGATGTATAGCCAGCCCTTGCAAGCGTTCTGAAGAGTTCCCACTTAAGTAATTTCTTAAGTAACTTAAGTTTAATTTAAGAACATTTTCTCTTGCCATGAATCGTCTCCACATGTGTTCATGCCAATGACAGAAGAGCTGGCAAAATCACAAGCAGACCTGGCTACCCACCTGGAAAGCTACCCAGCTAGAAAGCTACCCAGCTACAGTAATCTAGTATATTCACAGTTGTTCTCCCTCCGATCTACAGTAATCTAGTATATCTACAGCTGTTCTCCTTTGATCTACAGTAATCTAGTATATCTACAGCTGTTCTCCTTTGATCTACAGTAATCTAGTATATCTACAGCTGTTCTCCTTTGATCTACAGTAATCTAGTATATCTACAGCTGTTCTCCTTTGATCTACAGTAATCTAGTATATCCACAGCTGTTCTCCTTTGATCTACAGTAATCTAGTATATCTACAGCTGTTCTCCTTTGATCTACAGTAATCTAGTATATCCACAGCTGTTCTCCTTTGATCTACAGTAATCTAGTATATCTACAGCTGTTCTCCTTTGATCTACAGTAATCTAGTATATCTACAGCTGTTCTCCTTTGATCTACAGTAATCTAGTATATCTACAGCTGTTCTCCTTTGATCTACAGTAATCTAGTATATCTACAGCTGTTCTCCTTTGATCTACAGTAATCTAGTATATCTACAGCTGTTCTCCTTTGATCTACAGTAATCTAGTATATCTACAGCTGTTCTCCTTTGATCTACAGTAATCTAGTATATCCACAGCTGTTCTCCTTTGATCTACAGTAATCTAGTGTATTATCGGCTGTTCTCCTTTGATCTACAGTAATCTAGTATATCCACAGCTGTTCTCCTTTGATCTAGAGTAATCTAGTGTATTCTCGGCTGTTCTCCTTTGATCTACAGTAATCTAGTGTATTCTCGGCTGTTCTCCTTTGATCTACAGTAATCTAGTGTATTCTCGGCTGTTCTCCTTTGATCTACAGTAATCTAGTGTATTCTCGGCTGTTCTCCTTTGATCTACAGTAATCTAGTGTATTCTCGGCTGTTCTCCTTTGATCTACAGTAATCTAGTGTATTCTCGGCTGTTCTCCTTTGATCTACAGTAATCTAGTGTATTCTCGGCTGTTCTCCTTTGATCTACAGTAATTGAGTGTGTTCTTAACTGTTCTCCTTTGATCTACAGTAATCTAGTGTATTCTCGGCTGTTCTCCTTTGATCTACAGTAATCTAATGTATTCTTGGCTGTTCTCCTTTGATCTACAGTAATCTAGTGTATTCTCGGCTGTTCTCCTTTGATCTACAGTAATCTGAAGCTTTAAGACTATGTAGTTATGATGACAGGACCCCATCAGGCGCTCTGACAGATCATCAATCAGACGATACATTACTAAGTGGCTGGTTACAGTGGGTGGGTGGGTGGGATATGAACCTGCTGCACTCTAGCCAGGAAAAGGAACAGGAAGCCTTTGGGGGAGATGAAGTTGGGACACCTGATCTGAGAGTACACCGCATCATTCCACTACACCACCACAGCATTAGTCACACAGCCAACAGATGGCATGCTCAGAGACGCTGCCTACTAATGTAACATATGAGCAACTCTGCTACACACACACGCACGCACGCACGCGCGCGCACACACACACACACACACACACACACACACACACACACACACACACACACACACACACACACACACACACACACACACACACACACACACACACACACACGTGTGCAACTATACTATAACACTTAATCCTTCCACCACTGAGCACCCCTGAATACCAACACCCACAGAGGTGATGTAGAGCTCACACCAGCCCCTTACAGTAAATACCCTGTGGCTAAACAACAATGCTGTGGTGCTGTGAAACCTAACATCGCCTGGCTTAATGGTCTGGTTTAGTCTATGGACTCATAGCCAGACTCAACCAACTGTTACTCAGACAGTGAAATCACCTCCTGTCCGGATGCTGATGCTGCTGCTGGTGGTGTGTGTTAGTTTTACTAGACTGTATGTCTGTGCGTGTGTGCGTGCGTGCGTGTGTGCGTGCGTGCGTGTGTGTGTGTGTGTGCGTGTGTGCGTGTGTGTGTGTGTGTGTGTGTGTGTGTGTGTGTGTGTGTGTGTGTGTGTGTGTGTGTGTGTGTGTGTGTGGGCGACCTGCTTCCCCCAGCCATGGGCCTGGCTGTTTGATGTGGGGTCTTTGTTGGCTTAGGGACCCCCTCTGGAATGCAGTGAGGGTGAGAGGGTCGGAGAGATGAGAGGGGTGGTGGTAAATGGTTAAATGGGTCCCCTAACAGTCACTTGTTGCTGGATCTGAAATTGACGACCCAAAAGTAAAATAAAAACAGCCTTGTCTCGGTGAAGTTAATTGTTAGTACACTTCACACAGTAAAAGGTCAAAAGATTCCCATTGTCTTTTTCTTCTGACTCTTTTGGCAGAGATACTGAGGGAGGGAGAACTGGTTGAAGCCAGAAATTCAGCTGCAACATGCTGGGCGTGTCTCAAGAGTGTTCTGCTTAAACCATATGTTGAGCAATAGGGAGAGTGCTGTGCCCCGTTTGGAATCGATGCAGACTTGGAAACTGGAACAACCACTTCTAAGAAGGATGCAGTGCCATATAGCTGAGGCTGTAACATCTGCTATCGTTCTTAAACTGTAAATGGCTTTGACAGATTTTTGTCAAACTATTGCTGAGTAGTACGGTGATTATTCAGTGTGTGCGTGTTTGTGTGCGTTATCATGTACAGTAGTGGAGCCTCCCATAAGCCTGTCCTCACAGAAATAGTTGAGTGTAGTCATGGTCACATAGTTAGCTGCTATTCCAGGGACTGACAGACAGGCAGGCAGGACAGACACACGCTCCCAGAGAGAGAGACAGAACTAGAGAGAATCTTCTACGGCTTCTCTATGTCTCAGAACACTAATGAGTGAACGTCATGACATAATGCATGGGTTGTCTAGTCCTGAACGAATGATGTTTATCCACCTCCAGTTGAATCAGGTAAGTTAGTATGGTGACACACAAACAGCTACAGCACCTGATGTTCCCACAACGTTCCTTGTTTACGAGGGTTCTGAGACGGTTTCTCTCAGATACATTCCAGGAGAATCTAGCCACATTTACAGGTGACAATCCTGTATCCTAACAATGCCTCTCTGTTGTGCCAACATGATTATCCCATGCTTCTCTATGTACCATTAGAAGCAACTGATCAATTTCAATGCTCAGGGATTTTTCTCTCTATTGAAAGAACAGTAAACTAACGAGGTGTATGATAGGGTGGACCCTGTGGTAGACATTCCAATCCTCCCAGTCCTATGTCATCTTGGTCAGTCTTAGCCACAGTCACAGTCCTGTT
Source organism: Salmo salar (assembly GCF_965601325.2). Taxonomy (NCBI): domain Eukaryota; kingdom Metazoa; phylum Chordata; class Actinopteri; order Salmoniformes; family Salmonidae; genus Salmo; species Salmo salar. The sequence goes on from NC_138299.1 coordinate 92,185,903, forward strand.
GAAATTACTAAGTTACCAAACAAGCAAGTGTGGTTGATTAATCGGGTTCAGGAAATTCTTGTGTGTGTGTGTGTGTGTGTGTGTGTGTGTGTGTGTGTGTGTGTGTGTGTGTGTGTGTGTGTGTGTGTGTGTGTGTGTGTGTGTGTGTGTGTGTGTGTGTGTGTGTGTTTCAAGTTGGGTAGAATAGCGATTAAGAGCACAGAATACAATGCAATAACAATAATAACAACAATAATAATAATAATATAGATAATAATAGAAAATAGAATACAACATTTAAGTAAGAATAAAACCACACAAGAACTACGATGAGAGTTGAAGAAACATGAGAATGCAAATATATACAGGTCAGTATCTTATTCAATATGCAGGGGTCCTGGAGTGGTTGTATATACAGGTCAGTACCTTATTCAATGTCCAGGTGTCCTGGAGTGGTTGTATATACAGGTCAGTACCTTATTCAATGTCCAGGGTTACTGGAGTGGTTGTATATACAGGTCAGTACCTTATTCAATGTCCAGGGTTACTGGAGTGGTTGTATATACAGGTTGTATATACAAACCTTTTGTTATGGCAAGCCTAAATACGTTCAGGAGTAAGTCACACAAGTTGTATGGACTCACTCTGTGTACAATAATGGTGTTTAACATGATTTTGAAACCACTACCCCATCTCTGTACCTCACACATACAATTATTTGTAAGGTCGAGCAGTGAATTCTAAACTCAGATTCAACCAAAAAGACCAGGGAGGTTTTCCAATGCCTCGAAAAGAAGGCCATCTATTGGTAGATGGGTATAAAAAAACAAACAGACATTGAATATCCCTTTATGCATGGTGAAGTTGTTAATTACACTTTGGATGGTGCGTCAATACACCCAGTCATTACAAAGATACAGGCGCCCTTTCCTAACTTAGTTGACGGAGAGGAAGGAAACCGCTCAGGAATTTTGCCATGAGGCCAATGATTCAAACAGTTACAGAGTTTAATGGCTGTGATAGGCGATAACTGAGGATGGATCAACAACATTGTAGTTACTCCACAATACTAACATCAATTACAGAATGAAAATAACAAAGTCTGTAGAGAATAAAAATTTTCCAAAACATGCATCATGTTTGCAATAAGGCACTGAAGTAATACTGCGAAAAGTTTTTGTCCTGAGTACAAATCATTATGTTTGGGGCAAATCCAACACAACACATCCCTGAGTATCACTCTTCATATTTTCAAGCATGGTGGTGGCTGCATCATGTTATGGGTATGCTTGTCATCGGCAAGGAACAGGAAGTTGTTTTTATTTATAAAAAGAAACGGAATAGAGCTACGCACAGGCAAAACCCTAGAGGAAAACAAGTTCACCTTTCAGCAGGACAATAACCTTAAACACAAGGCCAAATATACACTGGAGTCGATTACCAAGAAGACAATGATCCTGAGTGACCTTGCCACAGTTTTGACTTAAATTGGCTTGAAAGTCTATGGCAAGACTTGAAAATGGTTGTGTGGCAATGATCAACAACCAACTTGACGTAGATTGAAGAATTTAGAAAAATTATGGGCAAATGTTGCACAATCCAGGTGTGGAAATCTCTTAGAGATTTATCCAGAAAGACTCAAATCTGTAATCACTGCAAAAGGAGATTCTAACATGATTGACTCAGGGGTGTGAATACTTATCTAATCAAGATATATTACACAGGAGGTTGGTGGCATCTTAATTGGGAGAGAAGGGCTCGTGGTAATGGCTGGAAAGGAATGGTATTAAATACATTACAAAGTCCAAAAGTTATGGGCGGAGCTAGAAAGTTGGCTGTCAGAAGTATTACAATGTATACTTTTAATCTGTCTGTCTGCATATTTCAAGACATGGCATATGGGGGTGTAGTGAGATACCCAATGGGCTGAACGATTCTCTTCTCATCTTGAAAAACTTATACTAAAAACATGGAAATCTATCAGGTTTCAGGTAAGACCTAAGTGCCAACTGTGTAGAAGTAACAATGTTTATTGTAACATGGGCATGCAAAACACAGGTCAAGGCAGGCAGGGGTCGATAATCCAGAGTAGGGGCAAAGGTACAGGATGGCAGGCAGGCTCAGGGTCAGGCAGAGTGGTCAGGCAGGCGGGCTCGGAGTCAGGACAGGCAGGTGTCAAAACCAGGAGGACGAGAAAAGAGAGACTGGAAAAAGCAGGAGCTGAGACAAAACGCTGGTAGGCTGGAACAAACAAGATGAACTGGCAACAGACAGACAGAAAACACAGGTATAAATACCCAGGGGATAAGTGGGGAAGATAGGCGACACCTAGAGGGGGTGGAAACAAGGACAGGTGACACAGATCAGGGCGCGACAGTAGCCCCCCCTTCTAGGGATGCCACCTGGCGTCCTACCTGGGTGCATACCTGGTTGAGCGGGGTGCCGGCGCTGGAACTCAGAGATGAGGCCTGGGTCCAGGATGCCCCTAGCGGGGACCCAGCACCTCTCCTCCGGGCTATAACCCACCCATCCAGCCCTCTAACACCCATGGGAATGGAGAGGGTTTGAATGGGGATGCCCAGCTTGGACGCCAGGGTAACATCCATGAGACTCACATCGGCCCCCGAGTTGATGTGTATCTGGAGAGACTTGGACTGGTCGCCCCACCGCAGGATGGCATGGAGAGTGGGGTAAGCAAGGGGAGACGAAAAATGATCTTTAAGGCCCACCAGAGTACTCACTCCAACGAATGAGCTAGGTCTCTTGAAGGGACAGGTAGACACATAATGACCGGTAGTACCACAGAACAGACAACTCTGGATCTCAAGTCTGCATACGCGTTTGGCTGGAGACAACCTTGCCCTGCCGAGCTGGGGGTGTGGCCAGGCACTAGGTATGGGGGTGTGGTCAGGCACTAGGCATGGGGGTGTGGTCAGGCACTAGGGATGGGGGTGTGGCCAGGCACTAGGCATGGGGGTCTGGCCTAGCGCTGCCGAGCTGGGGGTGTGGCCAGGCACTAGGGATGGGGGTGTGGTCAGGCACTAGGGATGGGGGTGTGGTCAGGCACTAGGGATGGGGGTGTGGTCAGGCACTAGGGATGGGGGTGTGGCCAGGCACTAGGGATGGGGGTGTGGCCAGGCACTAGGGATGGGGGTGTGGCCAGGCACTAGGGATGGGGGTGTGGCCAGGCACTAGGGATGGGGGTGTGGCCAGGCACTAGTGATGAGGGTGTGAGCATGCGGGACTAGGCAGAGGAGATGTAGTTGTTGTTTGTGTGTGTCTATAAGTTGTTGTTTGTATGTGTATGTTAGTGTTTGGTGTGGGAAAAAATGGAAACAAAAATATTATAAAACTAAAAAGGTAACAAACACGTTTTCCATGTGTTGGATGCCTTTCCATTCACTCCATTCCAGCCTTTGTTATGAGCCATCCTCCCCTCAGCTACCTCTTGTGATATACTAGTGGTTTATTTTCCTTAATTTTATTTTTTAAACGTTCAAATTTTATTCCACTTTGACATTATTTTGTGTAGATCGATGACAAAAAAATGACAATTAAATACATTTGAATCCCACTTTGTAATTCAAGGGGTGTAAATACTTTCTGAAGGCACTTTAAATGCTTATGGTAGTATACTAATGGTAATATAAACATGTAAACAGGTGCAGTAGTGACCAGTAGCAGAATAAATAGATAGATACTAATGGTAATATATACATGTAAACAGGATTAATAGTGACCAGTAGCAGAATAAATAGATAAATACTCATGGTAATCAATAATCAATGAACAGCAGCATAATGGAATAATACATCTAATTTATAATCATTTTAGCAGCAGCTTAGGTTGTGTCTGAGTAGGTAGAGACCTGTGGATGGGCACAGAGTATGTGTGGATGTCACGTCCTGACCAGTAATAGGGGTTATTTGTTATTGTAGTTTCGTCAGGACGTGCCAGAGGGTATTTGTTTTATGTGGTTCGTGCTGGTTGTGTCAGTAATGGGGTGATTGATTTATTATTTCTGGGTTTTGGTTTATGTTCTATGTTTTGTATTTCTAGGTTCATTCTAGTTCTTTGTATTTCTATGTCTAGGTAATTGGGTGTTGGACTCTCAATTGGAGGCAGGTGTTTTCAGTTGCCTCTGATTGAGAGTCCTATATATAGGTATGTGTTTTGTTTGTAGTTTGTGGGTAGTTGTATTTCGCACTGCTGTGAGTATCAGCCTGTGAAACTGTCGTGCTTTGTTTTTCTGTGTTCACATTTATTTAATAAAATATAATGATGAACATGCAACCCGCTGCGCCTTGGTCCTCTCTACCCAACGACAGCCGTTACAGTGGATAGTCTGTGGGAGATGGAGAACAGTAGATGATGGCCAGGGGATAGAAGCTGTTTAGGAGTATGTTTGTCTGAGCCTTGATGCACTGGTACCGGCTGCCGGATGGGAGCCTGGAGAACAGTCCATGTCTTGGGTGGCTTGAGTCTTTGGCCATTTTTATTAGAGTGTGTGAGTTGTTCAGGCAATGCTTGGAGTATGTGTGTCAAGGAGTTGTTGTGAAAGGTGCTTCCTGTCTCAGCAGCCGAGCAACAATGGGTCGTTTCCACAGCGATATGGAAGTGCGCACACCGACACCTGGAAAAGTAATCATTCTCTTACCGGATTCGATCAACAGGAACACATTAAGACTTACCTGGATTCAGTGATTAGTGATATGTGTGTGTGTGCGTACGTGCGTGAGTGTGTGCGTATGTGCATGTGTGAGAGATTGCCTGTGTATGTGTGCCCGTGTCTGTTTGTGTATGCATGTGTGGGTGTGTGTGTGCATATGTCCATGTGCTTGTGTTGGCATGGCGTGCCCCAGCTGCTGGGGTCCTGAGGTAACTGCCAGTCTCTCTGTGCCACTCAGAGTCTGATGGATGAGGTGGTGACACAGCCATTATGAGTTGACAATCAGAAGCTGTGAAAGTCACTGTGCTATACACAACCACTACCACTACAGTACACTCCGTATACACTGAGTATACAAAACATTAATTATACTATATACATTACCACTATGCTACAGTACACTATATATACTACCACTACAGTATACTATATATACTACCACTATCGCTACAGTATACTATATATACTACCACTACAGTATACTATATATACTACCACTATCGCTACAGTATACTATATATACTACCACTACAGTATACTAAATATACTACCACTACCACTACAGTATACTATATATACTACCACTATCGCTACAGTATACTATATATACTACCACTACAGTATACTATATATACTACCACTATTGCTACAGTATACTATATATACTACCACTATCACTACAGTATACTATATATACTACCACTATACTACAGCATACTACAGTGAGGGAAAAAAGTATTTGATCCCCTGCTGATTTTGAACGTTTGCCCACTGACAAAGAAATGATCAGTCTATAATTTTAATGGTAGGTTTATTTGAACAGTATTTGAGACAGAATAACAACAACAAAAAAATCCAGAAAAACGCATGTCAAAAATGTTATAAATTGATTTGCAGTCCGCAGTTTGAAGTCCGAAGTTTACATACACCTTAGCCAAATACATTTCAACTCAGTTTTTCACAATTCCTGACATTTAATCCTAGTAAAAATTCGCTGTTTTAGGACAGTTAGGATCACCACTTTATTTTAAGAATGTGAAATGTCAGAATAATAGTAGAGAGAATTATTTATTTCAGCTTTTATTTCTTTCATCACATTGCCAGCAGGCAAGAAGTTTACATACATTCAATTAGCATTTGGTAGTATTGCCTTTAAATTGTTTAACTTGGGTCAAACGTTTCAGGTAGCCTTCCACAAGATTCCCACAATAAGTTAGGTGAGTTGTGGCCCATTCCTCCTGACAGAGGTGGTGTAACTGAGTCAGGTTTGTAGGCCTCCTTGCTCGCACACGCTTTTTCAGTTCTGCCCACAAATTTTCTATAGGATTGAGGTCAGTGCTTTGTGATGGCCACTCCAATACCTTGACTTTGTTGTCCTTAAACCATTTTGCCACAACTTTGGAAGTAGGCTTGGGGTCATTGTTCATTTGGAAGACCCATTTGCGACCAAGCTTTTAACTTCCTGACTGATGTCTTGAGATGTTGCTTCAATATATCCACAACATTTTCCTTTCTCATGATGCCATCTACTTTGTGAAGTGCACCAGGCCCTCCTGCAGCAAAGCACCCCCACAACATGATGCTGCCACCCCCGTGCTTCACGGTTGGGATGGTGTTCTTCGGCTTGCAAGCCTCCCCCTTTTTCCTCCAAACATAACGATGGTCATTATGGCCAAACAGTTCTATTTTTGTTTCATCAGACCAGAGGACATTTCTCCAAAAAGTACGATCTTTGTCCCCATGTGCAGTTGCTAACCGTAGTCTGGCTTTTTTATGGCGGTTTTGGAGCAGTGGCTTCTTCCTTGCTGAGCGGGCTTTCAGGTTATGCCGATATAGGACTCGTTTTGCTGTGGATATAGATACTTTTGTACATGTTTCCTCCAGCATCTTCACAAGGTCCTTTTCTGTTGTTTTGGGATTGATTTGCACTTTTCGCACCAAAGTATGTTCATCTCTAGGAGACAGAACACGTCTCCTTCCTGAGCGGTATGACGGCTGCGTGGTCCCATGGTGTTTATACTTGCATACTATTGTTTGTACAGATGAACGTGGTACCTTCAGACGTTTGGAAATTGCTCCCAAGGATGAACCAGACTTGTGGAGGTCTACATTTTTTTTCTGAGTTCTTAGCTAATTTCTTTTGATTTTCCCATGATGTCAAGCAAAGAGGCACTGAGTTTGAAGGTAGGCCTTGAAATACATCCACAGGTACACCTCCAATTGACTCAAATGATGTCAATTAGCCTATCAGAAGCTTCTAAAGCCATGACGTAATTTTCTGGAATTTTCCAAGCTGTTTAAAGGCACAGTCAACTTAGTGAATGTAAACTTCTGACCCACTGGAATTGTGATACAGTGAATTATAAGTGAAATAATCTTTCTGTAAACAATTGTTGGAAAAATTACTTGTGTCATGCACAAAGTAGATGTCCTAACCGACTTGCCAAAAATATAGTTTGTTAACAAGAAATGTGTGGAGTGGTTGAAAAACTAGTTTTAATGACTCCAACCTAAGTGTACAGTATGTAAACTTCCGACTTCAACTGTAGCTATGTACTGTACATATACAGTAAGTAGGGGTAAAGTGACTAGGGAATAGGATAGATTATAGACTGTAGCAGCAGCGTATGTGATGAGTGTGAAAAGTGTGTGTGTGTGTGTGTGTGTGTGAATGTGTGGCGTCAGTATGCAGTGTGCGCGTGTTATGTGTGTGGGCATATGTAGGTGTGTGTGTGTGTGTGTGTGTGTGTGTGTGTGTGTGTGTGTGTGTGTGTGTGTGTGTGTGTGTGTGTGTGTGTGTGTGTGTGTGTGTGTGTGTGTGTGTGTGTGTGTGTATGCGTGTGTTGGGGTGTCAGTGTATGTGTGAGTGTGTGGGTAGAGTCTAGTGTGTGTGCATAGAGTCAAGAAAGTTCATGCCCAATGCAACGAGCTGTACATAAGCAAACAAGAAAATGCTCACCCAGAGGCGATACTCCTAGTGGCCAGGGATTTGAACGCAGGAAACAGTACCCAATTTCCACCAGCATGTCACCTGTGCAACTAGAGGCGAAAAAAACTCTAGGTCTCCTTTACTCCACACACAGAGATGCATACAATGCTCTCACTTGCCCTCTATTAATCTGACCACAACTCTATCCTCCTGATTCCTGCTTACAAGCAAAAACAGGAAGTACCAGTGACGTACTCAATACGGAAGTGGTCTGATGAAGCGGATGCTAAACTACAGGACTGTTTTACAGACTTTAATATATTCCTGCATTCATCCGATGGCATTGAGGAGTTTACAACATTAATCACTGGCTTCGTTAGTAACTGCATCGATGATGTCATCCCCACAGTGACCGCACGTTCATATCCCAACCAGAAGCCATGGATTACAGGCAACATCTGCACTGAGCTAAATGCTAGAGCTGACACTTTCAAGGAGCAGGATAGTAATCCGTACGCTTATAATAAATCCCGCTGCGCTCTCCAACGAATCAAAGCATCAATACAGGACCAAGATCAAATCCTACTATACTGGCTCTAAAGCTCGTCAAATGTGGCAGGGCCTGCAAACTATCACGGATTACAAAGGGAAACCCAGACAGAAGCTGCCTAGTGACGCAAACCTACCAGACGAGCTAAATGCCTTCCATGCTCCTTCGAGGCAAGCATGAAACCACCAGCTGTTCTGGATGACTGTGTGATCATGCTCTCCGTAGCTGATGTGAGTAAGACCTTTAAACAGGTTAACATTCACAAGGATGCAGGGCCATGGAGTACCAGTATGCGTACGCAGAGCATGCGCTGACCAGCTCGCAAGTGTCTTCACTGACATTTTCAATCTCTCCCTTAGCCAGTCTGTAATACCTACAGTGCCTTGCAAAAGTATTCATCCCCCTTGCCATTTTTTCTATTTTGTTGCATTACAACCTGTAATTTAAATTGATTTTTATTTGGATTTCATGTAATAGACATACACAAAATAGTACAAATTGGTGAAGTGAAATTTAAAAATAATACTTGTTCCAAAAAACTATTTTAAAAAAACTACTGAAAAGTGGTTCGTGCATATGTATTCACCCCTTTGCTACGAAGCCCCTAAATAAGATCTGGTGCAACCAATTACCTCCAGAAGTCACATAATTAGTTAAATAAAGTCCACCAAAGTGTCACATGATCTGTCACATGATCTCAGTTTACATACACCTGTTCTGAAAGGCCCCAGAGACTGCAACACCACTAAGCAAGGGGCACCACCAAGCAAGCGGTACCATGAAGACCAAGGAGCTCTCCAAACAGGTCAGGGACAAAGTTGTGGAGAAGTACAGATCAGGATTGGGTTATAAAAAATATCAGAAACTTTGAACATCCCACGGAGCACCATTAAATCCATTATTAAAACATGGAAAGAATATGGCACTGCAACAAACCTGCCAAGAGAGGGCCGCCCACCAACTCTCACGGACCAGGCAAGGAGGGCATTAATCAGAGAGACAACAAAGAGACCGAAGATAACCCTGAAGGAGCTGCAAAGCTTCACAGCGAAATTGGAGTATCTGTCCATAGGACCACTTTAAGCCGTACACTCCACAGAGCTGGGCTTAACGGAAGAGTGGTCAGAAAAAAGCCATTGCTTAAAGTAAAAAATAAGCAAACACGTTTGGTGTTCGCTAAAAGACATGTGGACGCATCCTCAAACATATGGAAGAAGGTACTCTGTTCAGATGAGATTAAAATTGATATTTTTGACCATCAAGGAAAACGCTATGTCTGGTGCAAACCCAACACTTCTTATCAACCCGAGAACACAGTGAAGCATGGTGGTGGCAGCATCATGCTGTGGGGATGTTTTTCATCGGCAGGGACTGGGAAACTGGTCAGAATTGAAGGAATTATGGATGGCGCTAAATACAGGGAAATTCTTGAGGGAAACCTGTTTCAGTCTTCCAGAGATTTGAGACAGGGACAGAGGTTCATCTTCCAGCAGGAAAATGACCCTAAGCATACTGCTAAAGCAATACTCGAGTGGTTTAAGGGGAAAACATTTAAATGTCTTGGAATGGCCTAGTCAAAACCCAGACCTCAATCCAATTGAGAATCTGTGGTATGACTTAAAGATTGGTGTACACCAGTGGAACCCATCCAACTTGAAGGAGCTGGAGCAGTTTTGCCTTGAAGAATGGGCAAAAATCCCAGTGGCTAGATATGCCAAGCGTATAGAGATATACCCCAAGAGACTTGCAGCTGTAATTGCTGCAAAAGGTGACCTCTTTTTATTTGCACTGACTTTCTTGCACCAGCTCTATGCACACTAACCGGATTCTACCCACACCCTCACATATACTACACTCCAACACACACACACACACACACACACACACACACACACACACACACACACACACACACACACACACACACACACACACACACACACACACACACACACACACACACACACACACACACACACACACTGTTTAAGTGTGTGGGTAGTGTCCAGTGTGTGGGTAGTGTGGGTAGAGTCCAGTGTGTGGGTAGTGTCCAGTGTGTGGGTAGTGTGGGCAGAGTCCATTGTGTGGGTAGTGTCCAGTGTGTGGGTAGTGTGGGTAGAGTCCAGTGTGTGGGTAGTGTCCAGTGTGTGGGTAGTGTGGGTAGAGTCCAGTGTGTGGGTAGTGTTCAGTGTGTGGGTAGTGTGGGTAGAGTCTGGTGTGTGGGTAGAGTCTGGTGTGTGGGTAGAGTCTGGTGTGTGGGTAGTGTCCAGTGTGTGGATAGAGTCCAGTGTGTGGGTAGAGTCCAGTGTGTGGGTAGAATCCGGTGTGTGGGTAGTGTCCAGTGTGTTGTTAGAGTCCAGTGTGTGGGTGGTGTGGGTAGAGTCCAGTGTGTGGGTAGTGTGGGTAGAGTCCAGTGTGTGGGTAGACTAGTGTGTGGGTAGTGTGGGTGGAGTCCAGTGTTTGGGTAGAGTCCAGTGTGTGGGTAGTGTCCAGTGTGTTGTTAGAGTCCAGTGTGTGGGTGGTGTGGGTAGAGTCCAGTGTGTGTGTAGTGTCCAGTGTGTTGTTAGAGTCCAGTGTGGGTAGAGTCCAGTGTGTGGGTAAAGTCCAGTGTGTGTGTGATAATGTGGGTAGAGTCCAGTGTGTGTGTAGACCAGTGTGTGGGTAGTGTGTGTAGAGTCCAGTGTGTGGGTAATGTGGTCAGAGTCCAGTGTGTGGCTAGAGTCCAGTGTGTGGCTAGAGTCCAGTGTGTGGCTAGAGTCCAGTGTGTGGGTAGAGTCCAGTGTTTGGGTAGTGTGGGTAGAGTCCAGTGTGTGGGTAGAGTCCAGTGTGTGGGTAGAGTCCAGTGTGTAGCTAGTGTGGGTAGAGTCCAGTGTGTGGGTAGTGTGGGTAGAGTCCAGTGTGTAGCTGGTGTGGGTAGAGTCCAGTGTGTAGCTAGTGTGGGTAGAGTCCAGTGTGTAGCTAGTGTGGGTAGAGTCCAGTGTGTAGCTAATGTGGGTAGAGTCCAGTGTGTGGGTAGTGTGGGTAGAGTCCAGTGTGTGGGTAGAGTCCAGTGTGTAGGTAGTGTGGGTAGAGTCCAGTGTTTGGGTAGTGTGGGTAGAGTCCAGTGTTTGGGTAGTGTGGGTAGAGTCCAGTGTTTGGGTAGTGTGGGTAGAGTCCAGTGTGTGGGTAGTGTGGGTAGAGTCCAGTGTGTGGGTAGTGTGGATAGAGTCCAGTGTGTGGGTAGTGTGGGTAGAGTCCAGTGTTTGGGAAGAGTCCAGTGTTTGGGTAGTGTCGGTAGAGTCCAGTGTTTGGGTAGTGTGGGTAGAGTCCAGTGTTTGGGTAGTGTGGGTAGTGTGGGTAGAGTCCAGTGTTTGGGTAGTGTGCGTAGAGTTCAGTGTGTGAGTAGTGTGGGTAGAGTCCAGTGTTTGGGTAGTGTGGGTAGAGTCCAGTGTGTGGGTAGAGTCCAGTGTATGGGTAGAGTCCAGTGTGTATCTAGTGTGGGTAGAGTCCAGTGTGTGGGTAGAGTCCACTGTGTCGATAGTGTGGGTAGAGTCCAGTGTGTGGGTAGAGTCCAGTGTGTGGGTAGAGTCCAGTGTGTCGATAGTGTGGGTAGAGTCCAGTGTGTGGGTAGAGTCCAGTGTGTGGGTAGAGTCCTGTATGTAGCTAGTGTTGGTAGAGTCCATTGTGTGGGTAGACTAGTGTGTGGGTTGAGTCCAGTGTATGGGTAGAGTCCAGTGTGTAGCTAGTGTGGGTAGAGTCCAGTGTGTGGGTAGATTCCAGTGTATGGGTAGAGTCCAGTGTGTGGGTAGATTCCAGTGTATGGGTAGAGTCCAGTGTGTGGGTAGAGTCCAGTGTGTGGGTAGAGTCCAGTGTGTGGGTAGAGTCCAGTGTGTAGCTAGTGTTGTAGAGTCCAGTGTGTAGGTAGTGTGGGTAGAGTCCAGTGTGTAGGTAGTGTGGGTAGAGTCCAGTGTGTGGGTAGTGTGGGTAGAGTCCAGTGTGTGGGTAGTGTGGGTAGAGTCCTGTATGTAGCTAGTGTTGGTAGAGTCCATTGTGTGGGTAGACTAGTGTGTGGGTTGAGTCCAGTGTATGGGTAGAGTCCAGTGTGTAGCTAGTGTGGGTAGAGTCCAGTGTGTGGGTAGAGTCCAGTGTATGGGTAGAGTCCAGTGTGTGGGTAGTGTGGGTAGAGTCCAGTGTGTGTTCATAACTGCAATAAAGGATAAATGCACGTAGTTCAGGTAGCCATTTGATTAGCTATTTAACAGTCTTGTTTAGCAGTATAATGGCTTGGGGGTAGAAGCTGTTCAGGGTCCTGTTGGTTACAGACTTGGTGCACTGGTAACGCCTAGGAAGACAAGGAGAGGGAGGTGCAGAGAGGGGGAGTGAAAAAAGAAAGAAGTGAGTGGGTATAGTGAGACACAAACAAAAAAGATGGAGAGTGGGTCAGGGTGAGTAATAGAGGGTAAAAATAGAGGGTAAAAATAGAGGGCAAAAATAGAGGGTAAAATTGTGAGTGAGAAAAAAGATGAGAGAGAAGGTCGATAGAGTGATAGAAGTTGAGAGAGGTACGGATAGAAAGAGGATGAGAGAGAGAGGATGAGAGAGAGGTACGGATAGAAAGAGGATGAGAGAGAGAGGATGAGAGAGAGGGTGGGAGAGAGAGAGGATGAGAGAGATGGAGAACTGGATGAGAGAGAGGGAGGGATAGAGGTTGAGAGAGAGGGAGGGATAGAGGTTGGGAGAGAGGATGAGAGAGGGATGGAGAGAGAGTTGGCAGCAGAGGTGCTGACTAGTCTTTGCTTCTGCCTGTGGCTCAGAGAGATTAAAGAGTTAGAGGAGAGAACTGTCTCTGTCTGTCACTGCTCTCCTCTCCTCCCTCCTCCTCCATCTCTCCCCCACTCCCCTCCTTCCTTCTGTCACCACTCTCTTCTCCTCTATCTTCCTCCCTCTCTCCCCCACTCCTCCCCTTCCTCTCTGTCTATCATAGATATATCTACCTAATACCCTCTATCCCCCCTCTGTAGGACCTCAGTGACCTCGCCTCCCCTCCTCCCCCTCTGTAGGACCTCAGTGACCTCTCCTCCCCTCCTCCCCTCTCTGTAGGACCTCAGTGACCTCTCCTCCCCTCCTCCCCTCTCTGTAGGACCTCAGTGAACTCTAAACTCCTCCTCCTCTCCTCTCCTCCTCCCCCCTCTGTAGGACCTCAGTGACCTCTCCTCTCCTCCTCCCCCCTCTATAGGACCTCAGTGACCTATCCTCTCCTCCTCCCTCCTCTTCTCCTCTCCTCCTCCCTCCTCTTCTCCTCTCCTCCTCCCTCCTCTTCTCCTCTCCTCCTCTCTCTCTCCAGCCGTCCCCTCTGTGTGTTCCTTGGTGTTTCTGCATGTTCTCCGCTGAGCATAAATAGCCATGGCATACAGCTCCTCTCCCACTATGTGTATGTGTGACTGGGTAGAGATGCCAGCAGATTCCCCAGGGCTGATCTCATGGTGTTGGACAGACACTTGTTATGTATCTTGATCACACTATTACATTCTCAGTATATTTAAGCCTGCAGAAGCTCCTCAAAGACTCACATTACAGTGGTGGAGAGGAGGAGAGAAGAGAGGAGAGGAGAAAGGGGGAGAGGAGGGAGGAGAGGGTGAAAGGGGAACAAGGAGGAGAGGGGGGAGAGAAGAAAAGAAGAGAGGGGAGAGGAGAGAGGGAGGAGAGGAGGAGAGGAGTTAGGGGGGAGAGGAGGAAAGAGAGGGAGAGGGAGGAGAGGAGAGAGAGAGAGAAGGAGAGGAGAGAGGGGGAGAGGGAGGAGAGGGCCGAGAGGAGGAGAGGAGAGAGGGAGCGAGGGGGAGAGGGAGGAAAAGAGAGATGGGGAGAGAGAGGGGAGAGGAGGGGAGGAGAGAATGGGAGAGGAGAGAGAGGAGAGGAGAGAGTAGGGAGAGGGAGGAGAGGAGAGAGAGGAGGAGAGGGAGAGTAGAGGGGAGGGAGGAGAGAATGGGAGAGGAGAGAGAGGAGTAGAGAGGGAGGAGAGTCAAGAGGCGGAAGAGGGGAGGAGAGGGAGGAGAGGAAAGAGGGGAGGAGTGGAGGAGAGGAGAGAGGGGAGGAGAGTAGGATAGGAGGGGGAGAGGGGGAGAGAGGGGGAGAGGGAGAAAAAGAGGGAGAGGAGAGAGGGGGAGAGGGTAGACAAGATGACTTTTGTTTGACTCATTTGTTTTCTCTGCCCCTTAGGTTGCAGTGACTACATCCTCTAACCCTCCCATATCCGCCTGGCCAAGTGTGTGTGTGTGTGTACTGTGGTTTGTGGGGACCAGCCTAACGTGTGCTGGCTGGTCTGCAGAATGACAGAGTAGAGCCTGGCAAAAGACAAGCAGACGGATGTCAGGAGAGAGAGGGGTGGAGGGATGAGAAAGAGGGATGGAGGCTGTGGTTAGAGCGAGCAGGAGGGAGGAGATTTTTTAAAACCCCTTTTCTTCTGTGGTTAACGCAGTTTGATGTCAGTGGAACAAACAATCTGATAGTAGAAATATACATTTTTTTCTTCTCCTTTTGCAACAGCAAAGCTATGCTCACTAAGTCTGTACATAGTCAAAGATTTCCTTAATTTTGGCTCAGTCACAGTGGTCAGGTATTCTGCTACTGTGTACTTTCTGTTTAGGGCCAAATAGCATCCTAGTTTGCTCTGTGTTCTGGTAAATTCTTTCCAATGTGTCAAGTAATTATCTTTTTGTTTTCTCATGATTTGGTTGGGTCTAATTGTGTTGCTGTTCTGGGGCTCTGTTTGTGTTTGTGAACAGAGCCCCAGGACCAGCTTGCTTAGGAGACTCTTCTCCAGGTTTATTTCTCTGTTGGGGAAGGCTTTGTTATGGAAGGTTTGAGAATTGCTTCCTTTTAGGTGGTTGTAGAATTTAATGGCTCTTTCCTGGATTTTGATAATTAGCAGGTATCGGCCTAATTCTGCTCTGCATGCATTATTTGGTGTTTTATGTTGTACACTGAGGATATCTTTGCAGAATTCTGGATGCAGTCTCAATTTGGTGTTTGTCCGATTTTGTGAATTCTTGGTTGGTGAGCGGACCCCAGACCTCACAACCATAAAGGACAATGGGTTATATAACTGATTAAAGTATTTTTAGCCAGATCCTAAATGGTATGTCAAATTGTATCTTCCTTTTGATGTCCCTTCTTGTCTTGTCACTCAGATCATTCACAGCTTTGTGGAAGTTAACTGTGGCGCTGATGTTTAGGCCGAGATATGTATCGTTTTTTTGTGTGCTCTAGGACAACGGCGTCTAGATAGAATTTGAATTCGTAGTCCTGGAAACTGGACCTTTTTTGGAACACCATTATTTTTGTCTTACTGAGATTTACTGTCAGGGCCCAGGTCTGACAGAATCTGTGCAGAAAATCTAGGTGCTGCTGTAGGCCCTCCTTGGTTGGTGACAGAAACACCAGATCATCAGCAAACAGTAGACATTTGACTTCAGATTCTAGTAGGTTGAGGCCGGGTGCTGCAGACTGTTCTAGTACCCTCGCCAATTTGTTGATATATATGTTGAAGAGTGTAGGGCTTAAGCTGCATCCCTGTCTCACCCCCTGGCCCTGTGGAAAGAAATGTGTGTGTGTTTTTTTTGCCAATTTTAACCACGCACTTGTTGTTTGAGAACATGGATTTTATAATGTCGTATGTTTTTCCCCCAACACCACTTTCCATCAATTTGTATAGCAGGCCCTTGTGCCAAATTGAATCGAAAGCTTTTTTGAAATCAACAAAGCATGCGAAGACTTGGTTTGTTTGTTTGTCAATTAAGTTGTGCAGGGTGAATATGTGGTCTGTTCTACGGTAATTTGGTAAAAAGCCAATTTGATATTTGTTCAGTACATTTATTTCGCTGAGGAAATGTACGAGTCTGCTGTTAATGATAATGCAGAGGATTTTCCCAAGGTTGCTCTCTCTCTCTCTCTCTCTCTCTCTCTCTCTCTCTCTCTCTCTCTCTCTGTGTGGCCTGCCCCAGAGCCCTCAGGCAATTACTGGGGGTCTCTGACCTCCGCAATACTTTCCCCTCCCTCTCTCTTCTTCTCCTTTCTTTCTCTCTGTTCCTTCTCTCCCGCTGAGTTGAGACAGTGTGGGATCTCTGGTCAGAGAGAAGGAATGTGGAGGGAGAGGAGGAGATGAAGAGAGGAAAGGAGAGAGGGAGAGGAGAGGAGGAGAGGAGAAGGGGATTTTTCCCTCGATGAGGTCATGGATGATGGCTTTTCTCTGAACAAGAGCCTCGTGGCAGACTTCCCCCCGACCTCGCCCTGACATGTTTCAGATACACACCGCACACGCACACCACACGCGCCACACACACACACACACACACACACACACACACACACACACACACACACACACACACACACACACACACACACACACACACACATGCGCACACACATACACACACACGCATCCGAGAGTGTTTGGGCTCTCCTCTGGCTTCACATGTGTATCGTTACACCACTGCTGTGTGTGTGTGTGTGCTGAATGGGGACTGCAGTAGTAATCAGTTCCATGTTGTCTGTGTGTGCTGAATGGGGACTGCAGTAGTAATCAGTTCCATGTTGTCTGTGTGTGCTGAATGGGGACTGCAGTAGTAATCAGTTCCATGTTGTCTGTGTGTGCTGAATGGGGACAGAGTTGAGTAGGGCTTACTGCATGGACCACTAACTGTCCCTCAGGGGCCTGCCGGCTCTCACTTGGTTTAACTTGTGCCTCGTGCTGCACACACACACACACACACACACACACACACACACACACACACACACACACACACACACACACACACACACACACACACACACACACACACACACACACACACACAAAAACACACTGTGACAAACACACATCTCTGATTGAACAGCAATATCCTGACTCAGTGAGTAGTCCCATAAAGGGCGGCGGGTAGCCTAGTGGTTAGAGCGTTGGACTAGTAACTGAAAGGTTGCAAGTTCAAATCCATGAGCTGACAAGGTAAAAATCTGTCTTTCTGCCCCTGAACCCACTGTTCCTAGGCTGTCATTGAAAATAAGAATTTGTTCTTAACTGACTTGCCTAGTTAAATAAAGGTTACATAAAGAAAGCTATCAGATAGGCTACTACAGAAGCTCTGTGTGAGTGTGGTTATACTGTGTTACTGTACAGTTTAGTAGAGGTGTTGGTTGGGACCGGGTGGTTATAGTGATTACTCAGAACCTTTTCCTCTCTGGGTGAGAAGCAGTGAGTCAGAGAGAACTGCTTTTTGTGCTTCATTGTGGAACTCTCTCCCTCTCTCTTTCTGATCCCCTCTCCCTAACACCCATGTCCGGAATCAGACGCAGCACAAAAGGAGGGAGGGAGACAATGACGTTGTTGTTATCACTCTCTCACCTCATAGTCACAGACAAACAGCCAGACAGACAGGCAGACAGGCAGACAGACAGACACACTGATAGACAAACAGACACACAGACACACAGACAGGCAGACAGCCAGACAGACTGACAGTCAGACCCACTGATAGACAAACAGACACACAGACACACACACAGACAGACAGGCAGACAGCCAGACAGACAGACAGTCAGACACACTGATAGACAAACAGACACCCAGACACACACACAGACAGACAGACACATTGACACACGGACTGACAGACTGACAGACTGACAGACAGACAGAGAAATACCGACAGACAGACAGACAGACAGACAGACAGACAGACAGACAGACAGACAGACAGACAGACAGACAGACAGACAGACAGACAGACAGACAGACAGACAGACAGACAGACAGACTATCATAGCCCAGATTGACAGACATGGATTAATCTAGTCAGCACTTTCTAGGGCCCTGATTACCTTACACACAGGGCTTTTCTGAGATAGCACACTGTTCCCTTCAGTGCGCTAGTGTTGACCAGATCACATGTACCAGGTATTGCATTAGGGAATAAGGTGCCATTTCACGCGCACGCACACATACACACACACGCACGCGTGAAGAATTTGAGTATTGGACATTGGCCAAAACCACCCTATGGTGCCCCACTGCTCTACGACGGAGGATCAACTACCCTGCAGAGACCTGAACCATAGAAGAAGAACGGGCATTCCATGGAACCATAGAAGAAGAACGGGCATTCCATAGAAGAAGAACAGACATTCCATGGAACCATAGAAGAAGAACAGGCATTCCATAGAAGAAGAACAGACATTCCATGGAACCATAGAAGAAGAACGGGCATTCCATAGAACCATAGAAGAACAACAGGCATTCCATAGAACCATAGAAGAAGAACGGACATTCCATAGGACCATAGAAGAACGGACATTCCATAGAACCATAGAAGAAGAACGGACATTCCATAGAACCATAGAAGAAGAACGGGCATTCCATAGAACCATAGAAGAACAACGGACATGCCATAGAACCATAGAATTACGGACATTCCATAGAACCATAGAAGAAGAACAAGCATTCGATAAAACCATAGCTCAAGATCAAGCATTCCAATTCAAAGCAATGTTTTATTGGGTGTAGGGCAGGGGATGTTCTTACCAGCCATTCTACTCAGTGTGTTGTGGTGATGATGTCATCACCTTCAACTCCCGGCCTGGCTGGCTGGCTGTTTGATGTTGGATGTAAGGTCTTTGTTGGTTTAGGAGGGAGTTTCAGACCTCACTGGAATGGAGAGAGGGATTCGAGGAAGGGGGAGATGAGAGGAGAGGAGAGGCATGAGAAGAGAGAAGAGGGGAGGAGAGTACATGCATTGCTCTGGAGATTAACCAGCCGCCACATTAAATTTGATTAGATTAACAAACCTTTAAAGTAAATACGATTAGATTAACAAACCTCTACAGTAAATTAGATTACATTAACAAACCTATACAGTAAATGAGATTAGATTAACAAACCCCTACTTTTAGCTAGATTAGATTAACAATCCCCTACAGTAAACTAGATTAGATTAA